>NC_138128.1:51939392-52292449 GCF_964188305.1 Podarcis bocagei | reverse complement strand
CTCTACATCCGGTGAATGCATGAACAGACTTTATCACATAACTAAGGGACTGAAATGAATAAAAACCCTCAGAATAATAATTATTACAGTGGTGGAGTGTAACATTTGGCGTGGCGCCAGCCCAGAAGGTACGTGGGAGAGTTGGTTCAGGAAGCAGCCGAGAAACTTTTGAGAAGACAAAGCTTAATGTAATTAAAAGCTGCAGCTCCCTCACATTAACCAATAAGGACTGGAAAGGGTTGAAGGGTGCAGCACGTAAATAAAAAATGATGTTTAATCAATTAGGTAGATTTGAAGATGTAGAGTTTACCAAGCAGCAGAACAGAACAAATGGTGACATTTGCATTCCAGATTAGCAGCTGTTAGCTGCATCTTATTTTCCACCATGTTGCATACCACTGATATCACAAGCCAGAGTCTTGAGTTCCCACAACTTTCATCTAAGGGAATAAGACAATTTTATAAAGAACAAAGCTATCAAGGTGTACTAGTTATGATGGCTATATGCTACCTCTAGGATCAGATGCAGTATGCTGGGAAATAACAGCAGAAGAAGGGTGACAATTGTTCTCATGTCCTGCTTTTGGATTGGTTGGCCACAGCAGAAGCAGGAGCTAAAAACTTCAGTCCTACTGGCTAAATGTGGCTTCTTGGGTGTCTTTTTCTGGCCCCTGGGACTTTCTCTAACCTGTGTCTTCTCAGGTTACACCCCTTTTCCCCAGGCCACATCTCTTACCATACTCTGTACCGACCTTGAGTGTTTTTGTCTGTCTGGAAAGTGCCCTTGAACTGTGATAGTGTATCTTGCTTACCTGGATGGAGAATTCAGAGGTGTTGGGACCAAAATGTCCACAGAGGTAATGAAAAGTGGAAGGTTGGTTGTAGCAAAATAGAGATGGTAGCATTTGTAATACTGACTGAAGGAAGAAACAGCTTCCCTAAGTATATGTGCTCTCCTTAGAAAGTCAATGCCGAAAGTGGCGAAGAGAGAGGTTGTTTGGAAAGCCTGCTCATCCCAGCAGTAAAGTGAGAAAAAGATCAGAAGCTGCATTGAGATCTTGTGTCCCATTGTATCAAGGCAGCATTCTGGCAACCCTAAAGAAGTTGCGCTTAGGAAATAGTCAATTACCAAATCAAGCAATGTGTGCGCTATAAGGAAAAGGCAGCTATGAGTAGGGCTGTCATATGTCCGGAAATAAAAGCTCAACAATTTTGGGGTGTCTTGATTTTTACTTTTTAACATATGGCAACCCTAACTCTGAAAAACAGGAATACAGTGGTACCTCGGGTTAAGTACTTAATTCGTCCCGGAGGTCCGTTCTTAACCTGAAACTGTTCTTAACCTGAAGCACCACTTTAGCTAATGGAGCCTCCTGCTGCCGCCGTGCCGCTGGAGCACGATTTCTGTTCTCATTCTGAAGCAAAGTTCTTAACCCAAGGTACTATTTCTGGGTTAGCAGAGGCTGTAACCTGAAGCGTATGTAACCCGAGGTACCACTGTATAGGAAGCTGGCTTATACTGAGTCAAACTATTGGGTCAATCTAACTCCACAGTGTCTACACTGACTGGAAACATTACTGCAGAATTCCAGACCCACCTAGAGATACCAGGGATTGAACCTGGGACCATCTGTTTGCCATACAGATGCTTAAGCTTTGATCTATTGCCTTTTCCCAACAGATCAATCTGTTCTGATGGATATCTTCATAGGGCACAGATGGGATCTATTTTGTTATAGTTCAGAGAATCTGGAGAATATGAACTCTTGGCAGCAGCCCTTAAAAGAAAAGAAAAATCAATAAATTTGATATTCAAGGAACACCTGAAATGCCAGAAGCATTTCTAGGAACTGCTCCATACGTTCCAAGTTGCCTGTGGGACTCATCTGATTAAAGCAGAGTCTTTAATAAGACAAAAATCTGAAAAGGTTGTGGGAGATGATCTCATTTAAAATGCACGGCTATGGGTGGAAACCTGTTACATGTTACAGTGTTATCACCTTGAAAGTTATGAAAACAATAGTTGCCCCATATACTAGCTGAAATAAAGCTCCTTATTGTTCCCCAAGAAAACGAACAGTAATATCAATAAAAGAGCCAAATTTGACAAGTGCTTAAAAGCTATGACCTTGACTATCATTTGACTATATGCTGTGCTATGAATATCCCTCAATTTATTTATTTTTTTGGGGGGGGATAGTGAATACAGTGGTACCTCGGGTTACATACGCTTCAGGTTACAGATGCTTCAGGTTACAGAGTCCGCTAACCCAGAAATAGTGCTTCAGGTTAAGAACTTTGCTTCAGGTTGAGAACAGAAATCGTGCTCTGGCGGCGCGGCAGCAGCCGTTAGCCCCATTAGCTAAAGTGGTGCTTCAGGTTAAGAACAGTTTCAGGTTACGTACGGACCTCCGGAACGAATTAAGTACTTAAACCGAGGTACCACTGTAATCTGATCTGTGAGAGAAATGGAGATACGATCGCAAAGAGTGATTCAACATCTCTGCAGCCAGGATAGTAGTCACCACAAAGTTCTGAAGAAACATCACAGCTCAGGAGACGGATTGGCCTAGGATCAAGGTGGGTGGGTGGGTTGTCACAGTAGCAATGACCTGTCCTCCTTTGTGACATCTCTTGCTGTAGGCTTAAAAGTCACCCAGTACAGGTGCAGTGGAGGGCACTGTCCCATTGCCAGCATTGAAGGTAAATTTAGCTACCAATCTACAGTAGTTTGGTTACACAGGAGTGTAGGAAGCTGCCTTAAACTGAGTCAGTCCATTGAGTATTGTCTACATTGGCTGGCCGCAGTTCCTCATGCTTTTAGGCAGGAATCTTTCTCAGCCCTACTTTGAGATGCCATTGAGATGCTCTCCTCAATGTTTTTGTGCATTCGATGGTGGGGGAGGAGCCATCTTGTCCTTTGCCTCATGAAGCAAAATGTCTTGAGCCGACCATGAGTAGCTAAGTGACTAGCCACAAAAGAACTGAAGGGTAATGTCACCTTCTGATGACATTTCTCTGTAGAAACTGCATACACATACATTCTTATTGTTTTCCCTGCACCAGAAGCTAACTGATTCAGCATAACATCAACTGTTACTGTCATCATTTTATCCAAACCAGAAATATATAATTTGGCATATTTCTGTAGAATAGAACATATGGTTCTCCTGTCTACATCTTATACATCAGAAGCAAGATACAATACAGTGGTGCCTCGGGTTAAGAACTTAATTCGTTCTGGAGGTCCGTTCTTAACCTGAAACTGTTCTTAACCTGAGGTACCACTTTAGCTAATGGGGCCTCCCACTGCTGCTGCTGCGCCACCACTGCACAATTTCTGTTCTCATCCTGAAGCAAAGTTCTTAACCCAGTGTGGTGTAGTGGTTAAGAGCGGTAGTCTCGTAATCTGGGGAACCGGGTTCGCGTCTCCGCTCCTCCACACGCAGCTGCTGGGTGACCTTGGGCCAGTCACACTTCTCTGAAGTCTCTCAGCCCCACTCACCTCACAGAGTGTTTGTTGTTGGGGAGGAAGGGAAAGGTGATTGTTAGCCGCTTTGAGACTCCTTAAAGGGAGTGAAAGGCGGGATATCAAATCCAAACTCCTCCTCCTCCTCTTCTTCTTCTTCTTCTTCTTCTTCTTCACCCGAGGTACTATTTCTGGGTTAGCGGAGTCTGTAACCTGAAGCGTCTGTAACCTGAGGTACCACTGTATAATATTTAGAAATCCTGGTTGTCCAAGGGAACAGGACCTGTGCTTCTATGTAAAGCTGAGTGCTTATTTAAATAGGTTAACCTTGATTTAATGGTTACTCAAAGGGCTGATTCACACATAACACTAAATAATGTACAAGCTATAATGACCTTGAGCAAAGCCCCTCCCCTCTCATGCTGCCAAGTAGATGGAAGAACTGTACTTAATTTCCACAAATCTTCTTTGATCCTCAATATCCCACCTCTTCTCCAGACTGGGACTCAAGGCCATTTACAAAAACTGAAATAACATGGATAAAATACAAAAACCTAAAAACATACAAAAGGTAATCACTTAAAAGAACTATAATAGAATGAAAACAATATAAATATATATATATTAATATACATATAGTAAAAACGGCAAAACACAGAACTATTTAGAGCCCTTTTCTTAAAAACAGTCAGTTCCTGAAAGTCTATTGAAATAAAACAGCCTTCACCTGCTGGTGGAAGAAAAAGCAAGCAAGGACCCATTCTAGCCTCTCTAGGAAGGGAATTCCAAAGACTGGGAGCAGCCACTGGGACGGCCTTCTCTCACATCTCCATCAACATGGCTGCCAGGGTGGCAGAACGGAGAGAGCCCAGGCAGGTTTGTATGGAATAATACATTCTTTAAATAGCCCAGGCCTAAGCCATATAAGGGGGACGCAGGTGGCGCTGTGGTCTAAACCACTGAGCCTTGGGCTTGCCAATCAAAAGGTTGGCGGTTTGAATCCCCGCAACAGGGTGAGCTCCTGTTGCTCGGTCCCAGCTCCTGCCAACCTAGCAGTTCAAAAGCACGTCAAAGTGCAAGTAGATAAATAGGTGCCACTCTGGCGGGAAGATAAAAGGCGTTTCTGTGCGCTGCTCTGGTGTTGCCAGAAGCAGTTTAGTCATGCTGGCCACATGACCTGGAAAAACTGTCTGTGGACAAACGTCGGCTCCCTCGGCCAGTAAAGTGAGATGAACACCGCAACCCCAGAGTCGTTCGCGACTGGACATAGCTGTCAGGGGTCCTCTACCTTTACCTTTTAAAGCCATATAAGATGTTATGTTTCATAGACAGCACTTGAAGATATGTATGAACCAGATATTGTGGTTTAAAAGAAACTTTAGTTAGTTAAACAAGCCAACTTATAATGTGTGGCTTGACGTTGGCTTGCTTTGAAACTGACTAGAGTTTGTTTGAAACCATGTTAACTGGTTCATATGATGTTTGGAAAGTGTAATTAAATGGAAGCAAGTTCCTCTTCCTGGCCAGAATAGGGGAATCATACAACCAGAGATTTTGTTTGGGCTTACTTTAGCTTGTGCATGTAGTGTTAAAACCATGGTTTAGCATTGCACATGAATTAGCACAATATGTTTTTGGATATTAATAATCTCTACAAGAATATAAACCTCTGCTGAAGGAAAAGGTGAGGTTGATGTGCAAGCATGGATTTCTTAACTATGTACATAACTAACTCAATAAATCAGAAAAGCATTTGGTCCATAAATTGGCAAAAAAATAATAAACAACAAAACATTTACCTTAAGACTGTATGACAAATAGATTAAGAAATAAAGATGCTAAGTCTAAAAGAAGACTGGACATTATACATAGGTTATATGGAAAAAATATTACAACATTAAAATAATCGTAACAGACTGATAAAAAACACTCAGCAGTAGATGTTACAACATGAGAGAATGTTAAGATACATAAGAGTTAAGATACATAAGAGTTAAATAAGATGGAGGAATAAGTTATGTTGTTATTAGTATTATTCACTTACATATGTCTTATATTTATGCTATTCCTTTCTTATTATCTTATGTTGGACTGTAACGCAGTATGTGGTGAAGATATGATATAATAGAAAAGCAAAGAAAAATGAAATGAAAAATGAAAGACAAATGTCTGATACCACAGTGGAATGGCAGCATCTTTGTTCTTGGAGCAGCGCAGAAACTCTGAAAGGGTTTTAAATACATGTATGGATATTCACAGCAGTGAAATACCATTTCTTCTGAATACCACTGCATTTCAAAATTTGCAGAGGAATAGTCCTGTCCCAGTCTGGTGCGGTTCACTGAGTGCTACATGAGGAGAGACCACCACCATGCTACATTTTTATGAGACAAAGTTCTGGTGTCTTCACGGTGGGTTTTTTTTGGGGGGGGGCACTGTTTTCAAGTCTTCATTTGTATTTGACCTAAGATCTTGGCCAATGAAGATTCTGCAACAAGTAACAAATAAAAATATTTTTATTACATGTGGATCCTGCCTTTTCACTAAGAACCTCAAAGGAATTGATTTACAAAATGTCTGGAATGGATTTCAGAATCTGCTGATTCCAGAACCACTGTTCTGAGAATGGCTGCTTGACCTGGCTGCCAATGCATAGTTATCTGATATCCTGTTTTATAGGCTGTAGGCCCTTGTACATGTTGTATGCGCAACCCATGCTATTGTGCCCAGTTTGAGCTGGATTTTGGCATGTATCCCTACCCATCATTGACTATATTTATTTACCCACCAATTCATATGTTTCATTTTGAATGTAATAACATTTCCAATAGATCATATAGCAATAATTTCTTTAATTGCCACCAGCTGCTGGTGGTTCAGTTGTTAAAGTATGAATGCAAAGCATTGATCTCCCATTGCAAAAAATCTCTGCACCATCATTATGAGGCAAATGTGGGCTGGGAACTGTAGATTTGCTTCATAGCGTATATTTCCAATTTAGGGGATGGGGGATCCTGTGTTTTCGCTCTAGTGCTGATAATAGGCATGATAGAAAAGTCCAAATCATGCTAGTTCTGGAATAAGTAACATCTAGTTCTAGAAGGAAATGGGATAACAAGCCAGTGAAATCAGAATACTTGGATTAAAACTCCATTCATCATGGAAAACTAAACCTACTTACTACAATGTAACTGAGTTGTTGATGACTTTTGCATAGAAGAGTAGGTAGGTTCGTCACACACTTACATTTTTCTCCATTAGGAACATTTGCAGCCTTGAGCATGTAAAATTTTTGAATCTGGAAGCCGACATACAGTCAGTTTCACCTTTTGGGGGGAAAAAGGAGAGATAAGCACTTACCACGTTACTATTTATAGTTTACAAGCCTGCACCATTGTGTTAATATAATAGTGATTAGCAACTTTGTATATACAATTCATAAACTTATCTTTCCCCCATATACCTTTGCAGGTTTAAAATTATCTAATCTTGGGGGTGAATTGCAGTACCGCACAGCTTTGTGAAGTTGGGTGTCCACAGAATCCTGATGCGAGCCATGAGAAATCCAAGGTTTTACAATGAGTGGTTCTCCACAAATGGTTTTGACAGCCAGGCACAGAAAAGCATGTAGAGCCTGCAACTGCCAGCACCAATACAATATGAAAGATCTCTGGGTAAAGTGATTTCAAGGCAGTGGCAAATAAACTTTGAGGTAGTGTGGTATAGGGGCTAGGGAGGTGGACTAATTCCTGGGATATCAAATACACAGAAGTGTGTGTGTGTGTGTAATAGGCAAAATGGTTATCTAGGAGTTGGTGATTGGTTAAGAACTGCACAATCTAGCTACTTCATAATAATGCAATGTGTGCCAAACAGGGAGAGATTACACATTAACATTTACCACAGTATGAATTCACAGTGTTAAGCCTATTAATACTGTTATTTACCACAGTATGCACAGTGTTAAGCCAATTGTTTTTGAACCAATATAGCCAACTAACCCATGATACCTATGATCACCTAACATGAACCACAGTAAATGATTACTAGTGATGCAGTATCTCTTTAATCCTTTTACGTACAATGGAAATGGTCACAAGTCAATGGAAATGAGAAGACGGGAATTGCCTTAAAACCAACAGGAGTCTCAACAGGAGATGAATACAAATCTCCATTTTCCTTTTCAACACATAACCAGTCTTCTTTGTCCCCAAGATCAGTGTGAAGAATTTTCACCCAGTGCTATTTTTTCATTAGCCCCACCTTCCCTAAATTCCCTGACCCTGTCTTCAGTTTTCCATCACTTCCACTTACCTTTCTGTTCTCCACTACACTTCTGCTTCTTCCATTGCTTTCTCCAGCTTTCCACATACTAGATAATTTCCCCTTTGTCTTCTCTGCCTCCTTGGCCCCTTATGGTTCAGTTGCTCACATTTCATTTTGCTTGTCTGCTCTGCCCTTCTTCATTGTGTACATTTTTCTTCCCAACAACAGATCAGCCCATGCTGTCCCTGGGCACTCTGCAAGACTCGTGCTCTAGTCCAAATTACACTTCCCACACAGCTTGTATTTTTTTGCTAGCACTGCATTTAACCGACTGTCCCTCTAAGCAGGTAGCCCAGCTCATGAATACTCTACTATGAAACCTATTATTATTGTTGGGGGTGTGTGTGTGCCTATTTTTATTAATGGCTTTTAATGAAACTTGATGTGATTAAGATGCTTGAGTTTTATTACACATCAGGGGTGCCAACTTAAATAAAATATTGGGCGGGCCCAGGTAAGCCTCACCCCACATAATCGATCACATGACGCTGTGCATGCACACCATTTGAATGGCAATGCCTATCAAATTGGGGGTGGGGCCTTGGTCCCCTCAAATATTTTATGGGGGGAGCGAAGCCCCCACAGCCCCTAGGAGTTGGCTCCTATGTTACACTGTCTTCCACTATGTTTCAGAGCAAAATCATTAGAAACATATTCCTTGGATAAGGTCCATGCTCAGATTAAAGTGGGTTGCTGAGGGTAGGAAATCCACTACTACTTTTTACCCTGGTGTGAAATTACTGGCTGCACACAATAGACCAACATATGGGTAGTCACATGGGAGATTGTATGCAGCAGCAGCAGCAATAGTAGTAGTAGTAGTAGTAATAATAATAATAATAATAATAATAATAATAATAATAATAATAGTTAGCCATGCTTTTGTCTGAACAAATGTGCCCGGATAAGCCCCACAGCTAATTGCCACAAACTACCGTATTTTTTGCACCACAACACTCACTTTTTTCCTCCTAAAAAGTAAGGGGAAATGTCTGTGCGTGTTATGGAGGGAATGCCTACGGGTGGCATGCCTGCGGATTTTCCTCCTCTAAAAACTACGTGCGTGTTATGGTCGGGTGCGTGTTATAGAGCGAAAAATACGGTAATTCACTGCTTAGGGACGCGGGTGGCGCTGTGGGTAAAACCTCAGCGCCTAGGACTTGCCGATCGCATGGTCGGTGGTTCGAATCCCTGCGGCGGGGTGCATTCCCGTCGTTCAGTCCCAGTGCCTGCCAACCTAGCAGTTCAAAAGCACCTCCAGGTGCAAGTAGATAAGTAGGGACCGCTTACCAGCGGGAAGGTAAACGGCATTCCGTGTGCTGCGCTGGCTCGCCAGATGCAGCTTGTCACGCTGGCCACGTGACCCGGAAGTGTCTGCGGACAGCGCTGGCTCCCGGCCTCTAGAGTGAGATGAGCGCACAACCCTAGAGTCTGGCAAGACTGGCCCGTACGGGCAGGGGTACCTTTACCTTTACCTAATTCACTGCTTGGTGATCCTAATTAGTTAAATTAGTTACATTGCTGTCTCTTACCTCCTTTCTTGTGGATCTAGTTATGAACAAAGACATTTCATCTATGCTCTTTGCATGCAGGTCATTCACAGCCACTATATAATCCCCTTGATGAAATATGCATCCCAAGCGATGCAGGTCTTTCCACTGGGAGACACTGTAGTGAATTGGAGAAGAGGAAAGGGGGGGGGGAAGCATTGACTGATTAGGATTCTTTTTCACTTTGGTGATGGCTTCTGATCTGGAGAAGTATCCATGGAATATCTAGCAGTTTGGCATTCAAAAATACTGAAGAGTCGGGATGAAATTGATAGCTAAGCAGATAATCTAATCAAACAGTAGATATCAATTAAAGCTTCCAAGCAGGGAGGTTAAATGGAAATACACTATCAGAGCTTAGGGTGATCTATGGGTACTCATCTGCAGTCTATTATGGGGTCACAAATCTTGTAGAGGAAGCTTAGAAACCAGAGATAATTCTTAATTGTGATCCTGTTATGAACCTGAAAACTAACAGGTTTTGGTGAACAACTTGTTTTTAAAAAAAAAAAATTAAAGGTAGTATGCCAGCCTAAAGATACTGGAACCAGTAGCCAACGATCCATATGAATCAAGGTACAAAATGATTTTGACCCTGTGGTTTTGATTTCTATTCTACATTACTGTACTGTACTACATTTGAATTCATTCTTTGAGTGGGGAGAAAGTTCTCTAAATTGCTCTTTGGCAGTTAAGGCTGCTGAAAGTTGGAAGATACATCTTTAAATTAAAATGAATAATATCAAGTATTCAAGCCTCCGACTTTGTACACATATCAAGTCCAGCGTAAATTCCAGTAGACAATCTGGGGGTATTCTGTTTATCTCAGCCCAGAGACCTAACATAATTGGCCTATTAGGTTGGTTGAGCAATTTTATTACGGCATTCCAGTACACAGCCCTAGCCCTGGAAGTTTAAACTCATATAGAATTATGGATTCAAGGAGAATTCCCTGGATTATCCAGTCACATGCCAAAATGCACTATCTATTTAAACACACACACATATTCACGCACACATGCATTATATGCACTAAGTGGGAGATTCTACCATCTCTGTAAGTAGCTTACTGCATTGCTGAATTGGTCTGATAGGCCATTTTAAGGTAGATTTCTTTTTCTGTCACTTCATTCCATTACTCTTTGCTTTATCCTTGGTAAATGTAGCCAGCAATTGTTCTCCACCTTCTTTCCAGCACTTTTTAAATATTGGAATTTTTTTTTAAGGAGTCTTCTTTCTACTAATCTGAATATGCCCATCAGCTTTCCATGACAGGGGGACTTCCTCTCTGAAACTTATTGGGAAGAATTTCCTCCCATCACTGACAAGGCCTGAGAAAGTGACTTTCTTGTGCGCAGTGTGCAGCAGGCATGTGAAGTACATCAAAGGAGAGCAGAGAGAGTCAGACTTGCAACTGAGCACTAGAGAGTACACAAGGGAAGGCACAGCAGGAGATGAGCTCTAGGCACCTCTAATCTATGTCCATTTCACCCTCCCTTCCTTTCCTCAGTCACTGATACTGATATTCTAGGAAGCACACTAACTTCCTTACTGCCTCTGCAAAATATGTGAGAAAATGGAAATTCTCTACTTTCTTAACCTCCTCTTGGGAATGTTGTAGGATATCCATGAAAATAGGAGTGGAAATTGCCAATGTTCACTTATTTGTCCCATGTACAGAACAGAAGTCTTATCTGGTGAATATGATCAGTGTCCTTATAGTCTGCAAACAGTATGTAACTGATGACTTTTCTCCCCCCCCCCCAACATTTGCATTGTGTTTTCTTTGCACTGAAATATATGGATGCAAAAGCATAATACCACCAGACTGTTTGTCATATGGAATAAACTGTGGTAGAGAAAGTGTGACATCTTGTGGTCCACAAAGACTGTGGAGCAGTTTTATGTGCTTGTAAATTTATTTTTATTTCAACTCTCTCACCAACTTCAGTTGGAATGCCCAACTGAAGAATATACTGAGAAATGTGGGGATTAAAACTTCTGTTTTGTGTTACATAAAAACTAAGTTGGTGATTTGCAAATTAAAACCTAAACTGCCAAGCAGCAGTTTTCAGTGTTTTAACAAATTCATTTCTGGTCTCTGGCAGGAATGCAAAACTAGCATTCCCTAACCGACCTATATAGCCAGCTCTCCTGAACACTGCAAAATGACAGGTCACCATATGAAGTATGTATAAAAACAAGTTAATATAAGTATGTTGTTCACCTGCCAGTGACAGTGAACAGATGTTGCTTTTGAAAAAAATTATATCCCACTGTTATTTCTTGGCAAACCTGAAGAGGGTAACAAACAAGAACAATAACAGCTAGATGTTAAATAACGTATTTAAAAATGCAAAATAAAGTTCACACCCAAAAATAGACTGATCAAAAGGTCAACTCAAAAGGTTAAATATAAAGATAGATTTTAGATAGATTACAAGGCAGGGCTCTGGCAATCTTCTTTGGGACAATCATTTCACACTTATATCATTTGTATTGAGAAAGACTAGCATGAGCTACAACAGCAAGAGCTACAAGAGATTTCACACAGAGCAGGCCAACAATAATAAAGAAGTGTGAATGAGTGCATGTGTGCATGTGTTCATCTATGCATCTGTGCATATGGATACAAGTTGCAAGGGATCAATAGCAGCAGTGCTGTTGTTCTCAGGTCCTGCCCACAGGCATCTGTTTCGCAACTGTAAGAATAGGATGCTGGACTACTTGATGGGTCTTATGCCTGATCCAGCAGGGCTCTTCTTAGGCCTCATCCACACTTACCTTTGCTCCAGGTGTCTAGGCACAGGTCTAGACTTTCCAGGTTCAGGTGTTGTTGGTTGTTTTTTCCCCCCCAATGCTCTCCCTGGGGAAAACCTGCATTTTACCGCCGAGTGGGAGTAAACAGCAATAGGGTTTTCCAGATTGCTGTTTGCTCCGATTCAGCACTAAAACATGTGTTTTCCCAGGGAAAGCCCTGGGACAGGGGAAAACTCAGCCCTGTGCCTAGAAAGCCTGGAGCATGTGTGCGTGAGCCTTAATTTGGGTCAATTGGTTAATATTAACTTGAGCTGTCTCTTATGGAATTGATCAGTAGTGATGCAGTGACATTGCTGGAACTCACCAAAAAACCTGATTGCTTTTTAAGAGCTGAAGGTACAAACCAGCATGAAAATAAGAGGCCTTACCATATACGCCCAGCGGCTTTGACAAGTGTCAGGCAGTTGGTGAAATCACTCCGGGGAAGGAGAATATCCACCTCTTCCAATTTGCAGTCATCTCTGACTTTACTGAAAAGAGGAAAGGCATGTTGTGAAATCCAAAATGTGTGGCTAATAAACCAGAAAGGTACCACTGCAAGTTGTTGCTATTAATGAGAGCCACTGCCAGTCACTACTGAGCTAGAAACAGTCTAAATATGTTCCATGATAACCCACACAACCAGTCTTACAACATTCTATATCTGACTTCTTTCTCTTCTTATATAAAATAGCGAGCTTTTCAAAACACTTATATTCTGCCCTTTCAAAACTCAAGGTGACGTAAGTGTGCGTTCGAATACAGCTGTAAAGCAGTGTGTAAGAAAGGGCTCATTTCTTAACAGAATCAAATTATTGTCGAAGCAAGAATCATAGTGATTCGTTTCCCCTGCACCTTTGCAAACTACATGGAACAATGGAACAAAGTCCAATGTACACTTGAATGAATTCAAAAGGCTCACATGGTGGGGAGATAAAGGTTAAGTATTCTTTTCTGGTTCACATAATGGAGCAAAGAACTAACATCAAAGCATTGACATTGACTATTGGACTGATCGTATCACTTGGAAATTGGGACAATGGAAAACCCATTGAAATAGAAATGCATTTTCTTTTGCTCTCAGGGAGTTTGTGAGAAATACAGACATAATTAGTAATATATTGAAAATGTAAATTATGCACATGTATCCAACCATCACTATCCACAGGAAACACTGAGAATATCCACACCTGAGAATAATGGACAACTGAACCACAGACAGAACTGATAGTTTTGGTGTTTTTTCTGGTTTCCAGGTCCTTGGTAGTGGTGTTGGTTTCAAAGGCTTGTCCTCTATCACCTGCAGATTCGTGCTATCTTCCTGGCCTTCGGGAAGGGTCGTCAATTCATTGTTTGTAGGTTCAATTTTTACCTCCGCTACCCCTGAAACTCTAATGAGTAAATTATGTTACTTTTAAAAGGAAATGCATCAACCATGTCTATAAAAACCACATCAATTTTTTAAAAAAGAAACTTTAGCCTGGGCAGCAGACTGAAGCTGCACAATCAGTGTATGAACGGAGGGGTGGAGGGAAGTGAAGCAGAATTGTAGTGCCAGATCAGCCCTGACAGACCTCCAGACTTGGGCCATTTTTTGTGCAGAAAACCAACACACATGCAAGTTGTACATGCCCAGCCTTTGGGTTGGATCCAGATGGGCAGAGAAACCCTAACCTGCCATGCTAGAGGGGGTTAGGATGTGGTGATGGTGTCCTGGCTCCACTGCAATCTGCCAACAGGGGGCCTCCACCACCACAGAGGTCCCCACTATAAGTGGATGAACAGACCTACAGTTGGAAGTATCTCTGCCAGTTTTAGCTAATGGGAAGCCCCCAAACTGAGAGTTTTGGTGTGGGGGGGTAACAAGAATGGTGTGGAGAAGGGTCCACCAAGTATCTGCTGGATCCTAAGCCACTCCAGCTACTGATGCTGGACTTGATTTGGGCTTCTCTGCTGCACCATCCTGAAGCCAGTGCAGGGAAAAACTGCAGTTTCACAGCCGCCTCTCTTCCATGGCTAGCACAAGTGGGAGAGCTTTGGATGTTTCTCTGCCACTCTATTCAGCCCCACTGAAGTCCCAATGATTGAAACAGACCTTTGACATGAGACCTGTATTTTTTTTTTAAAAAAACAAAACCACAACAAAAACCACATGGTAAAGATTGGACATGGGGAGTAACAGCTTTTACAAGTGCAGGCATTGTGCATGTGATGCTACTAAGGTGTGGAGATCAGGACAGAGCCAGCAGGCATGAACCCAGTACAGTGGTACCCCGCAAGACGAATGCCTCGCAAGACGGAAAACCCGCAAGACGAAAGGGTTTTCTGTTTTGGAGGCGCTTCGCAAGACGAATTTCCCTATGGGCTTGCATCGCAAGACGAAAGCCCATAGGGAAATGCTGGCGGTCGGGAGCAAAGACTTTCGCCCACAGCCGGCCTTCAGAAGAGGACCTCTTCTGAAGGCCGGCGGGGGGCAAAAGTCTTTGCTCCCCCCCGCCTGCCTTCCCCCCACCTGCCCCGGGCGATCTTAAAATGCTGGCGGGCGGGAGCGAAGCGTTCGCTGCCGACCCCCAGCATTTTAAAATCTCCAAGGGACAGCAGAGAAGTCTCTGTCCCGGGGAGGTTTTAAAATGCTGGGGGTCGGGAGCGTTCGCTGCCGACCCCCAGCATTTTAAAACGATGTTCCGAAGTGGGGGGGTGGGGCGGGAACAGCTGCCCCAGCCGCCCCTCTTCGGAACGATGTTCCGAAGGGGGGAGGTGGGGCGGGAACAGCTGCCCCATCCGCCCCACTTCGGAACGATGTTCCGAAGGGGGGAGGGGGGGCGGGAACAGCTACCCCAGCCGCCCCACTTCGGAACGATGTTCCGAAGGGGGGAGGTGGGGCGGGAACAGCTGCCCCATCCGCCCCACTTCGGAACGCTGTTCCGAAGTGGGGAGGTGGGGCGGTAACAGCTGCCCCAGCCGCCCCACTTCGGAACGATGTTCCGAAGGGGGGAGGTGGGGCGGGAACATCTGCCCCAGCCGCCCCACTTCGGAACGATGTTCCGAAGGGGGGAGGGGGGCGGGAACAGCTGCCCAATCCGCCCCACTTCGGAACGATGTTCCGAAGGGGGGAGGTGGGGCGGGAACAGCTGCCCAATCCGCCCCACTTCGGAACGATGTTCCGAAGTGGGGGGGTGGGGCGGGAACAGCTACCCCATCCGCCCCACTTCGGAACGATGTTCCGAAGGGGGGAGGTGGGGCGGGAACAGCTGCCCCATCCGCCCCACTTCGGAACGATGTTCCGAAGGGGGGAGGTGGGGCGGGAACAGCTGCCCCAGCCGCCCCACTTCGGAACGATGTTCCGAAGGGGGCGGGGGGGCGGGAACATCTGCCCCATCCGCCCCACTTCGGAACGATGTTCCGAAGGGGGGAGGGGGGCGGGAACAGCTGCCCCAGCCGCCCCACTTCGGAACGATGTTCCGAAGGGGGGAGGTGGGGCGGGAACAGCTGCCCCAGCCGCCCCACTTCGGAACGATGTTCCGAAGGGGGGCGGGGGGGCGGGAACATCTGCCCCATCCGCCCCACTTCGGAACGATGTTCCGAAGGGGGGAGGGGGGCGGGAACAGCTGCCCCAGCCGCCCCACTTCGGAACGATGTTCCGAAGTGGGGAGGTGGGGCGGGAACAGCTGCCCCAGCCGCCCCACTTCGGAACGATGTTCCGAAGGGGGGAGGGGGGCAGGAACAGCTGCCCCAGCTGCCGGGCTTCGTAGCGCTGCTGCGAAGCCGGGCGGGTGGGTGGGAACACCTTCTGAAGGCGGGCAGGGGGCGAAAGTCTTTGCTCCCCCCTGCCTGCCTTCCCAGGGGCTTTTAAATCGCCCCGGACAGCGGAGAAGTCCTCCGCTGTCCGGGGCGATTTTAAAATGCCGCCCGCCAGCATTTTAAGATCCCCCGGACAGCGGAGAAGTCCTCCGCTGTCCCAGGGTTTTTTAAAATGCTGGGGGTGGGAAGAAAAGCCCTTGTCCCGCCCCCCAGCCTTCAGAAGAGGTCCGGGGACAGACTGTCCCCGGACCTGGCCTGAAGGTGGTTTCCCTAGGAACGCATTAATTGATTTTCAATGCATTCCTATGGGAAACCGTGCATCGCAAGACGAAAAACCCGCAAGACGAAGAGAATTGCGGAACGAATTAATTTCGTCTTGCGAGGCACCACTGTACTACCCCACCAGCATAGTGATGGTATGCAGTCTGCATGGAGTTCCTGTGAGTCTGTCTTGCTTGTGGGGAAGGGAAACCTGACCTCAGCCACTGCCCAGAAAGGCTTACAATCCACAGGAACGTCCAGCTTGTTCCACTTTCTGGGACATAGTTATTGTTTGAAGGTTTCTAATCTAGATGGAACAAGTGGACTCAGGTTACACTGGTCTACAGCCCTCAGCCAGGACAGGACTTGCCACGACAACCCCAAATCACTGAAATGGACTTTAAAACAGCTCTATAGCATGCTTTTGAGTCTACATGAGTTGGGTTTCTTAGAGGATCTGAGGAATGCTCCATGAAAAATGGTACAATGACTGTCTAGCAGTTTGGGTGCTAAACCAAACATGAAACTGAAAGCTATACTATAGTGTTACCTCCCCACAAAAATAACACCTGGAATAAAACCTTAACAATTATTTGAATCCTCGCTGAATTTGAATGGCAACAGAATCCATACAATGAATTCAGGCTACTGGTTCAACTAAAAATAATAATCTGTGTGGTGGTTTACTCACTGGCAATGAGCCGTGAGTGTACCCAGCCAATGTCTTGGAGGATTTTAATATATTTTGTGTTTATCCAGCTTCTGTACTATGGCCTTTTCCAGGGCTTTGAGGCACCAGAAGTCCTGGCAATCTTTGAGCAGCTACAGTAACATGCCAAAAGCTGATTCAGGGGGAATTATGTGATTGCTGTTGGCATGTACGTTACTGCCTTGCCAGGGCTGATGGGCTTGGAAATTGGCACAGACTGGTTAAAACAAAGTAGCTGCTTCTGAGAAGAGGAAGGAAGAAAGGAATCTATGCAAGATTACAAGAGTGATCAATTTGCACCAGCAGTTACTGGTAATAATACTATCTTTCTGGCTATGTTAATTTAACACCTAAAGGTAGACATCACTTTGTTGTGAGAAACAAACAGAGTGCCACAGTAGACTAAAATGTTCTCCCCCATGTGCATTAAAGATGAACCAATGATGGCCTAGCACAGAGATGGGGAACCTGTTCCCCTCCATGTGTTTCTGCACTACAACTCCAATCATTCCAGACCAATGGCATTGCTGGCTGGAGTTGATGGGATTGGAATCCTGGTCTAGCAAAAGCTTTGCAAAAGAAATCCATGAACAATTGCTTCAGATAAATTTAGGAGCAAAATGCACCATGCTTGAGTACTCACATGGGTCCCATGGGCATGTATTCTTCGGGTTCACCAACCTTTTCCTTATCTGGGTTAGTAGTCTCTTCTGTGGTGCTGAATTTATCCTGCATTTCATTCAGCTATTAAAGTAAAAAGCATATGCAAAGTACATTAATGTATCCAAAGGAAATAAAAACTCAACTCTGTTAAAAGCAGTGCTGTCAGGACTGTTATTGAACCGACGAATACATTTGGTCCAGTCTGTCTGGATTAAACTGATATGTCACTAAAGCAAAATAAGATAACTCTTACTGCTTCATGAAAGACTTGGTTTCAGCAAACTACAACCATTTAATTTCTGAAGAAATTCTGAGTACTGGAACAACTGCAAATCTTAGAGGGGGAAGAGGGTTGATTTAGAGGCAGAAGACAGTCACGAAACATCTGGAAGCTTTGGGTAAATCTCTACCACAGGTGAGAGCCACTGCTGTAAAGCGCAGTTTGCACACCAAAGTTCCCAGGCGTAGAATCACAGAATTCTGCAGTTGGCAGGGACCTAAGGGTCCTCTAGTTCAACTACCCTGAAATGTAAATTCCTGTAAACCAGGGAACCTAGACAGATGGACGGGGTTATACATCATCATCATATAATGATAATGATGATTAATATCCAGCTCTAGTAACAAATTGTTTCAGATGCAAGGGCTAGGAAAGACCTCTGAATAAGACCCTTGGAAGTTGCTGCTAGTCGGAATTTATAATACTGGGCTCTGTGGACTAATGTTCTGACTCAGTATGACGCAAGCTTTATACAGTGCTACGAGACTAAGCTGGCATGGAACAAATCTGCACACAAGATAAAGTATTCCACACATTAAAAAGAGATGTAAGCATTAATTCATTATTTAGAACAGAGCAAATAATGATATCTACGTTACCGTAGCTAGAATATTTGTTGGACATGCATAGTATTCCTCCATTTCGGATTTTTCCTCTGACTCTTGATGATTTGTCAGGTGTCGCTGAAATAAAAGTACAGACATATTTACAGTGTCATTATTCTTTGCTCATCATGCTCTGAGAAAGGTCAAAATGGATAATGTGCAAACACTTGCTCTTTTTGGCAAATGAAAGCAGCAATGAGTAAGACCTGCTGCCCCACAAGAAAATCAGAAGTGAAACACTTATGAGGAATGTAGAGATGTGCCATAACAACATGGAGAACAGCTGGTATGAAAGTACTCAAACCCGCTGACCTATGATAGATTTGTTTCTAAATTGTTTCATTTCTATTATAATTTAATTACTTTTAAACTACTATATTTTGTATGTTTTTGGCTTTCTGTATTTTATCTGTGGTTGTTTTTTTTTTAATTTGTGCAAGCCACCTTGAGTCCTGGCCTGGGAAAATAAATAAATATATATTTCTATATATTTATATGGGCTATAAATAAATATTATAATTATAATTATAATCATATTATCGTGCCCATGGACATAAGTTTCTAGGCACGTTTCTGCAATGGAAGCATTATGGGCAACTGTGTGGAAGCCAGGGATAAGGAGAGGCAAGTGGGTGTGAAAAGGAAGGATCAGAAAATGAAGAAATAATTAGTAGCAAATAATCACTAGCAGGGACGTGGGTGGCGCTGTGGTCTAAACCACAGAGCCTAGGGCTTGCCGATTGAAAGGTCGGTGGTTCAAATGCCCACAATGGGGTGAGCTCCCATTGCTCGGTCCCAGCTCCTGCCCACCTAGCAGTTTGAAAGCACATCAAAGTGCAAGTAGATAAATAGGTACCGCTCCGGCGGGAAGGTAAACGGCATTTCCGTGTGCTGCTCTCGTTCACCAGAAGTGGCTTAGTCATGCTGGCCACATGACCCGGAAGCTGTCTGCAGATGAAAGCTGGCTCCCTCGGCCTACAGAGCGAGATGAGCGCGCAACTCCAGGGTCGTCCGCGACTGGACCTAATGGTCAAGGGTACCTTTACCTTTAATCACTAGCAAACCCTTATTTTATTTTAGAAAATAACTGAGCAATGCTTCATGCAACTTTCTCCACTACACAATGCATGGAAGTGATGCAGTAGTTGCTTCGAATTATCCATACTGTTCTTCCAGTCCCACTTTTAACACTCACTAGCTGCCGTACTGTCAGTGGCTCATAAACAGGGGCTTCTTGGGAGGATTCTTGAGTAAGAGGCTCTGAAGAGGGCCTCTTCTTGGAGATGGATGTTCCTATATCCTGCAGCGCAATGGATCAAAACAGAACAAAAGAAAGCATAGCTTTATTTCAGGGTGATTCATTAAAACTAGAAATCAGCCCTGTTCTTTCTGCTGATAGAACACATTTAAGCAAAATCAGGTACTTGAGTTGTGCTTCTACTTTAAAATTGTTATGGGTGTGGAAAAGAAAAGGAATAGTATTTTTATTTTATTTTTAGCACTTGTTCAGACATGCTATTTATTGCACATTCATCCTGATTTTCTTTCACAAAACGTACCCAATAATTACGTAGGCTATACCTAGTCTTTATTCTGATTTGTTTGTGCGGAAGTTATATGACAATGAGTACCTATCCTGGATTCATCCTGACTTATTTGAATGGTGTTTACACGTGTTCCCATTCATTCATCCCTCAATTTTCAATGCATTTTCCAATTACTGCCAAAAAAAACTGTTCCTTTTTTAGATGGATTTGTGGCACCAGGGGAAACCTAAGTTAATTGCGCAAACCTAAGTTTTCTTGTATGCCCTTGAAATCCTTCCCATGAAATACTGACAGCCTGGAGGCACCCTTAAAATGAAAAAGACAGTATATAACAACCACCTCATATTCATTGTCAGGACACGGTTCCTTCTTGATGATGTCAGCAGCTACTTCATCAAGACAAGCTGGTGAAGATTTTGACCGACCTCTCATTTCTGGTTTCTGGGTCAAGAAATGAAGCAACAGAGTAATTTCACATAGTTAAAACCTTTACGAAACATTACGAAACCAAAGTGTAACTATTTTTTGAAATTGACTTTTACATGAATATTGCTACTGTATTTAGTTCTCCAGCCAAAGAAGGCTTACAAAAATGCATATACTAGAGGAAAGTGTGCAAGAAAAAATGAATATATTGGTGAAAATAACAAATGAATATGCATTGTACTAGGGGAAATTGGTTGAAAAAACGCAAATGTGTACATTTCTCAAAACTGCATATAAAATGTGCTTATTGGGAGAAATTTACACTAAAATGCTGGTAAATTTCCATGAGGATTTTTTAAAATGTGCCAATTGCTACAAAACATGGAGAACTGAATTTAAGACTGGAAAAATTAGAAACTTGAGAGAACTAAAACTGACAGACTCCAGTTGTAAGTTACAGTTTAGAAAAGAAAACTGAGCACTAGTCGAACAAATGATGAAGACAGTTGTTATTATTATTATTATTTTAAAAATGTCAATCGCTGATGTTCGATAATTAAAACAGCATTGCAACCACTGACCTTTGTTTCTCTTCTGGTTGAAAACAAGAAGGTGGCCCAGTCCTCAACATCCTTGCTAGAGAGTGAAATTACATTTCAAGGAGACATATAAGGAAACAAAATATTAGGAATGAGATTGTATTCCTCTGAAAAAAAGTTTGTTTTTTTTTACTTTTAAGAAGAACCAAATCCTTGAGCAGCATCTTCAAGGTGCTCAAGGGCCTCCTCCCCATATGCCAAGGGGCAGAGAAACTTTTTCAGCCTAAGGGCTGCATTGCCTCATGGGAAAACATCGAGGGTGGGAGTCACAGGCCAGTGATGGTTGTGACCAGAGGCAAAAGTGGTAACAAATCAGACTTTTAACTTTGTCAGGTAGGCTACATCCCACCTATGCAAAAGTCAGAGGTCTTTACACCCTACCCTCTACATCTCTTCAGCCAGGCAGGCAAGACAGTTCAAGGACAGGAAAAACTAGGATGAGGAAGGTAGGGAAGCAGGGCTAGTGAAGGAGCATGGCTTGGGGAGACTTCTGGGAGAAAGATATGGAGGCCTCAAGGGCCATATTTGAGCCTTGGGCTTAAGGTTCCATAATCCCTGGCATGAGCAATACAGTGGTACCTCGGGTTAAGTACTTAATTCGTTCCGGAGGTCCGTTCTTAACCTGAAACTCTTCTTAACCTGAAGCATCACTTTAGCTAATGGGGCCTTCTGCTGTCGCCGCGCCACTAGAGCACGATTTCTGTTCTCATCCTGAAGCAAAGTTCTTAACCTGAAGCACTATTTCTGGGTTAGCGGAGTCTGTAACCTGAAGCGTCTGTAACCTGAAGTGTATGTAACCCAAGGTACCACTGTATTGCTGGGTGATATTCAAGTAAGTTTTACTCAGAGTTGAATACCACCCTGGGTATATCCAGAAAACATCTAAAGCATTCTTGGACTCCAGCAGTTGGCCAATAGTCAGAAGTGGTGGGGGTTGTGGTTTGGCAAGATATGGAAGGCCAAAGTTAATCACCCATGATTTCAAGATTCTCACTGGTAATCCTTCACCATATAACCAGGGATGCCTTTATTCCATAGCTGTAGAAGATTTCAAATTTTAAAAGAATCTCAAATCTCATTCTCTATAGTCACCCAAATAGGACATACTTCCGATTAGGCATGGTTAGGACTGCAAACTAAGTAAATTAATTTATCAAATCTGCATAAATTTAGGAGTCAAAGCAATAGCACTGAAGCAAAACCCTAGTTTATTTTAAATATACACAGGTCCCGCTATCCAAACACTTGTTATAAAAAAAATCACTTATCCAAAAATGAGGAATTAGTATGCAAATTATACACACCACAGAGCCATAGAGCTGGACCTGAGTGTAGTACTGAAAACAAATAAGCAGCCTTAAAGAAGCCTTACTTTTTGTGTTTTGCTGGTCCACGGCAGCCATTTCACCAGAAACCATGGTGGGAGGAAGCGAGGACGAAGGGGGAGAGATCAGACAAATAAGAGCATTTTTTTCTTTTCTTATTTGCCTTTGCAAGGTTTCAGAGGGCTTTCCCAGGTATTTTTGACATTTTGTCATATTCTGTGGTCGGGAACACATTTCCCCAAAGAGATCAGTGGAAATGGTCAACTTGTTATGCAAATGTTTGCTTATGAAACAAATTCCTGCAAATGCATTCTGTTAGATAGTGGGACCTGCATGTAATGTACATCTGCAGCTTTATATGCACTACTTTGATAAAGAGCAGTAAAAATAATAATCCATTATCTGCTTTATTTGGGCACCCTTTTAGCTGAACAAAAGCATTTTTAATCAGTGTTTAAAGGCATATCCATGCACTGGCCTGAGCATACTATGTGAATGGGAGCAGGGTGACTGCACACATTGAAAAGGATTAGATCTTCTAACCAAGACAATTATGGTTTGCTTAGCAGCCTTGGCATTTCGCACTAAGGCTCCAGGCTTCCTACACTGTCAGGATGGTGCTGTTGACTTGGATTCCAAGCTCATACAGAAGGCACACTGGAAGGCAAGTGCAGAGATAGCCAGACCAGTCTCTTGCAGGGTGGCATTTCAATACACCCACTGGGGACCACACAGGTTCTGCCCCACCTTTTTTGTGAGGATGAGATTCACCTGTCAGATGGTGACTGTGATATCTATATAAAAAACAATGTTTCTACCAACCACCACCTTTTCCATTAGTTGTTGTTAATATGTGGCTGTAGGCTGTAGAGGGAAATGAGGGGAAGATGGGGCTGTCAACCTGGGAAGGAAGCCCATCTAGGAGAAGGAAAACTCTGATTCTAAACCTCTGCTGCCTTGCAGCTAAACTCATTCGTGGGAAGGCCTTCAGGAGTAAACCCTGAGGAAAATTCTGTACCCACTGCCTTGCAGGAGTGGTTAGAATCTTTCAAAGTAGCCTTTAAGGAAACTGGCACTCCATTCTAAGTTACCGAAAACAAACAAAGGATATTTGTTTTCTTTGAGGTCAGACTGGTTTTGTTTCAGTGCCAAAGTCTCTGCTGGGTATTGAATGTACAGAATAAGGGGAGGAGAGTATAAGGTAAAAAGGTACCTAACAGGATTTGCATTATCTCTTTCCAAGCAGCACTGATTTCTCTCACAAGTTCTAGGTATTCTGACTCTGGGAAAATCCCTGCCGCATGTGTAATGCCAAAAGAGATTATTCTGTGGCTGATTCTTCTCAAATAAGGATTCCCTCATAATTTACCTTGTAGCACAGCTCTTCTTCTACTTCCGGAACAGCCTCTAAAGCAAGGATTTTTCAGAAGGGAAACACACTATAATAAGTGGCTTAACTGGGCAAGAAAGGAATCACAGTAGGGAAACCATTCTTGATTTATTAAGCTATGGTGGCTCCTTAAATTTCCTTCACCTCCACTCATCTCGCTGTTCAAATGTATTTCACGAGCTTTGTAAACATTGTAAGGGGAATCCTTTTTTGTGTAATATATATGATGGCTTGTGTGATAATTTTTTGAGGATGTGCTATGACCAGTTTGAGGATCCTGGTGTTGTTAATGAATTAACATTTTTAATTCATTGCCTTCATACTAGCAGGTATGAAAGCTATACGTACATATCTGTAAAGAATGGTGAACATACCTGTCTGATCCAATAAGATAGAAAACCCTATTTTCTGTTCTGATGGTCATTACTTCTGCAGGCTTGCATTTAAACATCTTCTTCACAACTGTCATTTTCTCAGGGTCACCTATGCCAATCTCTATTTCTGAAGTTCTGTTAGGTAAATATATAAAGATGTACACAGTCTATGTGGCTCATCGTGTTAAAAGATGTCATAGGCAATGATCTAGCATTGTAAAACATGTTCTTGCGAGTGATGAGACTGTTTTTACTGCATGTCATTTCTAAACAAGTGTTTCGGTCTTACATAATCCAGAATGGGAAAAGCAAGTGCGAAATAAGAACTTGTCTGTCCCAAATTCTTAGCCTAATCCATAGATACAAAAAACCTCGGAGACATGAAACATAACTAAACTTCAATATGTCTATATATTGTAGCACCGCTATGAACCGTGGTTGATTATTGAGTTCTAATAGATGAAATAAACTGCAATCTTGTGCATGTCATAAAAAGCATGTAATGTGTAATATAATGTGGTATAGTGGTTGGAGTGTTGAACTAGTAGCTGAGAGACCAGGGTTCAAACACCTCCTCAGCCATGAAACTCACTGGGTGATCTTGGGCCAGTCACTATCTCTCAGCTCAACCTACTTCACAGGGTTGTTGTGGGGATTAAATGAGGAGGGAGAGAACTATATATTCCACCTTGCTTAAATTACGCCACATGGCAGCCTAATGCATTCTGGTACATTCCTTTTCCGAATATAGCACACTCACAAAGCTTGGTTATTTTAACTAGTTATATAAAAGAGAATCACATGAGGTTTTAAATGGGTAGACAAATGTGATATAATGATACATATATTTAAAACCATATTAATCCTGTCTCCAGCAATGGCCCGTCTTGGACAGAGAAGACTTGGCCACTGTATTCCATGCTCTGGTAACTGCCAGACTGGATTATTGCCATATACCATTTATACTTTATATGGGGCTGTCTTTGAAGACACCTTAGAAACTTCAATTTGTCTAAAATGCTGCAGCCAGATTATTCATTCATTCATTCCTCAAATTGTATATAATGCTGAATTGTCAAAAACCACAAAGCAGAAATGAATCTGTTTAGATTAATTTCACAGAAAAGGAAAGCAATTTTGGATAAACAATAAAGCACAGATTATTTAACTGTAATAGATGAGTCGAAACCGCGGAGAGATAGACGGAGGTCAACAAAATCATAGGGGACTCAAACCAGTATGAAGGACTTTGCGCAGAGAATATTCAAGTATTGGTTTGAACTTCCTAAAAAATGTTTGTTTAAGAAAAGTATTTTTGTTTTTTTCGTTTTTTTCTAGTTTTTGTCGTTTTGCTTTGAGATTTTCTTTTTTTCTTTTACAATGTTGTTCTGTTTATCATAGATCTTTAAATACTTTTACCGTGTATTTTGTAACACCTATTTTTATCCTAGAATATGTCGTTGAAGATCAAATTATTCTTTTTATTCTTTCTTTGTGAATTTTGAAAATGTAGTAGTTTTTGTTTCAATTAAAACAAAAACAAACAAACAAACCTCAAAGCGGTTTACAAAAGATAAAACAAGGAAAATCAAGGAAACACACAAAACTTAAAACAATAAAGCAGATTAGAATTACCTCAGAGCATCGGGAGAAATGACTGGCTGAGGTTCCATTTTAGAACTCATAGAACCCTAAACAGCTGCATGGGTTCTCACACATTAAAAGCGCATTACTGTGAAGGGGTTGCAGGTCCACATGGGTTAGCCACTGTCCTACCAATGCACCCCTCAGGCACCCCACCCAACCCCAGCTGCAGGGTCCCTATATGCATACCATCAGAGCTTCTTTGTGCAATAAGTAGTTCTGATCAGGATTCCCTGTAGCATGGAGGACCTCTGCATGCATACATCAGGAAGTGTGTGGGACCCCTTTTCAGAGCTGAATACATGGCTGGTGAGGGGGCAAGTCTTGCTCACTGCCTCGCAGTGCTTTTAACCTGTGAGGTGGTTCAATTTCATATGGTGCTCCACCATGCATTTGGGAAGAACCTGGAGCAGAACTTTTTTTTGAGGGGGCCAGCAAGCGGCAATTCAGGCAGTCAGGGCCTGTTAAAAGAAGCTTTGCATGGACAGGCGGAGTCCCCCAAACCCTGGGCAGCCCATGTGGAATAATGACTCAAGACAACATGCGATGGGATTAAAATTGGCCACAACTTTATTATGTTTCAGATGTGGGTAGACCTTGGCTCAGTCATTGGGCATTTATCCCTCCCAGTCCCCCGCCGGGGATCTAGATATCCCACCTGGGGAAGGCAAAGCCAAGCCTGTGCTAATGGTGCCGCATAGGGTCCAGGGGGCTGAGCGTGACAACGCAAAGGGCTTCCCCCATTTAATGTGGGGAGTGGTCATTCTGAGACATGGCTAGATACTTACTCATTGATTTCAATGTAACCCTTTAAGTGGGCACCTTTAAGATACCTCAGGACATAATCGTTCTTGCCAGACTTGGAAAGGATAAAGTGTCTCCTTTTCCAGGAGTTCTGTTGGAAGAAAGGTAAAAGACAAGGAATTAGAAATACAGTAACACATTATAGCTACAATTATTATTGCTATTTGCTCATCATTATTATAGCAGCAGCATCATGGCTATTATGATGTCAACAGTACCTGATTGGAGAAAAGATGAGGAGGTGGGGATTTGATGAAGAAACCATGCTTGCAGACATCTCCATAACTACAATTTCCTGATAAAGAGATAACAGTAAGAAACATTCCATGTTACCTTCATAGGAAAAGACCCCTGAAGAGTGGATTTCTGTATCCCTTAGCCACAGACCCATAGTCAAGGAGGGAGAGAAATCCAATTCAAAATGACAAAAATCAATGATATTTGTGTTTGAAGTAAAATATGAAATTGTTTTTGACCAGTCCTACCATGATTGGTCCAGTTTGATTTATTTATTGAAGTGCTTATGTTTCTCCCACTCACATAAAATATCAAGGCAGTGTAACAATTCCCAGCAGCTGGAGCAAAAATCCAATTCAGAAATTTGGTTGAAATCAGAATATAGACTGGAAGATCTACCTGAATATACGCTGAATGTTTAAAGGGGAGGTGGTCCCTTTGTTCCTACAACTCATAGCACATCTACTACTGGACAGGCAGGCACAATCCAAGATAAAATGGTTAAAACTATGTCGGGGAGCAGGACAGTCTGTATGGATGCTGCTGCTGGAAAACCCAAATCAAGTACTTGAAAAATACCACCCAGTAGAAACGAAAGATTGTGGGTGGAGCATCATGGTGAATCAGAAGCAGGGCTTCTTGATCTCAGGCTAACTCAGCCAAGCCTCATCCCTAGGACTCATGCAGCAACAATCCTATGCATGTGCAGAATGCATTTTCTACAACACTGAGTGAAGGGAGTCCATCCCATATCTTTGGATCAGAGGGCAGGGCTTTAAGTGCAAATGTGTCAGTTCCAATGTGGCTCAAGACCTGAATATCCCTGCCCAAATATGCAGACTCTGCCATGATTTGGAACAGGGACACGGCTAAGCTGCCAGCCTAATAACAAGACAATACATGGCAGGGCCATAAAATTGTATGCTAATTTTGGTTGGAGTCACATACTGATTGCATCCATTAAAAAAAGGAACAATGCATGTTGAGAAAAACATGAAAATTGCCAGGGAAACGGGTATGGCTTGCTGTCTGGATAAACTCATGAGACTCCATCTCATACCTATGCACATCGTTCTTGGAGCATCCATTTTGATTGCTAATTCAACCTAGTAAACAAACAAATAGTGAGGGTTAAAGACCACTTTAACTCATGTTTAATATGTACTGCCCCAGTGCACCATCACTATAATCTAGGACTTTGTATAAACCACACCTTGCCTTTCCAGTAAGTACTTGCAGTTCCTGTTCAGATTAAATAAACAGAATATTATGAGGAACAGAAGTACTTAATTTTCTTTTTTGTTCTTCTGCTATGCGGTATATAAACAGAAACTGTAACCAAGCAGCAGTTTATCAGATGTTAACGAATATTTGTTATTTGTCAGTACCCATTAACTAGGTTAACAAAATATTAACATAGATGTAGATGGTGACTGTGTGCCAGAAAATAACTACAAAAAACCCCCTCAATTTATAATTCTCCCAAAACGATGCAATGAATATATAACATAAAGAACAGCAATATTTTATTCCTACAGTCCTTTCTTCCCACTTGCTCCATTGAATGTTTTGAACAATAAAATACAATTAACATTCCAAGAACTTACACAGCATAAAAAGGGCAACAAAAGACTGTAAATTAGATCAACAATTGTTTTTGAAATGAATGGATGGGTGTACTGCTTACAATAATACCTTCTTCAGATCAAGGGAAGTAATAGTCCTGCTCTATTTTGTCTTTTCCAGACCCCACCTGGAGAACTGTGTCTGCTTCTGAGTATCACAGTTTAAGAATATTGACAAGCTGGAATGTATGCAGAGGAGGGCAACCAACATGATAAAAGGTCTAGAAACCTAGCTTTATGTGAAATGCTAGAGGGAGCTGGGGTTTTAACTTGAAGAAGAAAAGTCTGAGGAGCGATATGATAGCCATCTTCAAATATCTGAAGGGTTGCCACATGAAAGAAGGAGCGAGCTTGTTTCCTTCTGCTGCAGAGGGTAGGAGTTGAACCAATGCATTCAAGTTACAAGAAAGGAGATTCCCACCAAACATTAGGAAGAAGTTTCTGACAGTAAGAGATGTTCGACAGTGGAACAGATTACCTTGGAAGGGGATAGACTCTCCTTTATTGGAGGTTTTCAAACAGAGGATGGATGGCCACCTGTCATGGATGCCTTGCAGGCGGTTGTGCCTTTGGGGTCCCTTGCAACTCTACAATTCTTTGATTCCCACCAATGAAACTTTGAAAATTTTAATTAAACAAATAAATACTTTCCAAAATGCTGGTAAAACCGATTCTGATTTAGAATGTTTTGGTTTGGTAGAAATGAAACAAGTGTGGGCTGAAGTATGAAGTAACATCAGAGGGATAAGAGGCATGAGGTTATACCCAAAGCAGCACTGTCACATATGAAATGGGGTGTGGGGGTGGTGTCTCTCTCCTCTTTAAGCCTACACGTGTTCACCTCAAATGCCTGAAGAGATCCATTTATTTCATGCAACTACTGTACTCACCATTTGCTCCTAAAAGTGGAGAAAGGTTTTATTAGCAGTAACCACAACACAAAAGTGTATAAGAAAGGGACTCTGAACTTTCTATGTTCCCCCCACCAGAGTTCATTGGTTCAGCCATTTACTTGGGAAGCAGCTTAGAATTTGGGCTAAGAAAAGAATGTCAAGAGCAACCAGTGTAGGGCAGATACAATGACCGCTCCCCACATTAAATGGGGGGTGCCCTTTGTGTGGTCATGCACAGCCCCCTGGACCCTATGCGGCACCATTAGCACAGGATTGGCTTCGCCTTCCCCAAGTGGGATACCTGGAGGTCTCTGCCTACCTCAGCCAGTTGCCCAATCCTGCCTGGGGAGGTGTTGGCAAGGTGATCAGGCCAGGTAGGGGGAGGGACTACCCTGCCCACACAACAGGGGGAGGATCTTACCTGGGAATCGTCAGTTGGCTCCTGATGCTAGGCCCATCGGAAGATGAACTTGCACTATAGAAACGCTACAGAAATTCTTATATTGTGGATGGAATAGGTTACACACATTGCATCCAACTACTTTGTGAGACTATACATGCACAGCTGAACTAACACAAGCCTGTAAATTAATTGATTTAAAATGCAACCCCGAAATTGCAACCATACCCAAACAAGATGTGTTGTTCATTCATATCCAGATGAGGACAAATCAACCTACCTGAAAGGAAAGTGAGATATTGCAAGAAATATATGCAATATGCAATTATTGATCAATTTTGTTTTTGTTGGTGCAAGGACAAATAAATAGGTATAGATCCAGGTTTGGGCAAGTACTATTTGGTGAGAGAACCTCAGCAGAGATTTAAAATCACAAAATATGCAGCCAAGTAAATAGATGAAATGAAGACTATTAGGCCTTTAAAATATGCCCCAGTGATGCATACGCATACACACTTTGGCCTTTCTTTAGCCCAAAGGCTGGATCAAGAATTGCCCACATTCCGTGGGGGGAGGGGGGGTTGCCAGCAGGGAATTAGGTGACAGCTTAAAATTGGCTGTCTGTCTGCACCTATCAACCCAAACTTCCACCACTAGTACACACACACACACACACACACACACACACACACACACCTTACACTTAACAAAGATACCCCCTTTCTTTGCCTCACACCCTATCCACATGCATACACACCCCATCCACACATTCATTCTCTGTGAACTGCCCATGTGGAAAAATGAGAGTGGAGGCAGCCATGAGGGCATTGCAGTGTGTGCTCCTATGCCAATACAACCCCCAAGTCTATGATTCAATTCCCTCTTCCCCAAGCTGCTCTTTGCCTCCTAGGATAAACATACTGATAGCTATTTTTTAGAAGAAAACACTATAGCTGAGCAATAAGCTTAAACCCGGCGTTCCACTGCTCTGTCTTCTTTTCCCTATCTCCTCTTCTGCCCAGTTTGACACAAACAATTCTGAAAACAGCAAATCCATTCTGGGGCAATTTTATTTGAGGACTGATCATTAGCCTTAGTCAAGTTATTTCACTTTTTGGAAAGCAAGTTTGAGGGCGATCTTACTTCCATGCAAACTCACACTCTGCCTCTCACTTCCTGCTGTATTCGGAACAAACTTGAGTTGATTCAGGTGTTCTCTAAAGAACTCAGTCTCAGGAATACTTCCCCTAAGATTCAATCAATATGCATTCAATTTTACTTGCCATCAAGCTGAATGACTCAAAAGATTGGTAATTATATTGCTCTTTTTGTTAATATCCCATTTCTACTATTGACTAATCACATTACCTCAGTTAATGTCCTATTCTCCTATTGACCTATGTTTGCTGCTATTTACTTATATTATCCCTCAGTTGTATTCCAGTCAAATTAATCTAATGGGTAGCATTTGGTGATTTCATTTTATTTTTTAAAGATCCCCCTCTTTTAGTGTGATGAGCCCTTGCAATTCTGCATTCGTAGAGAAGGCACAGAACAAATGATGGTTAATAATACAATCCTATGTACACTAAGCTCAGTGAACTTAATAGGATTTATTTCTGAATAGTCTTGCAAAAGATTGCACTACCTGTTGTTTGTGACATCAATGACTTACCTGAATTAAAAGATATCTAAACAAGTATTTTTTAAAGCTAAAGACAGTATAAAATTTTTCTATGTTACCACTTGGGTCTGAGCAGACACACACTTGGTCTTGGTAAAGTTGTCAGAATTAAGAATAAACCAGTGCTACATACCACAATTAAAAATATATTAAGATCAAGGCAAGGCAATATAAATGTGAATTTATATTAACTTATTAACTTACAGCAGAGACTTATTAACTTACAGCAGAGAATGGTCACTGCAAAATGTCAATATATGATTAGAAGAGAGGGGTGGCCACTCTTTAAATCACAGCACAATTTCACCCAGAAACTGGATTTAGTGGAAGAAAGAGCTTTTACATTGCACAACTCTTAGCCAAGGAGGCTTTGTTTTCAGAATTTAAAATAGTACAGTTTAGCCTTTTTAGAACAAAATCAAAACAAGCCACTTAAGAAAAGTGTATGTGTGAAACAGGAGGAGGATGAAATTAGATGATACTGCTAACTTTTACTCTAAATGAACATGAACATTTGTAGGGGTACTTACAGGCACTGGGTGTTTGCCAAACTGAAGATCCACAATGTCAAACCACGACAAGTTATATTTTCCGAGCGGTCCGTTGCTCTTAGTTTAATGTTGAGCAAATAGCAACTACCTCCTTATACCAGTGCGCAAAACATAGGCTGTACTATGAGTCATAAGGAAATACCCAAGCTTTTTCCTCAGGGCAAATGTACAACCTCCTGTCAAGCTGAAAGAAGTTTCAAATGGGGGAAAACCAGAAGTGGGTAGCATGCTAATGTGCTACACCTGAGAAACAGACATAGCAATAAGCTTACATTTAACTCAGTCGCAAAACACATCCTGGAAAGAGAATGGTTTTGATTCTTTCTCCTTACAAACAGCATGCCCCTCCCCAAATATTGCTTATATATATTACGGTCCCCTATTTCCTTAGAGAAATAGGGGGAAATACTGTAGTAAAAGAATTGTGCTTTATTTTGAATGATCATAGCAACAAAAGGAATCAATGTGATATATATTCCCTGCCAAGCAGCATATTTAAAAATCAACACAGAGCCTGCAAACCTAGCCCCCCTTACCTGAAAATAATACATATTAAATTCAATGTGACTGAGTAGAAATGGTTTGGATAGCACAGTAATTTTTTGAGACTTTCATGCAAGCAACAAAAAGTCACAGCTTGCTTTAACCTGGGCATTCCAAAGGGATCAAGATTTAGGGATTTCCAACCAGTTGTTTTTTTTGGGAATGACCATCAGAATCTTAAATGTATGCTAATCTTCTCCCATAAACCAATGCTGAAAGAGAAGAGGAAGTTATTTGACCTGCTCTGCAAACGTTCACTGGATAATCCAGTGAGGGTTTCTCGACACTTCTTGTCCCACTGCTTTCCTCTGGAAAAAACTGCTCTTCAGTGCTCCATCAGAGCAAATGGCAATTGGGGTTTTCCCTTGAGGAGCAGGGCAAGAGGGAAGCTGCTTGGACCCGTGCCTAGAAGCACAGGTCACGTTACACTGCAGTTGATCTTCAGAAGTGGGAGAGAAGAGGAAAATTTAACCACTTAGGGCCCACTGTCACCGATGATTGATCAGAAGAAGGCTGTTGAGCTATTAGCTTCTCCTTCAGTTCCTGCCACATCCTTCTCTACAGAAACCTCTGGGTGTTAAGATCAGCAGAAGGAGTTCTCTTGGTAATTCTGCTATCCTTGGAAGTGTGGAGAATGGTGGCAAAGGGGGAGGGCTCTCTCAAAATTGACAGTTAAGGCATTTGTTTTGCAGGACCCCCTTCTTTTAAGCAATCAATATTGCTGTTTAGAATGGATATTTTTATAATTGCAACTGTTTTTGTTTTTATAAACTTACATTATATTATTCTAAGCAGCCCTAGGATCAGATGGTGAAGGGTGGCTGAGAAATAATGACAACTACATTTAAGATGGTGGCTATTAGCAAAACAGGTTCAAGAGGCAATGAATATGGGCTGTTGCCTTAATATTTTTCTTGTGGCTGAATAAAAAACATTTGACTAGTGAGGCACAGAATGCTGAACTAGGCAGGGCTCCCAGTTCACAATATTTCTTACAAGCACTGTTAAGAACAACTAACACACTTGGAAGCAAACCCGTTTAAAAGAAAACATATAGAACCAGATTTTCTAACAGATGAATTCAGCTTTGCAAGAAATACCTTGGCTGATTACAGAAAACCACCCATAATTTCTGTGGATGAGAGCTCAGAAGATACATTCATTCCTCCCACAGAGAGAAAAATGAAACAAGCAGGTTAGAAAATTATCTTTATTTGTTTTTATTTCTTTGTAGAATTAGCTAATGTTTCTGAAATGAAAAAAGATGATCCCATGCTGCTTTAAAATAACCATTAAAATATTTATAGATTGGCTATATTCGCATCAAATATATATTGATCTCTTAATTGAGATTTTCCATGACGATTCCCTGAAGAACAAAGGAGTTATGCATTTTCATCATATGTAAACAGTTTATTAACGTCAACATGTAAACAGCTGATTAGTTTCGGTGTCTTGAACTACTAGTTTATAGTTTTTACTATTATTTCATTGTCTGAATATAACTGGACAGACATGTTATGTCAAAAGAATTTATTAATTCTTTAAGTGCAAAAAAATGTTATGATTAACTGAGATTGTTTCACAACCATTTGCAAGGCAAGACTCCCATTGATGCTACCATTTAGTTTATTCTCTTGCTCAAGAAACATACAGGTCTTTGCCAGGATAAATTCATAGGATTGCATATTTCCCACTTCATGGTGAGGCCTAGTCCTGCAGCTGTCACTACCTGAGATCTTACTGCTATATTTTTGCATCATGCCAGAAACGCAATTTGTCTCACTGTAGAATCCATAGTGCACTGGATTTCTTAAGAAGTTATTGGCATTCTGTGGAGATCTCCTCTTGCAGTGATGGAAATATTTCCTACCTGATGTTGTGTAAGATGTGGTCTATCCCCAGTTAAAATTCAGCAGACTCTTTTCCTATCTTGCTTTAAAGCTTGAAAACTACATAAACATTGCCTTTGTACTGGTGACTTGACTGATACAAAATCAAGTTTCCATGAGTAGCTAGGATTCATAGCTCAAGCTTACTTCAAATAGCCACAGCACGGAACAAGCCAAGAAAGAGCGCCTTTATGGTAATGAAATGAAAGTTGGCCAATACATCCATAGCGTTGGGTATACTGTGGACTTGTTATAATAACAAGAAATTCAACAATTGTACAATACTGTTTGTAAACCTAGAAACAAGGAAACAAATCTAGAAACAAGAAACTGGTACTATAAAGTGACATACAGAAAAATGTGAATTTATGGTGTAAGATCAAGAATGATGGGGGGTGGTGGTGGTTTGCCTTCAAGTGAATATGTAGGCACCGAATCTGCAATGTCTAATCATGCAGAAAGGGCAACACAATCAAGCTTAAGGCATTTAAAGTAAAGAACTGTGTGGCAACTCAGCAGCAGTTAGTCATTACAAGGAAGTAGAAACTCTTAATTTAACTTAGTTTGCTATAGTTTTACTTATTGCTTTGTGGAATAATTGTGCTTTGATCTAACTGACAACGTACAGGCATCACTGTTATTTCTGTTTGAAAGCTATATACTACACAGCCCATATTTGTTATCAAATTGTTATTGCGCTGAAAATGCCGTAAGCTGCACTTAACTGTTCAGTGTTCTCATGATAAAACTGGAGTGGTATTTCCATATTGGATAAAAAGAAGCATTTCAAGTATTTCCTAGGTTTTATAAGGATAGTTTTCCAATGTAGGGAGAAGTAAGGAAAACAGAAACAGACTTAAACAGAGTGATTTTGAAAAGTAAATGGCTTATGATTTCAAACCCACACTGAGACCAAGCAAGACCTATGAATGGATATGTCCTCTGATATGTAAAATACCAATGATATCAAGTCCACCATTTAACCACAGAAAACTCCAGTATACCTTGGTCATATTCCTATGTGATTCCTCCCTTTTATATTTGAGAAATTAAGAAAAATGTTTCAGTGCCATAGCACAATGCCAACATATTTTAAGTAGTTAATATTGGGGAAATATGAGGAATTTCCATGAGAAAAAACCCACACACGACTCCAGATGTGGTCAAACAAGAGAGGTATTAGAGGCATTCTTTTTCAATGTGGCCAGAAACAACAAGAGACCACAATTATCTACCAAAATACACATAAACAGTCAAGGTGGCATGTTGAAAAGGATTTTAACTATCAACTGAGGTAATCGTCATATTGCATATTTCAAAGATTATCTTGACGAAGCTCTGGATCCAGAGTGGTTTGATTTGAAATGTTTTGATTAAAAAAATCCCCATTGTATATTTCAATCTTTCTTTGGAAGATGGGCAGATGATATATGCCCAAACAAATGAGATTTCAGAAGTAAACTTCTTTCGTTAGCATGGAGACCACACAAGGAATCTGTTTCTTCCCATTGAAGCGTGGGTCATCACACTGCGATTCATAGTTTCTTGCTACTTTGTAGTTAACCATGGTGAGCATCTGCAGGATCTCCAGCTCTTTGGCATACTTAGTCAGAACTTCACAAAGAGATTGCACAAACCAGGAGCCGTTCCCTGGATTCCGCCAAGAATAATAACCTGTAAGCAAGAGCAAAGGGAAAAAAGCCTCCTTACCATAATGAAGGGTGAAAGAGATATTTACTGCACATTACAAATAGGGTCATAATCCAAGCCATATACGTACAAGTGAAAGAGGGAACCAATTTGGGTCTATAGGTTTTTGTCACAATCATTTGCATTGCTGGAGAGGCAAGCAAAGCATTTTGCTTTTCAAGAGTGTGAGTGCTTGCCGTGGAAACCTATGCATATGCAACGTTCTCGAAAAGTACACAGGGCTGGACTGTGTCAACTAAAATGACCCCGGACCATCATGATACATGTAAATAGGGCTATTTTTTTAAAAAATCAGAGCCTAGGACTTGAGGATCAGAAGGTTGGCGGTTCGAATCCCTGCAATGGGGTGAGCTCCCGTTGCTCAGTCCCTGCTCCTGCCAACCTAGCAGTTCAAAAGCACGTCAAAGTGCAAGTAGATGAATAGGTACCGCTCCGGCGGGAAGATGAACTGTGTTTCCGTGCGCTGCTCTGGTTCACCAGAAGCGGCTTAGTCATGCTGGCTACATGACCCGGAAGCTGTACGCCGGCTCCCTCGGCCGATAAAGCGAGATGAGCACCGCAACCCCAGAGTCGGCCACGACTGGACCTAATGGTCAGGGGTCCCTTTACCTTTATTAAAAATATGGAATTGTTAAGACTTTTCCAGCTAGCTGAAATAGAGAAAGATAACTAAAAATAAAAGAGGACATTGATATCGTTAGCACCACAGTTTAGCATGTACAACAAATGTGTGGGATCCCACAGAGGAGATTGTGGCTGCTTTGCTCGTCCTCTGCTCATTCTGCTGCTGTGCTGCCCTAAGTTATGGTTTGGCTTAGTATTTTATCCAAACCTGGGACTGTGCTTTAGCTCTCCCAGACAAACCATGAGCTATAAACCATAGGATAAACCTTGTTTACAGCACATGGTTTATATGGAGAGAGCTAAACCATGAGCCTGGGTTTGGATGCCATGCTGAGTCAATCCATGGCTTAGCAGCAGAATGTCAAGAGGAGCCATTCCAGTAGCTCACATATGATCCTTAGCACTAATTATACACAGTGGCGTCACAAGGGATGGTGGTGGTGTGACCCGGGTGCCATGTCGGGGGGGGGGTGACCCCGGGCATGGCGGCGCGAGCAGCCATTGTGCCACTGTAGCTGCATGTGGACGATCCTCCGTTTGTGGCTGCAGCTGCGAGCAGAGGATCCTGCCACCATCCATACGGCATTCAAGTGGCACCGGCGGCAAACCGCTACGTACAACGCATGAACAGTGTTGCACGCATGTGCTGTACGTAGCGATACTGCATATGTGCCCTGCGTAACAATGCCATGCATGCGTCATATGTAGTGGCACAACGCGTGTGCAGCCAGCAGTTTGCCCCGCCCCAGGTGTCGGTTAGCCTTCGTTCGCCCCTGATTATACACACAAACTAGAACACTGAAAAGCCTATATACATTTCAGAAGGAAACAAACTTGATATGTGAAAATATAAAGTGCTGTGCTTCAAACTTTCAAGACTGGTTCATAATTCAATGTAAAGAAAATACATTTCCCCATAAAATAGCATTCCATTTTTATTTAAGTTCCAATGCTTATATTTTCCCCAATATATGACATTTTGTTTTACTCTCACTCATTTGTATGTCAAGTTTGTCACTTTCCCCGTTTATACCTGGCACGGTGGAATACGCATACAAAAAATCTGCTTCTACAGGAATCTTGCATCCTGGATTGGCATCCATTTCCAGATCGTTATTTGGAGAACCTGCATCTGTCTGAATCCCTTCATCAAATTCAGAACCTCGACAGGCCTGAAACCATAATATAAAAAGTGAGCAAAATAATTCAGTGTACACATAAATCACATACAATTTAAAGGAGTTATGGAATTTTATGATAATTTTGTAACTGAAACAGATTCACATTATAGCTGAACATATACTTGAACCTTGTAAATGAAATATGGTACATTAATGACCTATACTAGGATCAGCAGCATCAACCCTATGGAAAACATATTCGTCCTAGGGCTACAGCTTAAATTTATTAGCTGCAGTCAATTGTATGAATACACAGATAGGCCATGCCATTGCTGGTGAGCACGCTATTCATTATTTATTAAGTGCCTAATATTGGCCTTAAACTGACATTTTGTGTTTCTATGTGCAGTTATCCAAAATACTCAATACATGAGAATTTTTCAAAATCAGTTTTTAATTAATAACAAATAAATTACTCTAGGGCAAATAATGTAACATCTACAAAAAAAAGGGAGAGGACAATAAAAGGAAATGAAAGTGGGTAGTAGTGCTTGAGACACAAACTGAGAAAACAGAAAAAAGACAAGTATTGAGCATCGTTCTCAAGAAAAGCTGACCAAATATCTCTCGTATCTGCCTGCCTTAGGCATTACTTTGCAACCATTTTGGACCACTATTTCCAATTCTAGCTTCCTGCTGCTAAACTTTGGAAAACAGCTTCTACCCAGCACATGCTAGCTTGCATCAAATACCTTACCTGAATGAAAAACAACTTAGGTTTTCCAATGAGGCTTGGGCACTTGTCTCCTCTGAAAAGACTTGTCAACTCCTTTATTGCCATAGCTCCATCTGTGCCATAGATAAACCCCTCGTCTCCGTGGCTTAATAATATGCAGGCAAAACAAGCAGCATCACTGTGGCTCTCAAGGGCAACTGGAAATCAAACGTATTTCCTCTCACATAATGGAAATGCCACTTACCAAAAACTATACGTGGCAAGTCTTTTTTCTGCACAATTAAAAGAAGGGCTAACATCAATCCTATTCATGTTTACTCAGAAATAACTCCCACTGGGTTGGATCTTTGTCATGCTTAAAAGAGACCCTTTGAAATCAATGGAACTTAAATTAGTCCCACTGTTTCCAATGGCTCAATTCTAAGCATGACTAAGCCTGAACTGCTCACTAGGAAGTGCTTGTACAGTGGTGCCTTAGTTGTTGAATGGCTTGGCTCCCGAACAAATCGGCTCCTGGAGGTGAGTGTCCTGATTTGTGAAAGTTCTTTGGAAGCCAAACGTCCGACACAGCTTCCGTGGCTTCTGATTGAGTGCAGGAAGCTCCTGCAGCCAATCGGAAGCTGTGCCTTGGTTTTCGAACTGTTTCGGGAGTCGGACAGATTAAGTTCGACAACCAAGGTACCACTGTATTCAACAAAATTGTTGTGCTAGAGGAAGCCAGTTCAATGATGCCTGCTAGTGCAATGGAACTCCACCCTCCAAATCTTCTCCAGATGGTTAGAACCCCCAGAACAGTGAATGCGGGGAGATGGTTCCATTGAGGAAACAGAAACAAATCTCCTTAGTGCTACACTGACAACAACCCAGTTCATTTAGTACTACCCAAATTATGTATTAAAAGCTCAGCTTCTCAAATGACCAAAGGAAGAACACAATTGGTCTTCTTAAGTAAACCAGCAAACTATCTAAACAGGGAACCTAATGCAATTGGTGGTCATTGTTACCTTCCTTGAGTTTATTCTCCATAGCTTCACAGGTGAGATCATTATGGATGGAAACATCAAATCCAATGCTTCGAAAACATTTTAGCAGGTCACCAGCATCTTTATCAGTACCATTTCGTATACCCATGTCTGATAAGAAACACAAGAAGATTGATGCTGACTGTGCAGAGGCGTACTTATTATTACAGGTTGTGTGAATGCCCAATGGGAGAGAAAATGATTTAAAAACTTAAAACCTTTGAGCAGTATTCAGAAACAGCTTGTTATATTCACAAAGACCCAAGCAATGGCCAGAGAGGGGCCCCTGTCAAGACCACTGCAGAAATGTTTTGTGGCACCATAAAGACTAACAATATTTTACGGCGCGCTTTTTGTGGGCTCAGTCATTTTCTGGGTATGGCCACTCTTTCTTTGTAAAAGTTCAAGGCTGCTCACAGCAAAATACAACCCTCCCCCCCAGGCAAAGTAAACACTAAAGCAGCATGCTAAGAAATAGTAATAAAAAATACATTATCAACAGCATATCCCTTTAAAACTGCAAAAAGCCCCTCCTAAGAGAACACTATACGCAAGGTGGTTATGTCAGACATTGAAAGCACAAAAGCCTTTCTAACAGAAAGCTTTTAACTTTATGGCTGAAGGCCAAAAAAGAACATGCAAAGCAGGGTCTCAAAATTTGAAACTAGCAATAGAAAAGTCACTCTCCCTTGTTCCCATCAAATGTGGCTGATTGATATGGGAGAAGAGTGTCCCTAGATATTAGCATATTGTCTTGAAAAGCACTGCTCTCACGTATAGATCTCTTGCTCTCTAACAGAAGTACCACCCAGAGTTATTATTAAGATTATGTGAAAAACATACTTGTACTTTCTTTGAAGTTCTTGTTGTTTACAATAACACATTTTCCAATTTTCTTGTAGTCCATACGATACAGGAATTCTGGAGGAACAATTCGGTTTCGGCTAGGGAAAGAGGTCTCTGGCTGAATTTCCTGTCCATTCTTTTTTCTGTGGAAATGTAACTAAATGTTCATAGACAGAACACAAAAGCATTTCAAATTTTCATTGATGCTTAACTGATTATTAAGTATTGTGTTTCTCTTGTATGTAAGCTTTATCATTAAGATATTTTGCCAAATTTTCCTCCACCAAACAGTTATGGTAGGGTTTGTTTTTCCATTTTTGTGCAGTACACTGTTTTGTTGTTGTTAGAAGCAGTAATCAGTTGTAAATCAGCATTAATGACTGCAGGATGAAGAATAACTCAAAAGAAGAGTTATTTTAGGTTTCCTTGGGAGATCATAGCCCGTACCTATTAATATATTATTCAATACTTCTGTCCAGAAATGTTTGTTTTTACAGTTCCAAAAGATATATCTTAAATTCGCCTTAATTCTATTGTATCTCTAGCCGTGCATGTTTTGGCCAAATATTTGTCTAATTCTGTGTGGAGTTAAATACCATTGGAATATTGCTTTAAAATAGTTCTCTTTTGGATTCATACTAATAAGCATTGTTGGAATCAAGAAAACAAATTTATTGAGAGGTGGGCCTTGATTTTACATTCTTAAATGACCAAGTAAACGACAGTATCTTTCCTGATGTCAATCAACAGGGAGTTTCAAACACACTAAGAAATACTTTGTTACAACTTCGGAACGTGTATAATGTGGCGCTTGTTAACAGGGCTAGTTCTGCAGATCAAAGCAGTTAAATGGGCACAAGTAAACTGCTCCCAGGCTGTGCCTTTAAGACACACATCCCAACTTTTAAGTGATTGCAAGTTCTTGGTCACAGCATGCTATTACCAACCAAAGACAACCTTTACAGCAGGGGTAGCTAACCTTTCTTTGGCCAAGAATAGGAATGACACATGGTCAACCCTCTGCGGGCCAAATGTCAAAGCGGCCAAAGTATGAAAGTGGGGGTGTGGTGAAAACTGCAGTTTTCAAGCCTGCCCTTCAAAAGCTTTTTCCAACAGCTAGTCTACACTATTTTAAATCTGTTGTTGTTGTACAAGTGTAGGGAAAGTCTTTGGGGAGACACCTAAAACATTTTGGCATCATAGAAGCAAACCCACAGGAGTGAGCAATAATATGTATTTTTAATGGCTAGTTTTTTGGGTGTGTGTGTGCACAAGTTAACCACCCTGCTGTGGACCTACTAATACCACACAAGAAAAAGTATGATTAGTTTTAAGACAGAAAAAGTGCTTCTATTAATCTAGTCCCAATGAACATTGGTACAAGAGTGAAGCCACAGCAACATTTCCTTACCAATACTGTGGCCTAGGTAGCAAATAGACTGGGATAATGTCTTTCCCTCGTGTGCGTAGAATTCCTACTCACTGCTGGCCTCAGCTGATATTTTATAACCCCCCCCCCCAATCCTTAAGACAGTTCCCCTATTTTTGTGTGTGTTACCTAGTGCAAGCCTCATTTACATCTCATTGCCTTACACAGGCAGGCTATTTGTGCCAATAAAGTACAAAGCCTTCTACAGAACCTGAACTAGGATTATTTTTTGTTGCTGCTGCTGCTTGAAATCTATTAACTTTTTGGGGGAGGGAGGGTTAGATGAAAAAACCCACAAACAACCTACACACCAAATTCATGTGTGTGGGGGAAAATGACTGTAGTGAAACTGTGGTGTTATATTTCCTTCCTGTCATAAAGAACTCTAAGAAAAGGAAGTATTTGCGTTTATTTTTTAAAAGTAGAGTTATACAAACACATCAAGAAACAGTGGCCTGATTCACACACCAAATTATGTTTTAAAATTACAAGAATGAGCCACAGCAAGCCTTTGGCTTGTATCTGCCACTTCTTCTTTGGAGTGGCTGGGCGGAAGAGATGAAAAGCTTCTGCTCCTATTTCAGACTGACCATGGTTTAGCATTATCCAAGCCCTGAATTACAGTGCATCTTAACTAGGGCTTGCTGAAACAAGTCAGGTTATTGAACTATGGTAAGCAGTTCGCTTGTTTCAACAAACCACAGTTAAGCATAACCACCATTTCTCAGATTTGGATGACAGGGAAATAAAAAATGGAAGCGTTTCTAAAGTCCTTCTCAAGGCAGAAGTGCTATTTTTTTTCATTCCTCTGGCCACTCAGAGCTCAAATCGTCAGGTGAAAAACAGTTTTGAACCTGATGAGGTGATCAGTTGATCCTATTTGTTGAACCAATCATTCTTAGGAGAGTTGGAAGTGCAGAGCCTTCTGAAGCATAAGGCCAGACCAAGGCATTTTGCTGATTGAGGCAACATGGCTAACAGCATAGTGTCCTCTACCACACCTGAGGCAGCAGGCCAATTGGGGGAGGATGGCAACAAAGGGGAATGGCTGAGGGGCTCAAGAGAAACAGCTGGGGACTGCTGATCTCCAGCATCTGAGACACTCTGCCCAATTGTAGGGTTGTCCCTGTTGAAGCAGCATAACGGGCTGTAGATGCTAATCTTCTCTTGTGAAAAGGAGTCTGCCACGGTTTGGGTTTGAGTACAGAAAGCCTCTTTCTCTAGGATAGGTCTTTCCAACTTTCTATGTTTAAGAAAACCATTCCCTATCAAACTTGTCTCCCTAGCATGCCTATTTATGTTGCAAAGGATTGTAGGGTAGAGCTCTAGGGCTGAGCCTGAACTATGAAGAACAGGGTCTGCTATCCTAGACCAGCAAGTTAAGAAACTATGTGTACTTATGAAGAGTAAGTGTGCAGCAAAGAATAATGGTGTGAGATATTGGGCTCCTGTAGATTACAGGTGGAATTAAGCCTCTGGATTTTTAAGACGTGGAATAAATACAAGAAAACTGGCCTCTGCCTTTGCTAGACAATTTCAGTGCACCTTGGAGGTCTCTTCTCTCCTTGTCCTTCACATCTGTGGCCTGGGCTTGAGGTTAACCCAGGAAACCAGAGTCTGCTTTAGAACAGGTTTAATCCTCAGCCCTGTACACTAAGGGAAGATTGTTAGGGATAGGAAAGCTGTTTTTCCATGCTTGTAGGCTATGGCTGATCTCAAAGGGGAGCCCCCGATTAAGCTGGCTGAGGAACCTGAGGTCTCAGGAAAACAATTGGTAATCTACCATTCTGCCTATTCACGCATTCACTCATGTGGTGAAGCAGAGAGGGTCTGCCCTGTTGGCCTCATCCCTGACCCTGTGCCCCCACACCAGCCTTGCCTCTGGCACCTGCATGTTGAGTGTGGGTGTTTGAAATGGAGTTATCTGCATGTGAGCAACTGTTCACAACTCAGGGTGCCATGTGACCAGGGCAACCTGATTTTACACATGTGCAGATCACATGGAACCCCTCTGCATAGACAGCTGAAAAGAGGTTTCTTTTCAGATGCCCATTCAAAGGAAAGCGCAAGTCCAGGGAAACTGCGTGGCCAGCTCCTCAACACATTAAACCCGTTGCATGCAAGTAAGGTGTATAGGCCTAAAGTATACTTATTTTGTTTCCCGCTCTGCCTTTATACTATCATAATGAACCCTAGGGCTGCAGTTGTTATTTGGCCAATCTTCCTCATATTTGTATTCTTGATCTGGGGAAGCTATTATGATAATGCTGGAGAGCCCCTATGTGATTCAGGTTTAGACCTACATCACTGTAATCTAGATGGACAACTGTGAGAAACAGTTGGTACTTGTCCAAGGAGTGGCAGAACAAGAAGGAAGCAAATTTGTAGTGGGGAACAAACCAGATTTTGGAATTTCCCTTATTTGCATGCCACAGCAAATCATGATAAATTAGTTTGTTCGAGAATAATAAAAGCAGGTCACTGGTTTATATTACTCTTTGATTTGTGCCCAGCACAAGTCCTTCAGGCAGAGAAAGCAATGCAATACATTTTTAGTGAAAAATAAATCTATTCTCAAACTTAAGTTTCTGCTTACAGAAATGTAAAAATTTACAACAAAACACAACTTGTATCATTAATTACTATGAACAGTTTGCTTCTTAAACTTGACCAAAGCAACATCTTGTAACAACACATTCCCATAAACCAATCACACTTTAATGTTTTCACATGACATTTTCTTTGACACAATGCACAATTAGTTATGTGCAGGACTGTAAACTTCTTACTTTGTTTCAAGGAAAGATAAGTTTACGTTTTTATTTCCTCCCAGTGCTATGCAAGAGAAGTTTACCTTTTTACTTTCCCCCAGTGCTATGCTTTAAATAAAATACATCTGTACATAAGTTACAGTTAATCAAATGAACACTTACAAGGTTAACATTTTTAATCAAGAGATTAAAAAAAAGCCTTTTCTGTTAATCATTTTCTAGATATTCTTTTGGGTTGTCTGGATAGGACGTTGTGCATAATTGTAACAGTATGAATTTACATTTATGTGAAATTTGAGGCCTTCAAATTTTTATGTCAGACTGCTCAATTACTGGAAGCTTTGATGCAAATAGTCAGATTTCTGTTAAGAAGTTAGTGTAAACACAAAGATTGAAATAGTATACCTACAGCCACACCTGCACCCACCAGCAAGCAACTCAGGCTGTAATCCTATGTACACTTATTTGTGAGTCACATTGCAACAGTGGGGCTTGCTTCCAAATAAATATGCATAGGATTACCCAGAGAATTTGACTAGTTAGGAGGGGCACCTAACCATTCCCTGTCTTATGAGTGACGGTAACAACCAATAGTTTTTAGGACCCACCCACAGGGTATGAGCTGGAGGTCGTCCTACCATGTTAGACCTTATGGGAGACCTCCTGTGCTTTTCAAAGCTCTCCTGCACAGTAAAAACACCCCCCCTCCAAAAACCACACACCAAAAGTCTAGCACACATACATTCCAGTATCTTACTGCTGAAGCGATTTAGCTTTCTATAGAGCAAGAAATGGTTGGCAAGCAGTGAGATGTTTAAATAGGCTCCTTTGATGTGAACCCAAAAAACCCCCCAGCCTTCAGCTTACACCAGCAGCTGAACAATACTGACTGATTGTGAAGTGGCAAACAACTTGGTAAATGTTCCAGAACTGCCATTTTCATTAATCAATTGTGGTAGGTCATTGTGCTATGAAAAGTGGTGCACTTTTAACTGCTGCTCCCTCATTCATGTTTTTGTGTTTCAATCTTTACATAATATTTATTTCCTGGATGCATCTAACAAGTAACCTAATATGCTGTATGTTTTTCTGTATGCAAACAAAACAAAACAAAACTGAAATGCAAGCAGATTAATAGTTGTTAAAGAAATACCAATGATGAAAAAAAGATGACGTAGAAAAAATATTGAGCTATAAAAGACCCTAATGGCAGCTACATAGTTTTCGGTGTGAGAACTCTGAAAAAGGCTGGAATGCAGTTGTTGCATGGGGGAGGGGGGAGGGGGGAGATCATCAGATGGCTGCAGATTCAGTTGCTGCAGAAAGAAAAACTTTCCTGGGAATAAGCCCCAGTGAACTCGAGTGAGGCTTTGTTCTGAGTAGGCATATATAAGATTGCACTGACAATTTCAGGTAAAGTACAATAAAACAATAAACAGAACATTATAATTCAGATGCAAAGTTATTTATACACATTAGCTAGAGCCCCCATGTAGGTCTGAAACACAGGGCCATGGAAAGTGAATTCACTGGGACCACTGACTACATAAAAGTTAATTATATCTCACAATGCTCTTTCTTTCGCAAATAATCAAGTTTAGATGACAGCATCATAGCCCCTTCAGACAAAATAGGACATCTTATTCTATGCATGCTCTGTATTCTTTTATTCCAGTACAGTGGTACCTCGGGTTACATACGCTTCAGGTTACATACGCTTCAGGTTACAGACTCTGCTAACCCAGAAATAGTACCTCAGGTTAAGAACTTTGCTTCAGGATGAGAACAGAAATTGTGCTCCGGCGGCGCAGCGGCAGCAGGAGGCCCCATTAGCTAAAGTGGTGCTTCAGGTTAAGAACAGTTTCAGGTTAAGAACGGACCTCCGGAACGAATTAAGTACTTAACCCGAGGTACCACTGTACCAGATACTATTAATCAAGTCCCTTGAGTAGAGTTTTAACATGTAAACTGAAATGTGTCTAATTTTTAGAAACTATTTGAAAAGCTGCCCTAACTCCTTAGGCCAAATCTTCTTACCTAACAAATCTGGCAATTGCAGGAGCAAGAAAGGGGGAAAAGGAGAGGAGGCAGTGAAGTTCTGTTCTACAAATGGCACAACTTTGTTGCAGGCTCTTGCCAGTATGGGTGTGGGAGAAACAACAGAATCTAGCACCACCCTCACCACATGGCTTGGTTATCTTTGTAAATGAGGCAGGACCAAATGTTTCGACCCCTGTACCTAATTTAAGATCACAAATAATAAGTGGGATGATCTAACCCAACCTTCCAGCTGAATGTATTCCTGCCATCCTCTGATCACTGGTAATTTATATAACATCTTTTGCACGCACAAACACACCCATTCATACTTTTACTGTTACCATTCTTTTCTCAAACCAAATTTGCTTCAGCTTCAAACTTCATACCACTCATGTAGCTCCTCTTGTGCTTCTTGTCAGAACTGAAGACTGCTATTACCCGGCACAGCTTTTTAGTCTCTTGCTTGTCTCATGCCATCATGCTATCTCTGCACACAGCCACTAAGGGTAACATGGCCTCACTTGTCCTGGAAGCTGGTGTGGGGAGGAGTTGCAGAGTGGATTCCCCCCACCTGGCATGGAGCTTCTCACGTTACCTGAGCACAAGGAGGAGCTGTGCCACACTGGCTACCATCCCATAATGTGAGAAGGTACCAAGAGACTACTGCTGCTTTCAATGGAGCAAATACTTCTCCATTTCTATGCCTTACTGACCTGTTTTAATTCACCAAACAAATGTGCACCCAGTCCGTGGATTGCCAATCAGGAACATAAAAATGCTCATTTTCTGAGTTCAGGATGCTAAATTATCTAAAGTCTGTTCTCCCCCTCCTACAGAAAGTGAAAGGGCGACACAAAGAATGTACAGTACCTTGGCTCTTCATCAAGTGGTACACCACTCTGCATCTGAAAAATACGTCCACCTTGCAATGATGAGTAGGTTTAGTGTTCTCTATTAATGCCAGCATCCCACCATGCTTACACTACATTAGTGACTGAAGCAGCCTACGGGTGTGTTCACAGACCCAAAGATTTGTCTGTGTCAGCAATGGGTCACGCTGGACTTTTCTATAGGGCTATTGAAACCTCCATAACTATGGCCTAACATGCAAGCCGAGGTCATGCAGGTCTCTTCCGCTCCTGCTGACAGGCAGAAAGCATGTGCTTGCACCACTGTGATTCTATCACTGCTCTGCTGTAAGAATAATGCACAGATTATTTTTTAAAAAAAATGCTTAAGAGATAGACACATGTGGCTCTGTGTGCAGAAAGCAGAAGGTTGTTGTCCTTTGAAACCATCACCTAACTCTGATATACAACCTCACACTGTATCAAAGTAGTGTTCCTGAAAATTCTTAAACTTCTTTGTAGAAAAACAAGCATTTCAGTCTATTTAATACCCTATATTTACTAGTATATGGAATTCTAAATAACTGATGTTGGGATCCTGCCTAATTAATTTAGACCAAAAGAGTTATATGCACAATGTTTTCCTTCTGATATTGCACCCCTGACATCCTCACAAATAAATTTGTTGCTTAAGGTTAAACAAGACCGATTAAACAGGTTTGCACTTTACTTTCTGTACCCTTTGAGAACAAACTGTCAAACTCTATGATATAATTATCCAACATCAATCTGATGCCAACTGGCCATATTTCCCTTTCCCTAAAAAAATGAAATTCCAAGCTGGACAATTACATGTATCTGAACACACATTTGAAAGAAAACCCAGACCTTGCAATCTGAGGCTCTTCTTCATGTGTCTGGAGGGCAGCAACACAATAATGGGCCAGCTGCCTCCTTACACATTGTTCTGAATTCAATAAAGAGTTAGAATTTAATCCAACCCCTAAATTGTTGGATCTGGCAAAGGTTGGAAATAACACAGGACAGTTTCCTCATGAGGTAGTCATGTGATAATGGCTGAGTCAGATGGCCCATTGGGAGATTCAGTGCCAGACAGCCTAACACAGTCATGGCCAAACTTTGCCCTCCAACTGTTTTTGGGACTACAACTCCCATCATCCCTAGCTAACAGGACCAGTGGTCAGGGATGATGGGAATTGTAGTCCCAAAACTGCTGGAGGGCCAAGTTTGGCCATGCCTGGCCTAACGGGTTAAGCCTCACCTTGGGCCCTGGTTTTAGTAAGTAAGACAAAAAAGCCAGTGTTAGTTTTTTAGGATTGCAGTTGGCAGTGATACGCTAAAGAAAAAAACTGGGACAGGAGAAAGAGAACATGGTTGATTTCTGTTTTGGATCCTGTGGGAGGAGTGAGAGACCCTCTTGGAGTGTAATGCTGGGAACCTCTCCATCGTACCATCGTAGGCTCAGGTTGTAGATATGTGAAAATAAACCATATACCATAAAGATACCACAGTCTCCACTGTGCTTTATTTCCAATAGGAGGCATGAACCCTGGTTAAGCCCCTGAGCCCCTGGGATCTTATACTGCTGGCGTAACAATATATTTAGTCACCAGGCAAAAAACATCTCTCTTCTGACAGGCCTTTGGCTAATTAAACCATCTATGTGTGCATGAAATTATTGTTTTTGTTTGTTACGATGGTATGTATTTTTGTGTTTTTATATTGTAAACCATCCTGTAATCCTTGGAACGAAAATTTAATAAATAAAGACACTTTAATGGTAAGTCTGGATGGTCCACTCCTGCCTTTGTCAATCTGGTGTCAATCCAGGTGTTCTGGATTGCAATTCCCACTGCTCTGCTGGCTGGGGCTGATGGGAATTGTAGTCCCAAAAATCTGGAGAGCACCTGGTTGATAAAGACTGGACTACTCGCCAATCGGCCTCTGGAGCGGGGGCCATAAACGTATATAATCATGGCTAAAATAAGGATTGAATTTATTTATATAATTATATCCTGCAACCTCAATAGAAATGTATGTGTGTTCACAGCAGCTAACAGAACAGTTAAAAACAAAAAGTACAACTGGGTAATTATAACAGACAATAATGAATGCAAACCGATACAGAAAGTTAAAGGAACAAAATAAAACAGCCACGACCCACTCAAATAGGTAGAAAAACCAGTCAAATGTTTACATTAGCGATTCCTAAAAGCTTATGGTGCCTAAGTGATAGTCTGAGCTTCTTAGCATAGTTCAGCTGGGCATTGAGGAGGTACAGTAATCTCACAGTGTACCTCCCCACGTCCTTGATAGATCGCAGGGAGTACAGCATGAATTCAGCGACAAGGGGATCAGTAACCTGTGCCTGGCTACATAGAGGCTGTGAGTTGTTCCCCTGTGCAAAAAAGCAATGTTCTGCTCTTTGGAAATGAAGGTTAATTTCACAGAAGTCAGCTTTTAAAGGACTCAGCAGCACAGAGTGCAGAACATGCCTAGATCAGGAGAGGACAAATGAGTGCAAACTTAATTAATTTCCCCCCAATAAGTTTTGCTATGCATGTTTTGCTTCTCTAAGAGATGACAGGAACCTGTCAGCCATCAAAAGTTGGTGGAAATTAACAACCAAGAGAGGGGGTGGTGGAAGACAAGACAGGTAACAGAAATAGGCTGGCACGAAACCCTCCCCTTTCCGTTACATCTCAGAAGTTGTCAACGTAAGTAGTTATTAAGCTATGTGCAAGCACCATTAAAGAAGAATGCAAGGCCTCTGGAACAAGGTCTTCCAGGCTCCTTTTCTTCAGCAAAATACGGAAGTCACGCAGCGGATCAAGCTTTTGAAAAGAGAAATGACCCGAAAAAGTAGAACTTGGATGACGACAGTTTTGGGTAACAATTCAAGAGCAACCCCCAAACTATTAGTGTGGATCAGAATATGGCAAGTTCAGAAATATGCCGAATATTAATGTGTTGTATCTAAATTGCTTAAAAGAAATGCATTCAGGCATTCACCAAACTAGGATTCTTGTGCATGCCATGCGCACCCACATCAGAAGCATTTCATAAAGTTGAACATGGATGTTATATGCATGCTCATTTGCCCAGTTAGTGAGAACCAGTGTGGTAAAATGGTTAGTGCTGGATTATGAATTAGAGACTCCAGGTGTATATTTTATTTTTATTATTTTAATTTAACCCTTTAGAAGGTATTAGGCTTGCTTTCTGTGTGAAAGTTGTACAAATGGCAGGATGTTTTAGCACCAGTATAAATCGGCAATCCTTGAAGCTATCAGAGACTCCGGAAGAGGATATGATGCTCTTTCTTCATTGAAGACTAGGTTGCCAGGGTAACGCTGGACATCCGAGACCTAAAATGGTCAAATGGCCTGGGAACACCGGGGCCACTCCAAGGTGACGTGGGGCTGAAGATACCTGTACGGAGCCATTTGTGCTTTACTTCTCACGACCTGTAACCTTTTTCCTGATGAATATGTTTTATGACTTTTTGTTTGCTGTGTTTGAACTACTGTATGAGCTTGGGTTCTGAAGTGCCTCTGGGCAGACCTTCTCAACTGGCACACTAAGTGGAGTGAGCTCTGTCCTATTGCAAAGCTATAATAAAGCTGGGTCCTTAAATCTGGATGCTGGACTTGGAAACAGTTTCCCGGGTTCTGTGGTTCATTCAAAATGTGGTTGCTCCTCACCTGGGTAGCAAACAAGGTGATGTAGAGGTGAATTCTTACCTAGGAGACCAAGTTTCAAATCTTCTCAGCCATGCAACTCCCTGGATGAATTGGGCCAGTCATTAGCTCTGTCTAACCTACCTCACAGGGTTGTTGTGAGGATAAAAATGGGGAAGGCGAGAGCCATGTGAGCTCCTTAAAGGAAAGGTGGGATATAAATGCAAACAATAAAATAAACGTGCAGGCGCGCTTACATACCGAGTTTGTAAGAATTCTGACTCTTTTTTACTCCACGCCCCAGATGAAAAACAGTGGAAAAGACAACTTGTCACACAGGTGTGTGTACATGCCATGTGCATGGTGTAGGCATGGTAGAAAAAAGTGCATATGTAAGATCCCTAATTGGGTGTACATGCTGTGGATCCAACTAACATTGAAGTCACAGTCCTGATGCCTTTAAGTTAGTTGAAATCTGCTTAGAAATGCTGTTCTTGGAAAGTCAACACATCACCAACACAAATCGCAATGCTGGATGTAATCTAAAAGACAATTTCTTATTTGGAGTGTGTATACTTGTAGATTCACCTATCCTTGTGATGAAATATGAGTTGCCTCACTCCCGCTGCAATTAATCTTGTGGCAATGTGGTCGCAGAATGGTTTCACTGTGTACCAATAATTTGGCCCCATACACACCATCAGGTAACAAATGCTCTAGAAGTGGATTGCTTGTGACATGCTAAATGTGCCTAACTGCACATTTTATCAACCCTCATTGAATTATGCTGAGAGCACGATGTTGATTGGCCCACAGAACTGTGTAGCAGAGCCATTAGTTTGATTTAATCTAAATGAAAGAAAGATAATGGAATCCAACAGAAGGAAATTAATGTCAAAAGATTCCCCCCTGCTGCCAAATCTTCCTCACCTTCTGTTTTCTCATTGTACTTTCAGTGACATTTACAGTAATGTAATACAATAAGCATTAACTTTTAAGCTGCGACAAGTAAAAACAGATCTCAAAGATCTTCTGACATCTAACAAGCAAAAAGTTATATTCATCTGCCATCTAGTGGGAAGAAGATATACAGGTTTGTTTAAAACAGTGTTTTCCAACCTTTTTTGGGCAAGGGCACACTTGTTTGATGAAAAAAATCTCACGGCACACCACCATTACAGCCCCGTGACGTCAGCGCGCAGTGTCACGCCGGGAGGGACGCACGAAAGTGAAAGTTTTCAATTTTTTTCCCTCCCCCTTGCCGGGGAACCTCCAAGCTTTGGGGGTGGGGGGGGAGGAGGCAGCAAAGCGAGGGACTGAGGGACCCTAACCCTAACCCTAACCCTCACCGATCACCCGGGAAAGCATGCGAACGAGGAGCCCCCGTGTCCTGCTCCCGGCAGCGGACGGCACAAAGCGAGGAGGCCTGGACAAGGCAGCACGCTCCCCGCTCTCGCTGCATCGGGGCTTTTCTCCTCCAGGCCGCTTTCGAAGTCCCCTTCTCCACTCCCAAGAGCCGGAGCCGCTGCTTCCAGGCCCTGTCCGAGCCCCGACTTGTGACCTCACTTTGAGGAGCGCCTGTTGCTGGGGACGGGGCTGCATCCCCCTCAGCCGCCGCCTCGCTTCCTTCCAGGAGACCCGACGGCTCCCCCTCTCCCGCTCGCCCTCCTGCGCCCGCAGCAGACCGAGACCTCCCCGCCCCCGCCCGGCTCGGCCCTACCTGGGCGCCTCCAAGCCCGGCCGGCTCCGCGTCGCGCTCCACGCCGGGCAGCTGCAGCGGGGGCGCACGGCGGCCCGGCTGAGCGCGCCCCGGAGCCGCCGCGCCGTCGCTCGCGAGTCCCTCCGAGAGCCCTCGGGACTGACTCCGGAGTCGCGAGGCGGCGCGTCGCCCAGGGAAGGGGCGGCTTCCCACAAGTCCTCCGGGAAGCAAACGCCCTCGCCCGCCTCCCTCCAGGCCGCCTCGCTTCCTTCCAGGAGACCCGACGGCTCCCCCTCTCCCGCTCACCCTCCTGCGCCCGCAGCAGACCGAGACCTCCCCGCCCCCGCCGGCTCGGCCCTACCTGGGCGCCTCCAAGCCCGGCCGGCTCCGCGTCGCGCTCCACGCCGGGCAGCTGCAGCGGGGGCGCACGGCGGCCCGGCTGAGCGCGCCCCGGAGCCGCCGCGCCGTCGCTCGCGAGTCCCTCCGAGAGCCCTCGGGACTGACTCCGGAGTCGCGAGGCGGCGCGTCGCCCAGGGAAGGGGCGGCTTCCCACAAGTCCTCCGGGAAGCAAACGCCCTCGCCCGCCTCCCTCCAGGCAACATCTCGCGGCACACCAGGCAACATCTCACGGCACACTAGTGTGCCGCGGAACACCGGTTGGGAAACACTGGTTTAAAAATCCAATCCAATCAGTAGACGACTTATCTCAAAATACAATTTTGCCTTAAAACTAAACCAAAGACAGAGAGCCCAAGACCCTCTAGATTAAGAAGAGGAGTTTGGATTTGATATCCAGCCTTTCACTTCCCTTCAGGAGTCTCAAAGCGGCTAACATTCTCCTTTCCCTTCCTCCCCCACAACAAACACTATGTGAGGTGAGTGGAGCTGAGAGACTTCAGAGAAGTGTGACTGGCCCAAGGTCACCCAGCAGCTGCATGTGGAGGAGCGGAGACGTGAACCCGGTTCCCCAGATTACGAGACTACCGCTCTTAACCACTACACCACACTGGCTCTCTAGATGTTGGATACAACCACCCATCAGCCTAGCCTGGTCCAGATGTGAACTGTAGTTCAGCAATATTTGGAGGGCCACACGCTCCCCACTCCTGCAGTATAAAAAGAAATGTGAGCTCTGGTGTCAAAATAAAAGTGTGTGTGTGTGTGTGTGTGTGTGTGTGTGTGAGAGAGAGAGAGAGAGAGAGAGTGAAGGGGGAGCAAACTATGATGAGGATTCCCAAATTGTGATCTGGAAGCTTTGCTCAAGTATTCATAAGATTTTAATTGTATATTTATTGCTTCTATTATTTCTCATATCGTTTTTCATTTAATTACAATTTGAATTTGATGGAATTCAAATTGTACCACAATAAAATACAATCTGTAAGAAATGAAGGCAGAAATGAAAATACAATTGAACATAAACAGTATCTAGACTAGTGCATTACAATTGCTAAAATAGGCAGAAAATTAAATGGTCTGCTAAGACCCTGAGCAATGTACAAGCAGTCCATGAGGGGTGGGGAGGAGTTTGGAAGGCACTGGCGTATTACCGTATTTTTCGCCCTATAGGACGCACCGGCCCATAGGACGCACCAAGTTTTTTTGGGGGGAAATCAAGGAAAAAAAATTTATTTCCCCCCCCAGGTTTGCGCAGCCATCCCCAAGCTAGAAGAGAGAGACAGAGCGCTCCATCTCCCTCTTCTGCCTTCAGGGACAGCATCTCTAGCCTCCGTGGGGCAGCGGCTTGCCCCGCTGTCCCCCAAGCTTGTGGGGCTGGCGGGGGGAGAAGCAAGCTTGCTCCCCCCCCCAGCCTTCAGATCAGGTCAGGGAATAGCGGGGTGGCGGCGCTGCGCCTCCCTGCTATCCCCCGAGCTTATGGGCTGCAGGCTGCTGCCTGCAAGCCTTGCGACCCCGCAGGACCTCTTGCCGGGATCCGGGGGGTGGCACGGAGCTGCAGGAAGCCCTGGAGCGCAGGCAGCTCCGCGCCACCCTCCGGAGCTCCGCGCAGCTTCGCGCCGGGATCGGGAGGGTGGCGCGGAGCTGTAAGAAGCCCTGGAGCACAGGCAGCTCCGCGCCACCCTCCAGAGCCCTGCGCAGCTTCGCGCCGGATCGGGAGGGTGGCGCGGAGCTGCAAGAAGCCCTGGAGCACAGGCACGCTCCGCGCCACCCTCCGGAGCTCCGCGCAGGTTCGCGCCGGGATCGGGAGGGTGGCGCGGAGCTGCAAGAAGCCCTGGAGCGCAGGCAGCTCCGCGCCGCCCTCCGGAGCCCCGCGCAGCTTCGCGCCGGGATCGGGAGGGTGGCGCGGAGCTGCAAGAAGCCCTGGAGCGCAGGCAGCTCCGCGCCACCCTCCGGAGCTCCGCGCAGCTTCGCGCCGGGATCGGGAGGGTGGCGCGGAGCTGTAAGAAGCCCTGGAGCACAGGCAGCTCCGCGCCACCCTCCAGAGCCCTGCGCAGCTTCGCGTCGGATCGGGAGGGTGGCGCGGAGCTGCAAGAAGCCCTGGAGCACAGGCACGCTCCGCGCCACCCTCCGGAGCTCCGCGCAGCTTCGCGCCGGGATCGGGAGGGTGGCGCGGAGCTGCAAGAAGCCCTGGAGCGCAGGCAGCTCCGCGCCGCCCTCCGGAGCCCCGCGCAGCTTCGCGCCGGGATCGGGAGGGTGGCGCGGAGCTGCAAGAAGCCCTGGAGCGCAGGCAGCTCCGCGCCGCCCTCCGGAGCCCCGCGCAGCTTCGCGCCGGGATCGGGAGGGTGGCGTGGAGCTGCAAGAAGCCCTGGAGCGCAGGCAGCTCCGCGCCACCCTCCAGAGCCCTGCGCAGCTTCGCGCCGGGATCGGGAGGGTGGCGCGGAGGTGCCTGTGCTCCAGGGCTTCTTGCAGCTCCGCGCCACCCTCCAGAGCCCTGCGCAGCTTCGCGCCGGGATCGGGAGGGTGGCGCGGAGGTGCCTGTGCTCCAGGGCTTCTTGCAGCTCCGCGCCACCCTCCAGAGCCCTGCGCAGCTTCGCGCCGGGATCGGGAGGGTGGCGCGGAGCTGCAAGAAGCCCTGGAGCGCAGGCAGCTCCGCGCCGCCCTCCGGAGCCCCGCGCAGCTTCGCGCCGGGATCGGGAGGGTGGCGCGGAGCTGCAAGAAGCCCTGGAGCGCAGGCAGCTCCGCGCCGCCCTCCGGAGCCCCGCGCAGCTTCGCGCCGGGATCGGGAGGGTGGCGTGGAGCTGCAAGAAGCCCTGGAGCGCAGGCAGCTCCGCGCCACCCTCCAGAGCCCTGCGCAGCTTCGCGCCGGATCGGGAGGGTGGCGCGGAGCTGCAAGAAGCCCTGGAGCACAGGCACGCTCCGCGCCACCCTCCGGAGCTCCGCGCAGCTTCGCGCCGGGATCGGGAGGGTGGCGCGGAGCTGCAAGAAGCCCGGGAAAGCCTGCATTCGCCCCATAGGACGCACACACATTTCCCCTTCATTTTTGGAGGGGAAAAAGTGCGTCCTATAGGGCGAAAAATACGGTAAGTGTTTAAGGCAAGGCCCAGCCTCACAGTTTGGACTGGATACAAACGTGTGGCAGTCAACTTTATTTCACTGGTTCCTTTCTTGAGATGTTCCCACATGGGAGGAGACAGAGCCAGGGAAATGCATCATAAAATGTCTCTCTAGCTCTCTAACCATGTTTTAAACCAGGTACTCACTCACCTGCCTCTTACAGATGCAGCATGAACAGAAGTCAACAGATAGTGAATGAGAACACACTACTGTACTAGGTTCACCTTCTTTTGAAACCTAAAACGTTATTCCTTGTTAACAATCATTATACTTTTCTATCTACTAAAGTTGAGTAATCCATATACTAGCATTTAATTTGACCTCTTATAGGTAAAAAAAAAATATTACCATGATTTTGAGAATCCCTAAAGGCAGACACACACAAAATATACAAACTTGCTGCCACTTGATAACAGAAATTAAATATACACACTTGCAATTAAAATAGGCTGCACTACAGGTTCCCAATATTTGCTCTTTTAAAAATAGAAGCCAATCATGTCCAGTTGGCCAAATCTTAGCAATCATGACCAGTGGAAGTCAGGTAGTGCGCCCCACACAATCCGCTTGTGTTGTTTCTCCACCCTTAACAAACAAGCTTATATTAACTCGTGAATGAATACTGTGAATAATTTAACTGAAGTAAACATCCACTTGGGACTGACAATGGTTATAAATATAAAATATAATTAACAGCTATTCTTGGAATTTAATATTCAGAATTCAATTTAAAAGGAAAAGGAAAAGTTTAAATTATTAGATTCCCCCCATGTGGAACAGGTGTAAGGTTCATTTCTAGTATGTAGTGCATTTATAGGTCTGTATGCAATGCTTCCTTCCTATTGGACGGCTGAGTTTGAAGGCTGCACAGCAGAGGAACCAAACACAACAGCTGCACTGGCAGAAACTTGTTGCACAACCAGTGCTATTTTCCCATTAGAATTCTATCAGTGGATCCAGAACAAAGTCAAGATAAATTTCTTTTGGACAAGCTAACAAACATGTGCCTTACTTTGAAAAGAGTGAAGATCGCTGTCTTCTATCTGGCTTTGCATCTGGAACATCACCATGGTCTCTTTCATCATTGCTCTGCATCTTTGTTGGCAAAGGATCTGCCGACTATTTAGAGAAACAAATGACAAGAATGCTATTAAAATACTTTTAACTTTTAAAAATGCAATTTTTTTGCCCATTTCAGAATTACAGAAAAACTGTGTTCTCAGATCCAATTAAAAAATTCTTTCAAAATTCAGGAAGTTTTTAGAATTTTAGAGTTTTAGCTTTTGATGTTCAAATTACGAGAGATGCTTTTCAAAACTAAATATCCATAGACATCTTGAGTACCGGTACCTACCACCTCCCTTCCTTGTATACTCATCTACACACAGAGGTGTGCTGTTGGCAAGGAAATCCCACATGCATAGATCTGTGTACAAGAGAGACAGACTGTGCTCAGAACCTTTAAGGCTGCACTCCTATTCACACTTGCTTTGGGGCCCCTGGGTTAAATCTGAAACTCCTTTCTGATGTAATGCAACTCGTTTCAGGAATAAAGAAAGGCAACTTCTTTATTCCTGATGAGAGGGTAGACTGTACAGAAATTTTATACTGTAGGTCCTTCTGAACAAAATGGAATCACTCTCTAGGCTCCATAAGGTGGTCATTATCTATACTAGCCAAATTGTAGGATGCAAACTGGGCAGGGAGAAACCCCGGTATCCGGCTACATTTCACAGAATAGTGAAAATAATCTGCATCATGCAATCTTGTGGTAACAAGTCTGCATTATGCAATCCTGAGGAAACAACATAGGTCAGGATCACCCACGAATCTGCTTAACGTTCTTTAATTTATTTTAAATTTACGTAAGTGACGAGTGATACGAGTACAGTAGTAGAATTAAAGTGTGTGACCTTGCATACAGGATACCGAAGGAGCTGCAAAAATATTAGAATTGAAAAGGGTAGAAAGGAGAGTTTGGTGGCACTATAGCTAATCCTCAGACACTGACAGCCTCCACAATCTTTTAAGGCTCTGTGACAGAGCACCTGCTCCACAGGCAGAAAGTCCCAAATTCAACCCCCAGCATCTCGAGGTAGGACTGGGAGAAACCCGTCTGAAATCCAGGGGAGTCAGTGCTGGTAATACCGACTCAATTGTCAACAGCTTCCTAGGCTTCTTTCCACAAGGTCAGCTCCCCCCAGCCTAGAAATAGTGACAGGTCAACAGGCCTCTGTAACAATTGGCAGCTTCCTCAGCAAGCAGAAATCCATCAGGGCTGTTGTTGTTTTTACAGGCAGGAATGCCATGGGCGTAGCCATGATTTAGGGGTGCTGCTTTCACCTTTGAGACACTCGCGAGTACAGGAAGTGGGGGGAAGATACTGGAAACTAATAGGTTATCAATAAATGCTGCAAAGGGTTGAAATGGGCGAGGCGCAGAACTTCAAAGGAAAAGGAAACGGGACGGAGCCCAGCGCAAGACGCCAAGAATTGGAGGCTCGACGGGGCAGGCAGGGCCAAAGCGAAGCGGGAAGCGTCGGAAAGGGCGCAGCTGCGCGCAAAGAGGCAGGCAAGCGAGGCGGGCCGAGCGTCCCCTCCAGCCCACCCCGGGGGAAACTTGCCTGGGCACGCTTGGTGAGGAAGGGGCAAGCGGGGCGTCCCTCTCCGCCGGCGCTCTGCTACGTGGAGCCGCGAAAGTGAAAGCGAAAGGTCCCGCCTGGGCGGCGCAGGAACCTAGCAGCGCCCCCGCCCGGGCGAAGGTCCCAGAGCGGAGTTTCCGCGTCCCCGGCAGCCCTTTGGAAATTAATAAGGCTGTTGATTCATGGCCTGTAGTCACTTTGCACTCGTCCTCCTTCTAGGCGCACCCGACACGCCAACCCCGCGGGGCAGAGGACGGGTCCGTTTCATTGGGTGTTGTCCGGGCACATACGCCCCACGCGCAACCACATTTCCAAGGAAGTGAAGCGACGCTCCTTTGCCGTCTAAGGAAGGAAGGGAGGACAGGCGGGCGGCACTTCAGTCCGCAGTCTAAAATTATCCGATTGCCCCATAGATTCCACCCAAGCAGGCAGGCCCCGAGGGAAGGCGAGGGGGAAGTAAAATCCCAGGAAGGGAATTCCCTCCGGCTTCTCTCTCCCAGCACGTGCCTTGATAGGGAAGCTGCGTGGTTGGGGAATGTTGGAGCTGAGCTGGGTTTGAATCCCTGCTCAGGTGGGAAGCTCACCCGGTGGCTATTCTGTGCCGCAGATTCAAGCTAATATATATTTGACTTCACTTAGCAATTTTTTTGGGAAACGTTTAAAAATTGTTTTTTTGTTAAGTTTGTGTTAAATATGTACAGTGTTCTGTAGTTGACCTCCTTTGTAATGTTTTATTTTGAAATCTTTAAGATAATATTTTAGTTTTCTGTTAATTATGTTGCTTTGACTATATACGCTGTATTTGACTTTCTTCAGATTGTTTTATTGATGTTTTAATATGCAGCAAACCACTTTGAGATTTTTCTTAAAAATATAAAGCGGTATAAAAATGAAATAAAAAATAATAATATATCTCTATTGCTGGCACCACCTGCTTTGAGGGGGCTTGGCTACACACCATACATTGAAATTACATGATGCCTCCCAAAGAGTCCTGGGAAATGTAGTTTAAGGGTGCTAGGAGCTGTGGCCCGTGAGGAGTGCAGTTATTACGATTTTTTGAGAGAGGAATCGTGCGCTTTAGATGTATTGTTACAAGTTTGGGTGAGCGACAGACTCCCTATAATTTCTAGATTCATTAAAGGGTTAGAATATGGGCAAGCTCATCAACTCACAAGTTAAGCAACGTGGTTAAAACTATGTCAAGCTCTGTTGCATTAAAGTTTAGGATCACAAGCCCATTGCCAGCTGGGGATAAGCTGATTGCTGGTCATTATCACATTAAAGATGGGTCCTTGGGTCTGGAGAAAGGTGTAGAATGTCAGCTTCCATTAGTAGGAAAATGGGAGGGAGCAGGCTTTGCTGGGAGGGGGGGAGTGTCAACTTACAAGAGGCTCTGGTTTTTGGAGAAAGGTGTTCTGGAAGATGATGGGGAATAAAGGGAGAACCATCTTGGCTTTGGCTGAAGGAGGATGCATTGAGGCACCTGGAGCCATGACCAACTGCTGCTTTGGTCCCATGCTGAAGCAATGATGGGCGATGAGAGACACTCTGGGGGCATAATGTTCTGCACCACCTCCAGTGAAGACTTCCAGGTGTCAATGAATAAAGGCACTAGTTTCCACTGCTTTGGATCCTCCCACCGGAAACACAACTCTGGGTAAGTGCCTGGAGCTCCTGGAATCTCCTGCAGCCGCTTAGTGGAGATTGGAGTGTGTATGCAGTAGGGGTTCCTAGCTAGGCTGACTGAGCTATCCTCCTGTTCAATCTTCTGAGTGGGTCTCCGGTCTTTGGAAGGGTTGCAGGTCAGTGATGCAGAGTCTGCTTTGCATGCAGAAGTTCCCAGGTTCAATCCTGAGCATCTTCTAGGTAGGGCTTGGAATGCTCCCTGTCTGAAATCCCGAAGAGCAGCTGTCAGTCAGTGTAGACGATACTGAGCTAGATGAACTGATGGTGTGACTCGGTCTAAGGCAGATTCCTAAGTTCCTATTGTGTCTCATTATTTTCAGCCCAAGAAAAATCTCAAATGCCCATTCCTGATGTATTTCAGCAGGCGTTTACCAGAAATCCAGGGGAGCCGCTGCCAGGCAGTGCAAACACTATTGAACTGGAAGAGTCTGATTCTGGTATGACAGGTCCCTATGTTTTGCTGTAAAGTCCTGCTTTTAAATATATATATATATATATATATATATATATATATATATATATATGCTTTCGTAGATTTTCACGGGTACAGGAATGTAGGTTTTGGTGTCTTCGGGTGTCTTCCCGTGTAAGAGTTGGGGTGTCTAGGCGACGTTTCGACGAGGTCTCACTCGTCATCTTCAGGCTGGTGCTTTCGGCTTCTTGTTACTAGAACAGAGCAGGATCTCAGTGTTTGAGTTCCTATAAATACTGTTGAGGGGGTGTGGTGTATAGCCTCCAACGTTCTGGGCAGAGAGGAAGTTCCTAGGTTAATGTGCCTTTTCTTCTTTTGTTCATTAATTACTTGAGGGATATCTTGAGTGATTACTTGAGTGATATTCTGAGTACCACTTAGGAGGGTCATTAGGTGTGGATTAGTTGCTAAAGCTTTCGTGTCTTGACCTCTTGACCTTGTAAAGAGTTTTTCTGAGAAGATGGCTGTACTGCACTTAGTTGTGCTCTGGCTTGGCTTCGTGTATAGGGGCGAGCTGTGGTTTTGTGCCCTGTGCCAGCCAGATCTGTGTAGGGATTGCAGGGGGGTGCAGCATCCGGAGGTGCCACTATGGTTTGGCTACTGGATGGTGTCTGTAATTTATCTGTGGAGAGGGTCTGGGTTTGGGTCTGGTGTGGTTGATTGGAGATGGCGTTCTGTGTGTCTCTGGTTCTGGTGTCGGTTTTTGTGGGGAGGGCTAATTTCCAGATGTCTGGCAGGCGGGACGTGTCGTCACGCTTGTTCATGTTGTGAGGGTGTTTCTCTATCTCGATGGCTTCCATGATTATTCTCTTGTGGTGATGTTCCATGTTAAAGAGCAATTTGGAATCTGCAAAATTAATTTCGTGTCCTGTTTCTTTCATGTGTTGGTACATTGGACAAACAAACAGACGAATAAATGCACGTATCGCAGAACACAAGAATGCCGTCAAAAAAGAAGAAAAAACTTCCTCTCTTTACCAACACATGAAAGAAACAGGACACGAAATTAATTTTGCAGATTCCAAATTGCTCTTTAACATGGAACATCACCACAAGAGAATAATCATGGAAGCCATCGAGATAGAGAAACACCCTCACAACATGAACAAGCGTGACGACACGTCCCGCCTGCCAGACATCTGGAAATTAGCCCTCCCCACAAAAACCGACACCAGAACCAGAGGCACACAGAACGCCATCTCCAATCAACCACACCAGACCCAAACCCAGACCCTCTCCACAGATAAATTACAGACACCATCCAGTAGCCAAACCATAGTGGCACCTCCGGATGCTGCACCCCCCTGCAATCCCTACACAGATCTGGCTGGCACAGGGCACAAAACCACAGCTCGCCCCTATACACGAAGCCAAGCCAGAGCACAACTAAGTGCAGTACAGCCATCTTCTCAGAAAAACTCTTTACAAGGTCAAGAGGTCAAGACACGAAAGCTTTAGCAACTAATCCACACCTAATGACCCTCCTAAGTGGTACTCAGAATATCACTCAAGTAATCACTCAAGATATCCCTCAAGTAATTAATGAACAAAAGAAGAAAAGGCACATTAACCTAGGAACTTCCTCTCTGCCCAGAACGTTGGAGGCTATACACCACACCCCCTCAACAGTATTTATAGGAACTCAAACACTGAGATCCTGCTCTGTTCTAGTAACAAGAAGCCGAAAGCACCAGCCTGAAGATGACGAGTGAGACCTCGTCGAAACGTCGCCTAGACACCCCAACTCTTACACGGGAAGACACCCGAAGACACCAAAACCTACATATATATATATATATATATATGCAGGTTTTGGTGTCTTCGGGTATCTTCCCGTGTAAGAGTTGGGGTGTCTAGGCGACGTTTCGACGAGGTCTCACTCGTCATCTTCAGGCTGGTGCTTTCGGCTTCTTGTTACTAGAACAGAGGCTCTGTTCTAGTAACAAGAAGCCGAAAGCACCAGCCTGAAGATGACGAGTGAGACCTCGTCGAAACGTCGCCTAGACACCCCAACTCTTACACGGGAAGATACCCGAAGACACCAAAACCTGCATTCCTGTACCCGTGAAAATCTACGAAAGCAATATATATATATATATATATATATATATATATATATATATATATATATATATATATATGTTTATATAAATATGTATAGGACTATAAATATATAGGGCTTTAAATATAGGAATATTTATATATTTATAGTTCAATAGATATAAGTCCTATAGGTATGTTTTTAAAATAAAATAAAATAAATATAACATGGATGGGGAACCTCAGGCAGAATGTGACCCTCCAGGGATCTCTATCAGTTCCTCAGGACTCTTGTGCCACCCGCCCTCTCCCCAGGCCATGTCCATAGAATTCCAATTGTAATACAATAAAGTACATTATAAGAAATAAAATGCAATACAATACTATTAAAATATTACTGTATTTTTCCGTGTATAAGATGCCCCCATGTATAAGACGACCCCTATTTTTTTTAACCCAAAATTAAGAAATTGTTTAGCTTTTAGGGTGGGGTGGGGGAGGTCACTTTCACCAATCGCTCACCCGCCTGCCCGCCACTGCCGATTACTTGCCACAGCCATTGCTGATTGCACACCTTGCCGCAACCGCCAATTGTCTGCCGGCTCGCTGTCACCAACAGCGCAGCCACCCACTTGCCTCAGCTGCCAATTGCCTGTCATCTTGCCACAGCCACCAATCACCCGCCCAATCGCTGCTGCCATTCTCCTGCTTGCTGCTGCCATTAATTGCACTTCCCCTCTCTGCATTCACTATCCATGTATAAGACATCACCCAATTTTTGCCTATTTTTTTAATAGCAAAAAAATTGTCTTATACATGGAAAAATACGATAAATTACAATACCATAGATATGCCATCTTTTGTCTTCAACCACAAAGCCACAGACACACTACAGACCAGCTGACTGAAGATTCACAGAACAAAGTTTGGTGAGCCCTGGTCTAGAATGATGGATGTGGGGATACTGAGGAGAATCCCTGCCAACTCTTCCAGGACAAATTTGTCCCAATCACTACAACGCAGTTTTTGACTCAAAATGTATGGTATTCTGCACATATGGAATAAAAGTCATAGCTGTCAACCTTCCCTTTTTTTGTGGGAAAGTCCCTTATTCCAGCGCCATTTCCCGCTGCTTCCCACTGCTATTCCAGATTGTTAGATATCCCGTAGACTGTCCCCGGGACAGGCGAGGCTGCTGATTCCTTATTTTTTGAGGCTGCTGATTCCTTATTTTCAAATCTGAAAGTTGACAGTTATGATAAAAGTATATACGGTACTTCATCTAAAGAAATATATGCTGTTAAACAAGGCTTTTTCAGTTGGGCAGGGTCCGTTAAGGCTGACTGGCCATAGCATTTTGTGGCCAGATAGTGTATATTCTGAGGAACAGTCTTGATGTGGGGTATATTGTGGGCACTGTATTCCATTTCCTGTCAGTGCTGGAAACTGAATCAAGTTGTGTACAGAACTCTCTTGGGAAGCTGCCTTGCCCTGCTCTTCTTTCTGTAATAATGACACTCTGCGAATAGGTAATAATCTAAAGATGAAGCGACATATATTTAGAAGTCCATCCTGAGGTTCTGGCAACTCAACGTTAAACCCCATAGCTTAAATATTAACAATTAGATGTTCTTGCTCATATGACCATGATGCTTCACTGTGAGTTCACTCTTCTATTTAGAGAAAGGTGTTGCTGAATTCTCCCGTCTCTTTCCCTTCCATGAACTCTTACACAGTTGCCAAAATAGCCCCTCTTAGTAACTGGCAGCTTTAAAAACCAGACAACAGCTGAGTTCGAAGTAGAAGCTCAGCAGTAGGCAAGCAGAAGCTTTGGACTGTGGATTGGCGTGACAAGACCGGAGTGTGATTTATAGGAAACAAGGCATTTTAAAGTTATAATTTCCTTTGAAATTTTTATACAGTCTTTTCTATTTCCTTCGATAATTTCAGGATGAATATTCAGCCTTGTGCCAGATGTGGCTATGGGGTTTATCCTGCAGAGAAGATTAGCTGTATTGATCAGGTCAGTAGATGCTGTTATTCTTCACCATTATGAAAAAAAAATCTTACATAAATAATCCACTAATATGCTTTCAGATAGACAACCTGCATCTCCTTTAATTTAACTTGGTAGAAAATATTCTACACTTTCATAATCTTAATTCATGTCGGGTAAATTGGATGTCAGAACTGAACTTTGCCAAGGGTGTAATTTGGCGAAACATTTTACGTCTTTTAAAGGTTACACGTGGGAACTTGATCTTTGGCATATGCTTTTTCAGACTGTGAGAAGAGATGTTTATTAGACTGCCAAGAATAATCAGTTATACGTTTTTAAAACAGACTAATAAAATCTGAGACACAAGCAACTTTCACTGTATTTTTATCCTTGCTATTTCTAGACATGGCACAAAGCCTGCTTTCACTGCGAGGTCTGCAAGATGATGCTTACCGTGAATAACTTTGTTAGCCACCAGAAAATGCCTTACTGTCAAGCGTAAGTTTTTCTCCAGATATATAGCAAGGCAACATTATGCCTATATTATCCATCAACAGGTTCTGTCTGGATTGAATTCTGATACTATGGAAGTCATTTTTAGATTATCAGTCCACCCCATAGATTAGTTTGCTTTATTCTCAGTGTTTTTACTCTGAAAAACTGTAGGAAACTCCTGAGGTGTAGTCATATTACTTTAACACAGTGAACAACCAAAAAGAAAAGTCAAGTCCTGAAAACAGGATTACGGCACCTTAACATATTGTGAGAAAAACTTTTATGAATCAGAGCTGAGTAAATTTAACTTGTGTAAAAGCATACTTTGGTACAGATTATTATATTTTTTAAATCCAAGGAACTCAATGTAGTTGTTGCTTAGGTTAAGAGCCCAGCTAGATGTGATGTGGCCTATCTGTTGAGTTAATGGTTAAGGTATCTCTCATTGCTAGATATCTATATCTCTATCTCCATGTCAGCCCCTTTCCACCATGTCGTATACCCAATAAAATTGCCCCCATCTTGAAGTTGCTATGTGCTCAGTGGAGGGGAAATATTCCAGTACCTGAACTGTATCTGTGTGTCCCCCCCCCCCCCCCGGTAAGTTAAGTAGCAACTTCTTGGGCTCATTTTCATGAGGAAAATAATTCAGGCAACAGCATTTACGCACATACACATAGTGTCACAGTTCCAAAATTAATCAGACCCTCCCAATGACTGCTACACAATTTTTTAAATCCAAAAGAGAAAAAATAACCATAGATTTCCTACAACACATTACCATATTTTTCGCACCATAGGACGCACTGGACAATAGGACGCACTTTGTTTTAGAGGGGGGAGAACAAGAAAAAAAAATTCTCCCCCTCTCTGTCCAGCGCCCCTTCAGTGAACTTTCCCCCTCTTGTTTTCCCGCTCTAAAACAAGGTGCCGTTTAAGGTGCGTTCAGGCGGCTACCTTGGAAGCCTGGAGAGCGAGAAGCTCTCCAGGCTTCAGGTTCCTTTCGACCTGCTCTTTGGGGCTGGCGGGGGGAAGCCCACCACCAGCCCCAAAGAACACGTCAGGGAGCAGCGGAAAGGCGCAGCGGAGAGGCTCCTGCCATAGCCGCGTGTCACCTCTCCAGCCGGGAGAGCGCGCGCGGGGCTAAAGCAGCCCCCCGCGACCCTCTCCCGGCTGGAGAGGTGACGCGCGGCTATAGAGGCTCCTGCCATAGCCGCGCGTCACCTCTCCAGCCGGGAGAGGGTCGCGGGGCTATGGCATATTCGCTCCATAGGACGCACACACATTCCCCCTTCATTTTTGAAGGGGAAAAAGTGCGTCCTATAGAGCGAAAAATACGGTAAATTGCTGTCTAAGACAACATGACTTGTCCAAGGCCATGTTTTGAGTCCCATAGCTGGAGCGGGATTTAGTAAAAAAACAACTATGATCTAGTCAATACACACCAGTGTCTCTGGGATGATTAAATGCACATTTAAACATTGCTAGTCATTTGCAGTTATTACATTACTGTAAGAAACTTGGAATAATCCTTATGTTGTAAACATGTACCCTGTGTGCAGTGACATATATTGGCTTCAATGCATCTTGGTGCTTGATGGATAGTGTTGTTATATAGTTTAATCACTAGGTGGCATTGGGCATACAATAGCTAGATATGGGTGATATCAGCAGTCTCCATTCTGCTCTTGTTTGAGATACAAATAATGTTTTTGTCCAGCTTCCTGTTATGCACTGTATACCTTACATGGCACCAGGTAGTAATGAAAAACAGTTTATGAGGCTTGCCTGTCAGGGTGCAATAAAATCTCATTTTGAATTGCAAAAAGCTTTCAGCGTGTGATGGAGCACTCACATAGCCATTATATTATGAAATCAGAGTTGGCACAATGATGCTCAGTTTATCTGGTGGCAGGCATCTGGGATCAATGGATATTCCACAAGATAGTTGTAAATACTTTTTTTTTAAGGGGGGCTAATTTTATGTAGCAACTTTATTGAAGACTAATTGACCCCAAGGTTCCTTAGTCAAAATCTTTATAATGTGCAGCACTGATTATGAAAAGGACCATGTGGTGTAATAGAAAAAAAGAGAAAGAAATTCTCCTTAAACTGGGATCATTTTATGCCCTCTTGATTTTTTTATTTGAAAGATAAAATATTAATAACCTGGTTACTGCATTTTGACCTTTGTTACATATGATGATAATTTAATATAAGTGTGGTTGTTAGAGCTGAAAGATAAGTAAAATACAGTGTTTTCAACTTGCAAGTCAGTATGTTCAGTTTTTCTCCAGTGTTCTGAAATGAAGAAGTGGCTTCTGTTTTTTGGATTTTTTTATTCTGCAATTTCCTTTTGTTATTAGAAAAGCAACATTGATAGAATGAAACTTGAAGATGTAGATAACTATGCAAAATTAAACTTTGCATGTGAGATGCTACTTGTATTTTAGCAATCAGTTCTGTGTTTTAACATATGTACATACATATAAGAAGTACAGTGGTACCCCGCAAGACGAATGCCTCGCAAGATGGAAAACCCGCAAGATGAAAGGGTTTTCTGTTTTGGAGGCGCTTCGCAAGACGAATTTCCCTATGGGCTTGCATCGCAAGACGAAAGCCCATAGGGAAATGCTGGCGGTCGGGAGCAAAGACTTTCGCCCACAGCCGGCCTTCAGAAGAGGACCTCTTCTGAAGGCCGGCGGGGGGCAAAAGTCTTTGCTCCCCCCCGCCTGCCTTCCCCCCCGCCTGCCCCGGGCGATCTTAAAATGCTGGCGGGCGGGAGCGAAGCGTTCGCTGCCGACCCCCAGCATTTTAAAATCTCCCCGGGACAGCAGAGAAGTCGGGAGCATTTTAAAATCTCCCCGTGTCCCGGGGAGATTTTAAAATGCTGGGGGGCTGCCGACCCCCAGCATTTTAAAATCTCCCCGGGACAGCAGAGACTTCTCTGTCCCGGGGAGATTTTAAAATGCTGGGGGTCGGGAGCGAAGCGTTCGCTGCCGACCCCCAGCATTTTAAAATCTCCCCCTGTCCCGCTGTCCTCCGCTGTCCGGGGCGATTTTAAAATGCCGCCCGCCAGCATTTTAAGATCGCCTGGACAGCGGAGAAGTCCTCCGCTGTCCCGGGGTTTTTTAAAATGCTGGGGGTGGGAAGAAAAGCCCTTGTCCCCCCCCAGCCTTCAGAAGAGGTCCGGGGACAGACTGTCCCCGGACCTGGTCTGAAGGCGGTTTCCCTAGGAACGCATTAATTGATTTTCAATGCATTCCTATGGGAAACCGTGCATCGCAAGACGAAAAACTCGCAAGACGAAGAGACTTGCGGAACGAATTAATTTCGTCTTGCGAGGCACCACTGTATTTGGTTTTTTGAGGGACATTGATTATTTCTTTCCAAATTGTATCTGCTTTCTTTTACAGACATAATCCAAAAAACAACACATTCACAAGTGTTTTTGAGACACCAGTAAATATAAATGTGAAAAAACAGACTGAAGCCGTAAGCGAGGTAAGATACCTTAGGAATTAATGTGTTTAATATTTGTCAGTCATATAGCCACCCATACACTTTTTAGGGTGATGATAGATGGACCAAACCCTTCATCCTCCTTTTTTCATATCTGTATGCAGTTTCCCACCTCTGCTGCTGCTTTGGTGCCCTCTCTTTTCCCAGTTTCATTTCTTCTAAAGCGATCTCAGCCAGTCAGCAATCACATACTGTATGTGCCCTATTAAGCACAAATGCTACCTTTAAAGTGAGAGTAATGATTCCTATACTCATCATATGGGTGATCCTAGCCAATCAGATATCTGGCCATCAAAAATGAATTTAACTATCAAATGCTGCCTTTTCAAAATGAATTGGAGGGTATTTCAGTGCCAATGAAGTTGTTTACAATGTGGGTCCCTTTCTTGGATCATCCTATTTCCTTCTGAAGGTTGTAACAGAAGATAGAACCTGTGTTAGCCAAATCTCAGTTAACTAAACCCCATGTGGAAGCCACACAAGGGCAAACTGACTGCTCTCAGGCTTGACCTTGACACAATGGTATGAATTCTGCATCCATTCAAACACCAGGTTAGAGTTGAAGGAATGGGCTTGTACTGGACTGCACAGGGTTCTCTTGTGGACTTACATTTGTAAAGGCAGAAGGGAAAAAAATACATTAGCAGCCTGATTCTTAATAAATAATAATAATAATAATAATAATAATAATAATAATAATAATAATAATAAATAAATAAATAAATAAATAAACAAACCTTTATTGTCACTACACCACCTGTGTGCAGTGAAATTAAACAAGCCCCCCCCCCAATACACTCAGTCTTGTTCGCGCTCTGTGTGCTTGTCGGAAGTCAACTGCACCGCTATTTTTTTCCATTCAGCAGCCCAACAGCCCACGGATAAAAACTGTTCTTTAACTTGTTGCTGCGGCTGACTATACTTCTGTATCTCCTGCCCGAAGGTAGGAGATTAAAGAGGTGCTGGCCAGGGTGTGAGTCATCCCTGAGAATTTTCCTCGCTCTCCTGAGGTAGCGGTCTCCTGCGATGTCACCTAGCGAACTCTGAGGACAGCCCATGATGTCATGTGCTGTATTCACCACCCTCAGTAGGGACTTCCTGTCCATGGCTGTCAAACAAGCGTGCCATTCATAGAATTGTAGAGCCATGTAGTCCAGTCCCTTCAATGCAGGAATCTCAACTAGCACATCCATGACAGATGGCCATCCAACATCTGCTTAAAAACCTCTAATGAAAGAGACTCCACCACCTTCCAAGGGAGTCCATTCCAATTCAAATAGTACCACTGCTGTTGCAATGTATGTACAAAGCAGTTGCATAACCAAGTGTTAGCATTTCAGTTCTAAGGACAATTCCACGCATGCAGTGAAGCTGTACATTCAGAGCTGCCCCCAACATTGTAGTGACTAGGGATCCTATTTTGCACATTGACATATGTTTTGTCCACCCAAGACCCTTCAAGTGTAAGGAACTGCAGAACTGAATGATTATGCTTATGACACAATGTGAAAACTCCAAGTTTTAATGTCTGTGCATTTTAAAAACCTGGTTATACTCACAAAGTGCATCTCTGAAGGAGCCCTACTTAAATAAGAACTGCAGAACATCTTAGTGGTTCCTTCAGCCACTGAAAATCTACGTTCTTCCTCACCAAAAAATTGCTAGGGATGCTGATCTAAGGTGTGGAAACTATGCCGGGTTCAGTCAGTTAGAAGAGTTCGTGCGCACGGTTTCTGCCGCTTTGTTTCACGGTCCCATGTCATCCTTTGAAATTTCATTTCAAATGAACCAGGAAACTCAAAGGAAAACTCCGCTGAAACTGTCAAGTCTTTGACACCAAATCAAAAAGTGTCTGCAGATTCATTAGAATCTGAACCTAGGTTTGCTAAACACACACACAAAAAGACTTTTCAAACCTCTGATGAACCTGGCACTTGGATCTGAGTTTTTAACAAAATTGTAAAGTCGAGTGAGTTTTACATGGTTGCATTGGGTAAACTTGGTGAAATGTCAGGGGGCTGCTAGCTGTTGGAAATCTGAAACCCTTCTGTGCTTTCATTTTTATTTTTTTTAAACTTCCTTCCGAGTTACAGCTCTTCCAAATTTCTAGATTTAAATTTTTATATCTTGCCCCAGTTTTCACAGTAGAAAGAGCTGATGCCTAGAACAATTTTATGCATGCTTACTCAGAAGTAAAGCCCTCTGCATTCATTTGGGTTTACTTCCAGGTAAGTGTGCACAGGATTGCAGTCTGAATGTATGATAAGAATAGGATCTCTCTCTCTCTCTCTCTCTCTCTCTCTCTCTCTCTCTCTCACACACACACACACACACACACACACACCTTTTGTTTCCTCTGAAGTACAGTGGTGCCCCGCAAGACGAACGCCTCGCAAGACGGAAAACCCGCTAGACGAAAGGGTTTTCCGTTTTGGAGGCGCTTCGCAAAACGAATTTCCCTATGGGCTTCCTTTGCAAGGCGAAAGCCCATAGGGAAATCTCCGGGACAGCGGGGAAGCGCGGCGCGTCTTCCCCACTGTCCTCGAACCTCCTGTTCTGAATGTTGGCGGTGGGGAGGAAAAACCCTCCTCCCACCGCAAGCCCCGGGAACAGAGGAGAAGCGCTGCGCCCCTTCCCCTCTGTTCCCGTACCTGTCCTGAAGGCTTGCGGTGGGGAGAAAAGCCCTTCTCCGCACCGCCAGCCTGGCAAGCGGTTTCCATAGGAACGCATTAATTGATTTTCAATGCATTCCTATGGGAAACCGTGCTTCGCAAGATGAAAAACTCGCAAGAAGAAAAAACTTGCGGAACGAATTAATTTCGTCTTGCGAGGCACCACTGTATCGGGGATATTGTTGTCACAACTTTACCAGCCTCATTCTATATTGTGCTTTTCCAAGATAATTCATGAAAAATTCTTACGTATTTAAAACACACATGCAGGATTTGCAGTATCTCTCACTAAAGCCATAACAACAGCAACAAATACATTTCCTTCTAAACTGTGCATGACAGATTTGCTCTGGAATGTGTTTGAGATTAACAACAATTTCTATTTCTGTTTGATGGCTGTGATAAGAGATCCAGTTACTTCAATATATGTGTGTGTGAGTGCTAGATCACTTTCCTTTTCTTTTGTCACTTAAGAAACACCCTGCTCCTTTCAATCACAAAAGGAAGTTTGAGGTTCATAGAGTGGTTTATAAGACTCAATTTTCATGTTAATATTTTGTACACAGTAAATTCTTATTGGGAAACTGACAAAGGTACCAAGAGAAGCCAATACATGCCCAGTTTCCTGTACTGGGCTCAAAAGACAGTATTTTCTACTTTATATTTTTTATACAAATGTTTGCATATCAAAATAATGGGATTGTCTTTTTCATTTGGTAGTATTGCCATTTGTATCCCTTCAAGCACGTGAGACCATGTCTTATTTCAGAATCCCCCCCCCCTCCCCAATACCTGCTGCCTTGTCTTTTTGTTGTTTCAAGTGACTTCAGCTCTAACCCATTCATTTTGGTAGTTCAGGCAGAAGTGGAGAAAATTATACCCAAAAAAAATTCTGAGGCTGCGACAGGATTTTCCTTTTGAAATTCAGAATATACAGTGGTACCTCGGGTTACATATGCTTCAGGTTACATACGCTTCAGGTTACAGACTCTGCTAACCCAGAAATAGTACATCGGGTTAAGAACTTCGCTTCAGAATGAGAACAGAAATCATGCTCCAGCGGTGGGGCTCGGCGGCAGCGGGAGACCTCATTAGCTAAAGTGGTGCTTCAGGTTAAGAACAGTTTCAGGTTAAGAACAGACCTCCGGAACGAATTAAGTACTTAACCCGAGGTACCACTGTATAGGGAACAGATTGAAGAGGAAGCCTATCTTTCTTTAATATTGGATATGAAGGCTGGCATATAATCCACTGAAACAGGTTTCAAAATAACATTTTGGGTTCTGTCTATGCAGATTAAGTACCGAGAAGAGGGTGAGAAGTTCAAATCTGTTTTTCACTGGAATGTGAAATCCGGAGACATGGAGGCTGCGAGGAAGATGCAGCAGCTAAGCAGTCAGGTAGGAGACCCGTATCGATAACTTACTTGCTAGTGAACATTCAGCAGATGCTCTGCTATCCTCCAGGCTCCTAGGTTGCGCCATTTACAAAACTGCAATTTTATGCCTTTAACTCTGGTCCATGGGGTCACGAAGAGTCGGACACGACTAAACGACTAAACAACAACAACAATTACTGTAATACAAATGACCCCTTTATGTTTTCATTTGGTTTGGAAGCCATTTTCAAAATATGTCTCCAATTATTCTGACTATTGCCATTGGAATGCTGTGACCTGGATCCCAAACACTCTTTGGGTGTAAGCCTCATCTGGTTCTGTGAAAACAGCGCCAGGAGAATGCTTTATACCTCAGGCCGTACATGTCTTTGGCTAAGATACTGGTAGCTTAATCTGAAGATTTATGATGCCTTCATGCAAATACTTAGGATGATGTATTATGCAATTTACTTGCTTTTTTTTAATCCCATACGGTTTTCATTGTTAATTAGCTAGATATTTGCAATTCTGTTTAAAAAGAAAGAAAGAAAACAATTAAGGGGGAGGGGAAGGAAAGCCCCAGGTCAGCAAAAAGTTGTGCTAGTTGCAGTCTGTGTTTCATAGCACCACTACTTCCAGAACCCCACTACTTTATCCCCTCTTCCTCCTTATATTATATCTGTAACAGCTCAAGAGAATTGGATGTGGTTAGAGGAAGATGCTTTTTTCTACTCTTGCCTGGGGCCTTCCCTTTGCGTAACCTTCCTTTGGATCACTCATAATTTCAAGAAGTTTAGAGGAAAGGGCTGCCAACTAAAGTGCCTTGAGTGGTTCCTGACCTCCCCCCCCCCCAAAAAAAAGCACTGGCAGTGGAGTTCTTCAAGCTGTGCCTACTCACTTTCAGAAAAGTATAGATTATACTACCTTGTAATTATAGTATGTTGCAATTATGGGCAAACACACCAGGCACATAGGATTAGGATCTTGTCCTCTCTAGATGTGATGAAATAAAATTAACTGGAATGTCAGTTCAACTGAAATGAAAGAGGCTCACTGTGCTCAGAACTAAGGTGCCAGAATTTCATGTGCAGCTTATGGGTGCAAAAGTGCAGGGAATTGCTGGGAACTTTTCCCATGCAGCCACCAGCTTTAGAAAAGTAGAAAGAGAATCCGCATGGTTTGGGGCAGGAGCCACCTAAGAAAGGAATGTGGTCACATCCAGCCACATATTAATAGGTTATATCCTGTCAAGAGTCTAATCCCCTGATCTTTAGAGATGGAGTCAAAAGTGTTTACCACTGTGCCCATTCCTCATTTTATGATGTATTCTGTTTTTAGAAAGCCTACCGTGCTGCGTATGAAGAAGGCAAATCATGGTACTCAGAAACCATCCCAGATGCGGAAATGCTTAGGATAGCTCAAGAACAGGACAATGATGTAAGTGAACCTCCAATTTATGACAGCTTTAAAGGTACCCCTGCCCGTACGGGCCAGTCTTGCCAGACTCTAGGGTTGTGTGCCCATCTCACTCAAGAGGCCGGGGGCCAGTTCTGTCCGAAGACACTTCCGGGTCACGTGGCCAGCATGACATCGCTGCTCTGGCGAACCAGAGCCGCACACGGAAACGCCGTTTACCTTCCCGCTAGTAAGCGGTCCCTATTTATCTACTTGCACCCGGGGGTGCTTTTGAACTGCTAGGTTGGCAGGCGCTGGGACCGAACGACGGGAGCGCACCCCGCCGCAGGGATTCGAACCGCCGACCTTTCGATCGGCAAGCCCTAGGTGCTGAGGCTTTAGCCCACAGCGCCACCTGCGTCCTTATTTGTGAGTTAAATATATCAAGGAGAGATCATCCACATGGACTTGCATCCTTAGATGAGTGAACTTAAGAAAATTCATGGCAGAAAAGTTTCCCCCTTTTCTCCTACCTCAGAGGAATTAGTTTGACGAACAAAGTTTAAACACACCTTTTTTCTCTCTGTTGTAGTTGAAATATACTGAGGAATATGAGCAGCAGAAGGGAAAGGGCAGCTTTCCTGCTCTGATCACTCCAGCTTATCAAATAGCCAAGAAGGCCTCTCAGCTATCCAGTAACGTAAGTTCCTGGGGCATGTATTTTTGAGGGAGGGCAAAGAGATTGTAGCATAGGGGGGCAATATTCACAGCAAGAGTCAAAGGTCTAAGTTTGATATATGATTAAATTGCCGAAAAGAAAAGAAAAAGAATGTGGACCATATCTAGTGTTCTTAGTCTGCTAGCATAAGAGCCCGTGTGCTAGTAGACGGCAGCGGGCAAAAGTTGTGCAACAAAGGAATTAAATGAAACAACTGTGCTAGCAAAAACTTGTACAGCAGCTGATTTTTCTTGTGCAATCAGTTTCACAAAAATGTACTTGTGCTTTCCCTTTCACTTGGATTTAGTGCTATGTTTGATACAACCTACCCATTTGAGTACATGTTGTGATTACTTTTTAAATGCTTCATAACCAGAGATATCAACGATTTGGAGGCAGGATTACACAGGGTTTGAAAAACAGGAGTATTTCTTCTCCCCTACCTCTTTAGCTCAGCTGTGTTTAACAGTCTTTATTGGCTGATGTTTTCACTACCTGCCCGCTTTCTTTGTAGGGTATAATATCCGCAACAATCTAGAAATCTATTTTAATTAACAATACACATGTCGTTTATGATGAGAAAGAAAAAGGAAGCCCAGAAAAGATTCACCTTGAAGATCATGAAGCAAAGTTCTCTAGTTGTTATTCCAAGCAATATGTATAATGCTTCAACAGAGATTGAAAATGAAAGCATGTGAGATTGTTATTGATTAGGCATGCTGGGCTTGTGTCCAAGAAAGCGGTTTCACCCAAATAAAAATTTCAGCATTTCCATTTAGTTTAGTCATTTAACAGGCTTTAATAGGCTTCTAGATTGAGCTCTTTAATGCATTTACTCCTCCGCTGCCATTTACTTGTTATGAAATAAACATCTTTGGCAACTGATGGGCTTGGGGTGAATTAAACTGGAGCAGAACATTTTGACAAATAAGGCCAGAATATGTTGTTATTCCAGCCTCTTTTCATCAATAAGAAACTGCCGTTTCATTTGCATTTGCAACCAAGGAATTTAAATTCAGGGCCAAATATTGGAAACACTTATATTAGCAAATCCAAAGATCATCTATTTTTACTGTCATTTGATGCTTGATTGCAAGAGATAAGATGGCAGTTCTTCATAGTTTTCAAATGTTCTTTGACTCTGCTTCTCCACAATAGATGGAATATAAACGAGGGCATGGAGACCGGGTTTCCAAATTCACCAGTGTTGCGGATACTCCAGATGTAATTCATGCAAAGGCTGGGGGGCAGCTTGCGAGTGATGTAAGTAGAACAGAAGAGCAGACCAAGTAGATAGACTTTCTGCTTGCTTATATCTGTATGATTTAAACTCTCCTGATTTTTCCAGTTAAAATACACAGAAGAGTATGAACAACACAGAGGGAAAGGGAGCTTCCCTGCGATGATCACTCCGGCTTACCAGATAGCTAAAAGAGCCAACGAATTAGCTAGTGACGTAAGTTTCAAAAGTGTGGTCTATATGTTGTCACATATTGGAGAAAAATCTGTACTTGGTCTTCCAAAATTATGGCCACTTTCCTGTTGTGAGAAAAATCCTGACATTGCTAGGTCAAAAAATCTCCACTGTTAAGGAGTGGAGACTTCTCTGTATTTTAGCATTATTGCATTGTCCAAACTTATGTTGAAAATAAGTGTCTGCTAATGAAACAAAGGATAGACTGAAGTTTGAAGGAAATATGCTGATCATAAGATGCTGGTTACCTCACCCCTCTGTGGCACTCTAAAGTTGGAGCAGTGGCCTTTGGCTGTTGGTTGGAGTGTTTGTTCGGTGCTCAAACTGTATACTACAAAATGCCATAAACCTCCAGCGACCTCCTTCTAAAGAAAACAGCCTTGGCAAAACTTCTCATTATTTGGAAAAGTTGGGTGAGGACAACCCTTTTATACAGCATGATGGTTTGGCATTGTTCCCCTGCCCACTTCTTAAAGATGGATTCTTTCAGTTTGCCTTTCTACTGTATGGCCCTTTGAGCAATTTGTATGGAAAATGAGCTCCGTGGGCTTTAAAAGCAAACAAATGCAATTTGTTTAGGTTGTAAGATCAGCAGAATAAACACATCCTTTTCACCTCCATTGCTTTCTCAGGTGAAGTATCATCAAAGATATGAAAAGGAGATTAAAGGAAAAGCAAGTCATTCTGTTGGTGCCTCAAACGAAAATGTGAATCAGTTTAGTCAGGTAAGGAGCAATGCAAAAGTATTCACATCTATATATATTAATTCATGCATATTGATGTGACTCTCTTCACATCTATGTAAGGATACTGATCTCAAGGCTTTGATGGCTTGCTCTTATGTAGCCATAGCCATACCAACCACACAGAAGAATTAGATAACAGTAGACTCGGAAGAGTAATAAGGTTTGTAAAAGAACAAGAATATTAATTGGGGGGCAGCCTTAGGAAGCCCTCCCCCCAAAAAAAAGCATCCCACAGAATGCTGACTGGGCATTGAGAGGCATAAAACAAAAAACTCAGAAGTTGGAAATTGAATGAGATGGCTTGAAAAGGAGACTGGATGAAGAGACGAATCAGTCACATCCACATCATATATTTAAAGCATATGGCTCCTCCCAAAAACAAATTCTGGGAACTGTAGTTTACTCCTAACAAAAGTACACTTCCCAGTATCCATAAAAAACTACAGTTCCCATGATTCTTGGGAAGAAGCAACATGTTTAAAATGTGTGTCAGGTGCGCTTTAAATGTATGGTGTGGAGTTGTGTTATAAAATATGGAAACTGTGAAGTATGCCTGCTTGTTAGGAAGACTGTAGACAGAAGTGTACCAAAATGAATAAGTTAAAGATAAGTAAATGATAAGTAAACTATTGGATGTTTTTCAGGATTATATGGACGAATATGAAGAGCACCGAGGGAAAGGGAGCTTTCCTGCTATGATCACGCCAGCGTATCTCAATGCTAAGAAGGCAAATGAACTGGCGAGTGATGTAAGTATGAAAGAAGAGGTCTAGGTCAGCGTGGGCCAGACGCAAAAGTTGCTTATAATAACCAGAAAGTTCTCTGGTGTCATATTATTTGGGAAGGAGTGAGACCCCTTAGGACTCTGGGTGTTCTTGTACCACATTCAATGATGTCAAATATAGCTGTCTATGACTGAGCGCACTATTTTAGAGGACCTCAAAAATGGAAGTATTGATATGTGTTTGTATGTTGTGAAAGATCAAACTTTGTTCTCAATTGGAATTAGCTCTAGAGGGTCACCCCCAAAGTAACCACAACATTCCTTTTCTGCTTAGGTATCAAAAGTGAGCAAAGTAGTCATGATTTCTATAATGATCAGGAAGGATACAAAGAAGTGCACCACTGAGAGGGCTTCAACCAACAGCCCCCATTTTAGTGTCCCCAAACCACTTTCAAAACAGAGAAGATACTTTTGAAAAACAGCTATGTGAAAGGGGTGGGGAGTACAAAATCTACCAGTGTCTACCAAAGCTCTTTGGGATGCCAAAGGCAGCCTTGCGCATGGGCTATTGTCTTTAAATAAGTTTGTCTGCTATATGTTTGCTTTGAATATTTGTATCCTGTATGCATGTGTACATATATGCGTGCATATACAGTGGTACCTCAGGTTACATACGCTTCAGGTTACAGCCTCCGCTAACCCAGAAATAGTACCTTGGGTTAAGAACTTTGCTTCAGGGTGAGAACAGAAATCGTGCTCCGGCAGCAGCAGCAGGAGGCCCCATTAGCTAAAGTGGTGCTTCAGGTTAAGAACAGTTTCAGGTTAAGAGCAGACCTCCAGAACGAATTAAGTACTTAACCTGAGGTACCACTGTATATATAATCTTATTTGCTTGAGCAAATCATTGAAATGTAGGGTTGGAAGGCCCATCTAGTCCCACCCCTGCAATGTACATCCTTGGCAGATCTCCCCCCCCCCCAAAAAAAAACCCCTCTGTTTAAAAACCTCCTGTGAAGGATAATCCACAAGCTTCCAAAGTAGTCTGATCGGCTGTCGAACAGCTCTTACCATCAGAAAGTTCTTCCTAACGTTTAGTTTAAATCTCAAATTCCAAAGAGATAATTGCTTGGATCCCAACATGCTTTTCCATTTCCAGAATGGCCCGCTCTGTTTCCAGAGAGGGAACCTTTGTGTCCCGTCTAATTAGTTTACTCAAGGAACTAGCACTGGAGTGATTAACCTTCATTCGGCGGCTTCTCAAAAAATGTATGCATGCCATAAATAGCAACAGCAACAAAAAGCAGGCAGATGATGGAGTCATCATGAATCACCGTTGCAATTTTACCAGGGCAAACATTCAGTACTAGGACCCTTACTCCTTATTCGTCAATATTTTCATTCCTGTTTAAACAAGGCTTTGCTCACCGTCTATCTCTGAGTGGAAATGTAATATTAAACTCTGGGTAACTATTGAATTATTTAGTACTAGCTTAGTGTCCTGGCATCCCAGCTAATCTGCAGACATGAGTTCAAGCTTCTAATAATAACCCCAGTTAATATTAAAAGTTTTGGGCTGGCTGACTTCTGAAATGAGACGGTTCCTATCACATAATCAGTCTGAATGAAACCAGTGATTGAACTAAGAGGAGTTTCGTGGCTGAACAGGGAATTAGAACCTGGAGCCCTCTGACCCCAAGGACAGCACTCTAACCACCACACCACACTGGTCCAAGTATTAATCATTGTGGTACCTTGGGTTACAGACGCTTCAGGTTACAGTCACTTCAGGTTACAGACTCCGCTAACCCAGAAATAGTACCTCAGGTTAAGAACTTTGCTTCAGGACGAGAACAGAAATTGTGTGGCAGCGGCATGGCAGGCCCCATTAGCTAAAGTGGTACGTCAGGTTAAGAACAGTTTCGGGTTAAGAACTGACCTCCAGAATGAATTAAGTTCTTAACCCGAGGTACCAGTGTATAATGATAGCTATCTGGACAGTGATAAATTGTTACACTTTTCTAAGTGGTAGGAAGTTCAAGGGCGGTCCTCTTTATAAGGTTTCTTTCTTTGTAAAGGAGCAAGCTGGGGATATACAGTGTGATGTATTTATAATAACTGTTTCTTTATAAATACTTGAGCAGGGCATATAGGAAGCAACCAAATTCTTAAAGCAGGGCAGCAAAACCAATTGCCATGCTGACCGTGGAGCAGCAGTAAAGAAAACTGAAAGTGTGGCCAGCCAGTAGCCATTATAACTTGATTTGATCCTGCCTTTTTCTTTCTAGATAAAATACAAGCAGGATTTTTCAAAGATGAAAGGAGCAGCTCACTACCATTCTCTTTCTGCCCAAGAAAACCTAGTTCTTAAGCAAGCCCAGAATGTGAACAAGTTGTACAGTGAGGTAAGAAGGCCAGATGTAAATTTTATCAAGACACCCACACTGATTTGTCAGAGAAACAAATTGCATGGAATTTGATGGGATTTACTGCATAAGCTGATGCATGTCTACTCAGAAGTAAGTCCCATGGTGTTCATTGGTGCTTCCTCCTGGTTAAGTGTGCCTTAAGCATTTACCGTAATTGAGATTGACATCACATCCACACCAAACAATCTGAGAGCTCTTATGCCAGTTTAAAGTCATGGAAAATCCTGGGAATCGCTGTTTGTTCAGGGTGTTTGCTCAGTGAGGCCAGCACTCTTAGCACCAACTACAGTTCCCTCAAATTCTCCATGACTGCTTTAAATGTATGGCGTGGATGTGACCAGAATCCCAGCAGGACTTTTGCCTGCCTAACTCTCTTTGAAATAGACACCATATCCTCATGACATACAGGACATTTCAGATTTCTTTCATGCTTAGCAACGTGATGTTCGTCCCCTTTGTTTATTATGAGAGTGAGTATTGCTATGCAATAAAGCAGCTTCTTATTTCGCTTATTGCAGGATGTAACTGAAATACGTAGCCAGCCATTGAATATATTTTCACTTCTCACTGTTCTAAATTCTCATTTTGTAGGTGGGCTATAAGAAGGATCTAGAAAGCAGCAAAGGCCACAGTATTAACTACTGCGAGACCCCTCAGTTCAGGAATGTTAGCAAGATCTCAAAATACACCAGTGATGTAAGTCCTCAGTCATTTGCATGCAGTTCTGAGAAAGCTTAATGTAGTCACTGTGGGGATTGCAGTTTATACATATGTGAATTCAAGACAAGAACAGGAAATCTGGGTAAAAACAGGGCTGGGTGTTTGAATTTAGAAATCTTTATAGGGAAGAAAAAGTACAATTAATTTATCAGTAATCCAATCAAACAGTTATTTGTTATTTGTTTATGGTCTCATCTCTGTTTCTTGGTGGGTTCTTAACACCACCAGGTCACCTCAGACAACACTGTCTGAGTGCAAATTACAGAGCAGAATATGACCAAGTCATCTGTTTATAACTTCAGATATAGGAAGATATTTTTGTTGCCTAGTGCATTATATTTCTGCAGTTGAATTCAACACATTATCCTTTATAAACAAAAGGTGTCGGAGTAGATACATTGCGCTTCTTAGTATCATTTATTTGCTGTCCCTTTAAAATCAATGGAATTTAAGAATTAAGCTTGAAAATTAAACTTTCAGATACAGTGGGACCTCGGGTTACGTACTGTCCTCCTTACGAACGCTTCAGGTTACGAGCTGTGCTAACCCGGAAGTAGGTGTTCCGGGTAGCGAACTTTGCCCCAGGATGCGAGCGGAAGTCGTGTGCCAGCAGCACGGCAGCAGCAGGAGGCCCCATTAGCGAAAGCGCGCCTCAGGTTAAGAACAGTTTCGGGTTAAGAACAGACCTCCAGAACAAATTAAGTTCATAAATGGAGGTAGCACTGTATAGACATTTTGCACTGGGTAAGGCAAAATATCCTTAAAGGGCAGAAAAAGTCAACCATGGCTACACTAAATATATACTTGATAAACAATAAAGTTGAATTGCTTTCCATTTCTGTGGTATGACACTAAAATAGGAAAGTTCTTTATGGGTGGGATTCACTATGACAAACATTCCATGTGTGCAAACATATCAGTATCCTAGATGGGGCAATCCTTGCTCACCTCCTCCTGTGCGCTATTCTGTGCAGGGCTGCCCAATGGTAAGCAAGCAGGCCCTGCCTTAAGACCTTGCTATGGAAGGATTTGTTCACTGTATTTGGGACCAAGGAGGAATTTTCCTTCAGACAAATTGGGCCTGTCTGGGAGTTTTGCCTACCTCATAGCAATTGTCACAACTTGATGGGAGATAAGGCATAGGCGTGTATCCTAGTTGGACGATGTTGTCAGAACCACCGCCAGCCCAAGGAAGCAGGTTGTCCCATTAAAGGGATCCAGGGTGGAGATGTTTCTGTCCAGACACCCAGACTGGGGCTGATGCACCATGGCTGCATCCACGTCATCTTGGACAGGTTCACTCTGATTTGGTGTGTGTCATAGGGCAATCCGTAACCTTGGATAAGCCTGCCAAAAAATAATCAACCAGCAGATGGGTTGGTTGATTCAGGATACAAATACAATGTCTGCGCCAAACCTGTTGCCCTCTGTAATCAACAAAGTTGTGGCCCATTTAATTTATTGAAATTCTACCAGCCTTGGGGCCGCTGTCTGCACTTTCATTGCTCCTGAGCAGAGGTCCTTGTGTAGGACTTCCATTGAGAGGGTTCATGAGGTGAATCCTGCCCTATGCCTTGCTCATTTTCTTTGCAATATAAAAGAAGGGAACTTCTGGGTCTGAGAGGAGGCTTGTTTTTGTACGCAGCTCAAGTACAGAGAGCATTACCAGAACCAGAAAGGTCATTATGAAGGAGTTGGCATAGACAGACGCACAGCACATGCCATGAAGGTTGGAAGTCTGGCAAGCAACGTAAGTTGTTGTAAATGCTTCAGCGATATACTATTTTGATACGGCTTCTCATCTTAGTAGGGTCAAATGAAGGACAGCCATAGGTTTGATTACTTCTGGGGAGGTGAAAGCGTTAGCAGGAAATATGAAAATTGGGGGGGGGACTGTGTTTGTAAATAATATTGAAGTATCTATACGCTACCAGTGAACTTTGCATGAATTGGACAGCATGCCTGCATTGTGTTACTGGATCACTAGTGTAATATTACGGTTTGTAGCTTTTTACTTACACAGCGGGTGGTGCTGTGGGTTAAACCACAGAGCCTAGGACTTGCCGATCAGAAGGTCAGTGGTTAGAATCCCCGCAATGGGGTGAGCACCCGTTGCTCGGTCCCTGCTCCTGCCAACCTAGCAGTTCAAAAGCACGTCAAAGTACAAGTAGATAAATAGGTACTGCTCTGGCGGGAAGGTAAACGACATTTCTGTGCGCTGTTCTGGTTCGCCAGAAGCAGCTTAGTCATGCTGGCCACATGACCCAGAAGTTGTACGCCGGCTCCCTCGGCCAATAAAGAGAGATGAGCGCTGCAACCCCAGAGTCGGTCACGACTGGATCTAATGGTCAGGGGTCCCTTTACCTTTTACTAATTGCTATAACAGTGAGCTATGGGATTGGGCCTTAAGAGGCTTGTGTATTGTTCTGCAGCAGACTGGGCATTTTTTTGCTATTGGTTGTTAAGGTCACACAACATCTTCCAGTGCCCATGCCATTTGTCTTGGTTTATTTATTATTGGTTTCACTGAGGTGCCATTTCATTATTTATTACTTTTATTTATAAAATTTGCTGCACACTTTTCATTATAAAATAATCCCAAAGTAGGGTCCAATAAACAATAAAACACAATAAAATCACACCATCTGTAAATAGGTGGAAGTATGCACACAGTAAAATAACCATCACAGCATGCAGTGACATAGGTTCAACTAAAATCCTAGATGAATAAATAGTTGGCATCAAAAGCTTGTAAGGTTCTGTGCCAACTGTATCTTAAGGGGAAGGGAGTTCCTGTACTGAATGATGGGTGCCTGCGTTGAGACATTGTGTACCATGTCTTGAAATGCGTTATTTGAAGCTCTGTGAGAAGCACAAAAAGTAAGCATGAAGATAAAAGCAGTGTGTCACAGGTGGAAGTTAAGGTAATGTTTCTGCGGTTGGCACTGGATTAATTGTGCAGCTGAAAAAGAATCAATTAGCAGTTAAACTATGCAAATAATTTCATTTTCTTTGGCATTGACGCCACTGAATTTACTTTGTTGCTTGTGTTTAATATTAATATTACTGGGTTCCCCCCCCTTTTCTCTTGTCTGATAATTATTCAGAACAAATGACAGCTTTAAAAAAGGTTGATTCTTTTTGTTCTCCTTCTTCCAGATAGCCTATAAATCTGATTACACACACGATGATGTTGACTACAATTACCCAGCCACCCTCACTCCTTCATACCAGACAACAAGGAAGCTGATCCCTTTGAAAGATGTAAATAGCCTTCTGAATTCTCACCCTTCTGCTTGCATGGGATGGAGTACGATTTGCGGTCTGTATAAGGCAGTAATTTAATTACAGTGACAAATATAGCTGATGATAACAGCGCCCTGAAAGAAAGAGATAAAAGTTGTTTTCCAGTTGGTAGACTCATAAATTCTCAGGGCACTGGAAATGAGATATCTAACCTCCTGCATTTAGCTGTCCCTAGTGTCAATCCTTTTTTGTTGTAATCCCAAAGTGATTACAGTAATCCCACAATTTGCATCCATTTAATTTATGTGCATTCAGCTTTACATATGTGACAAAAAAATTAATAAATTAAAAAAGGGGTGGAAAGGGGGCAGGGTTTCAGGAAAAAATGACTTTTGCAATCCTACCCGCCATTGAACCCAATGGGTTTTGACTATGTGCAATTTTGGCTTTATGAGCAATCTCCAGAACATAACCCCTGCATAGCTTGCGGGTCTATTGAACTACTGCTTCCCATGGTGGTAGTTCTGCACTACAAAATGTATATTGCTTTTATACTAATTTAACAACCTCTCCCAAAAAAGGACTTGGACTGCAGTCTTCACCCCACCCATCTGAGAGTAAGTCCCTTTGAATTCAGAATGACTTACTTCTGAATAAGTTTTCAGACAGTTTCCCATCCAGAATCAGATTTGCTTAGATTTTGCATCTTGTGCCTTTAAAGCATGCCATGAGAAATATATTTGGGTGAAAGTGGTGCAAACTCTCTTAAAATTCCTTACACCCCCTTACTCAGGCTTCCTCAACCTCGGCCCTCTGGATGTTTTTGGTTTACAACTCCCATGAACCCTAGCTAGCAGGACCAGTGGTGAGGGATGATGGGAATTGTAGTCTCAAGACATCTGGAGGGCCGAGTTTGAGGAAGCCTGCCCTTACTGAACCACAGGTCCCAGGATTCCCTGACGATAGGAAAAGAGTCATTTTAACTCTCACTTCAAAGAGCAAAAACAAGGGATTGGTTATAGCCTTATTTCCCTCTTTCTGGTCACTTCCTATCTTTTTATGTTACACCTGACTAGAAAGAGTATCTGATGGCATGCACTAAGGCTCGGTTGAAAAACATGTCTGCAAATGCCTAAGGGATCCTCATCTGTTGTGTGAGGATGAATTTCACATAGGACAAAACAGGCTTTGCAGGTTTTGCCTTTTTAACCTTATTGATTATCTGTAGACCACTGATGCTACATATTTCCGATGTTTACTTTATTCCACTGGGAACAGGATCAATACTAAGGCTATAGCTACATCGCAGATGTAAACTGGAGAACAGCCATTACTTTTATTATATCTGGGCACTGAAGCTTAGGAAAACATTGTGCCAAATAAGCTGCATGCCATTTCAAACCTTGGTCCATTTAGCTCAGCACTGGGAATGCCAGGGATTGAACCTTTTGCATGTTCTACCACTTAGCATTTCACATAACTCCAAATTTATTTAGAAGGTTAAAAAATACCCTCTACACATTCTAAATTACACTAAGAATTCAAAGGTAAGTTAAGAGGAGATTTCATGGGGTCAACAGCTCAATCATGTGCTTTGCTCTGCTAGCAGAGCAGTCCACGCAAGAGTGGCGTTGTATTAGATATGTAAAGAAAAATGTTACGTGTATAGCTTTCAAGTGACAGCCCCTGCACCTCAAGTTCAGCCAAGCCCTGGTATATGGCAGTTTGAGTGACAAAGTGCCAGACAGCAGGATGACCATGCAGAGAGCTGTAGAGATTTCCTTTATAAACTAGAATTCTGTAGAGAAGATTTCAGAGGTGCAGCGTTGACACTTGAGGATCTATAAAGTGGCATCTGTTGAAATGTCCTGTTCTACACAAGTGGTTTTCATAGCCACAGTTCCTTTTCCACAAAACAAAAACAACGGTTTATTACTAGAGAGTCCTGCCCTTCTTTCCACCATGTACAGCCAGCCCAAATTTCATTGTTTCATCCATTTAAAACAAAACAAAACATGGAATATCAATAGAAAATTGCATTGAACACTCCAGATCATCTGCTGATGTGAGAACTGGACATCAAAACAGAAACAGTGAATTCATTGTTTCAGTTATACTGATCATATTAGATAAGATACATTTTTTAATGGAAAATATGTAAGAATGGACTCCATAGCATCAAATAAAATTTGGATGCCACATCCCCCCTTTTTTTTTAAAAAAAGAGAAGGTGGGGGAAAAAACTCTCACTAAATCAACTACTTTAAAGTAGCATACAATTTGCATTTTAGTGAGAAGGTAATTAACTAGGGCAAATATTAATTAAAGCCTGCCGAGAATAATAATTGTATCCTGTAGTGTAACATGGAGGTCTTTGGGAAGAATAGGCTTAAAGGGAAACCTCACCATGACATTTTATCTTGCATAATGTGGATTTAATATACTGCTTTGTATGGGTTCGTATTGTTACTGCTGCCTTCATATATTAGCAAGTTAGTGGGCTCTGACCTTATCAGTCGCTCACTTTGAAATAACGTTTTTGCCTTATTAAGATTTTTCACGACACTCTGCATATATAGCTTCTTCTATTTAATGATTTCCCTTTATATTTTTAAATATTTAAAACCACAATTTAACACAATTGATAAGGCTAACCAATTAAAAATGCTGGCAAATAAAAGTGAGCAAGAGACAGAAAGAAAGCTGTTAATTTTATATAAATACCACACCAATGAAATTGCACTGTAGTTAAAAAAACCAAAACCCCACAAGATTTCAGCTTTTGGTTAGCTGCTGTGAATATTCTAGATAACGATATATTTGCCATTTGTAGTAAAAGCTACCTTGAGAATTGCTTTACTAAACCTTTTGTGGTAGTCATAATGTGTTTCTCCATTTTTTAATTTAGGTAAACTATAAGCAAAGTGTAGACAAGCTGAAATACAGCTCTGTTACCAGCACACCTCAGATTGTTCAAGCGAAAATCAATGCTCAGCAGCTTAGTGATGTAAGTCCTATTTCCATTGTACCCCAACGCATGAGAAGTATTACATAAATAAGAAGGTATCTTGCAGTTGTCCCGTGGATAACATTTTGCAAGTAAAAGGCATTCTGGAGAGTCAGTTTCAGAGCCCCCTTAAGAAGTATTGCAGCCTCACATTTAGGCAGATTTATTTATTATTATTATTATTATTCAGACATTTCTTGGGGGGGGGGGAAAGAAGCTAGGGAGTAGTCATAGTCACTCTTCGTATAATTTCAGATTTTATTTCCTAACAACTTTTTAAGAATAGCTTTTAACAATTAACACTCCTCTTGCCGTTAAATATCATTGTATTTGACATGTTGAATATGCTTTCGATTGTTTGGCAGCTGAACTACCGAGCCCAGTATGAGAAAACCAAAACACAATATACTTTGCCACAGGATGTCCCACAGTTAGTCAAGGCCAAAGCCAATGCGGAATTATACAGTGAGGTAAGGGAACCTACAAATATACATTTGCATAATATACCCAAAGATGTGATTTTCATTAGAAACATAAGTCACATGCTACGCTAGCTGATTTTATAGTTTGTTGAACGAATTGCCTGCTAGTTTTTTTGCCTATCTTTATTCACATTAATGACTTACTACTATATTTCCTTCCCTCAGATTAAGTATAAAGAAGGCTGGCAGAAAAGCAGGGGCCACGGCTTTGAAATGAATTTGGATTCCATGTCTTTGCTCGCTGCCAAAGCTTCAGGGGATCTTGCCAGTGATGTAGGTTATACGTATTTATCTGGGGCATATTACTAAGAGACGTCTAAAATAATATAGAGAAATGAAAACATGTTGAGGTGGGGCTTTAAGATGGAAATTTCCTTAAAAAATAATCTGTCACAAACTCTGATAAACTAATGGAGAAATGTAATAACATTCTAGTTATCTGACATACCTTAGTGTTTGAAAGTGGGTCTTTAAATTGCCTAAAACCTAAAATAAATAGTTATAAAGTGAATATATTTCCAGATTGGAAAATTTGACCTGCTGCTTGAAATATCTTAATGGGCCAGTGATGCTTTCATCCTCAAGGGCCAAAAGAATGGATGGCATCCATTGTTGCAAGAGCAGACTTTCAATCACCCAATGGAATTTCCCCTTCCTCATCTCAGCCTTGCCTCCCTAGTCTGCTATGGATAGCTGTTCAGACCTGCTGAGCAGATTTGGAGTACACAGGTGGCTGCAAGGAGGAGAAGAGGAAGGGAAAGTCCTGTTGCATGAGAAGAAATGTGTTGTCCTTGAGGAGGGCCACATATGTAAGTCACCCATTTTCTTTTCCTCCATTTTACAATATTTTCAAACAGTGTCATTCTGGTTGTCGAACACCTTGATACTTGGACGTTTTGGCTCCTGAACGCTTCAAATCCGGAAAAGAGTGTTCCGGTTTGCGAACGTTTTTTGGAAGCCAAACGTCCAACGCAGCTTCCGATTGAGTGCAGGAAGCTCCTGCAGCCAATCAAAAGCCGTGGCTTAGTTTTCGAACAGTTCCCGGAGTCGAACGGACCTCCCAGAACGGATTAAGTTTGACAACCAAGGTACCACTGTAGTCTGCTTTATTTATTTCACTTATATTTACTTTTAAGACTATATTTTCTAGACATTGTTACTACCTATATATTTATACAAGATTAACTTATCTTCCTTTGCAGTTATTTGAAGAATCTAACATTTCCCAGCGTAATCTCTCAATTTCTTCCCACGTTAGTTTAGTTGTTCCTTTTGAGCCCCCCCCTTTTTTGCTATAGTTTAAAATGCAACAGAAAGTGTATTACTTGGCAGACAAACTGGATGAGATTTGAGCAGTTGGCTTTCCATTTTTGTCAGTAGAAAATTTAAGGGGAACAGGTTCTTCTTTAAAGAGTACTTTTAAAAGAAAGATACAGTTTGGCTGGCATTTATCTGTCTTTTCAGTAAATGTTGCCTATTTTCTCCACAGATTAAATACAAAGAAGAATATGAGAAAACGAAAGGAAAAGCAATGGCAACCAAAGATTCAAGACTTATTCACTCTTTACAAGTAGCCAAAATGAGCAGTGAGGTAAATGGCTTCCCATTACTATTTTAAATTTTGTTTTTAATGATGAAACTCCTACTCTCATTATTACCTTGGGATTTATATATCCTTCACTGCACATAGTAAAAAAAACAACCTCTTCCTGTTGGATCTGGTTGTTATGCGAGCAGAAGCATGTCACAGACTCATTAAAAACTCTCCCCTTCCAGGCCCTTCTAGTTTCTCCCCTTCTTTTCCTGACCATCTGGACCATCGCTTGCCATGGTTATTGCCAATAAAGAACTCAAAAAGAAAAATGAGTCCTTCAATGCTTGTCAAAGCTTTTACAGTTTATTGTCGTAACAGAAAATAATAAACGTACTCTTAAAAATGGTTCACCTTAATCAGGGTTTGCAAAACTAACCATGGTTAGCACCAACAGAGATGTAATGTTGCACCGTGGTTAACAGTTGTGAATAGATTCACACAGATGAGTGGAGAGGGAGAAAGTGCATGCGGTCACTTTGCACTCCTAATCTCTTGTGCATGTTCAGAAAATTGATAATGTTGGTTCTGCACCAGGCCCTAGGTAAAGGGACCCCTGACCATTAGGTCCAGTCATGACCGCCTCTGGGGTTGCGGCGCTCATCTCACTTTATTGGCCGAGGGAGCTGGTGTACAACTTCCGGGTCATGTGGCCAGCATGACTAAGCCGCTTCTGGTGAACCAGAGCAGCGCACGGAAACGCCGTTTACCTTCCCGCCGGAGTGGTACCTATTTATCTACTTGCACTTGGATGTGCTTTCGAACTGCTAGGTTGGCAGGAGCAGGGACCGAGCCGCGGGAGCTCACCCCGTCGCGGGGATTCGAACCGCTGACCTTCTGATCGGCAAGTCCTAGGCCACCCGTGTCCCTGCACCAGGCCCTAGTTCCAAGAAATACTGCATTGAAATCTTTGTTAAAAATAAACAAGGCTTGCAATTCTGTGCCTATGCACTTTACTGTAAACCCCATTGAAATCAGTGGGATTTACATCTGAGATTATATACATAAGATCATTATGTTGTTAACTTTAATGTGAACACCGACACATTTTTGTGTGTGGAGATAAAGCATAAAACATTTTACATGCTATACATAATGATAATGAATGATAAATGTATGTTGAGTGATGCTGAGAAACAGTGAGCCGCTACAGGTATCTGAAAGAAGCATTCACAACCAGGGCATAAAGGTTGGATCAGAACTTCAGTCTTTTCAAGCCTCAATCAGGGAAGCACGAATCTGTATACAGCAATTATATTCTAAATAAGACTGTTGAATATATAGTAGAGATGGTTGCTATTATTCTCCTGCTGTTTTCACCTATACTCTTTTTGTAAAATGTTGAATGCAATTTTTTGATATTCACTAGATTGCATATAAAAAAGAATCTGAGAAGAATAAAGCTCATTTCCACTTACCAATGGACATGATAAACTTGCAACATGCCAAGAGGGCCCAGACTCTGGCTAGTGACCTTGACTATAGGAAGAAATTTCATGAATATACGGTGGTTCCAGAAGACCTAAAGACACAGTGGGCCAAAAAAGCCTATGGACTACAGAGTGAGGTAGGAGCAAAGGTCGAAAGCTGATGTTGACAGTGGTGTTACCAGAATTTATTGACTGCAAGGGTAGCCAATGTGGTGCCTTCCAGATGTTGCTGTTAGCCCCAGGGCAGGGACGAAGGAAATTGTAGTCCAAGAACATCTGGAGGGCAACTTGTTCGCTACTATTGTTTCCGAGTAGCTCAACTCTTTGTCATTACAAGCCAGATATTATATTAAACCAATCCATGGGTCTCATATGGGAATGCAGATAACTCAAGTGTCAAATTCAATCCAATTTAAATTTTGTCCAATAGAAGATATTAACGTTCAGTGGAAAGACTTTGCAGGAAGATAGCTTTAAGCAGAACACTAAAGCTTGCTATCAGTATTTGTGTGAAATAGAATTTGTGGGTAATACCAAAGGTTATAAGTTAAAGACTTGTCACCCATGGCTGGCAAATTCATGTCTTTTTGTGATACAACTAAATCTACCTACCTGCCATAGGAGCCAACTCCTTGTGGTCAAGGTCCATTTGCCCCCCCCCCCAATAATATATTTGAGGGGGCTGGGATCCCCAAAGTAGATGGGTATTGCCATTCAAATGGAGTGCATTCATTGCGTCTTGTGGTCGATTATATGGGACGGGGCTTACCTGTCCCCCCCCCCAATATTTTATTCAAGTTGTTAGCCCTGCTGCCTGCCTACCTAATCAGTCTGTGAAATAATGAGCTTTCTTTTGTCTTCAGCTTCAGTACAAGACAGACCTTACATGGATGAAGGGAGTTGGGTGGATAGCAGACGGGAGTCTCAATATTGAGCAAGCAAAGAAAGCAGGAGAACTTATTAGTGAGGTATGTCTCTTGATTTTCCTGTTAAGTATAATAAAGTCTGGCAGGACCTTCCTGGAAGATGGAAGCAGACTGAAATATTTTGAAATGATGGCACTGTATTATAATTGGATGGTTTATCAAGTCCCTGGAGAACTGTCATACATGCCTGTTGGGGAGCGGCGTACCGTGGGTTGTCAGCACCCGGGGCAAGGCAAGTAATTTGCGCCCCCTAACCTGCTGCCGCTGCCAGCTTCTTCTTGCTGCTGCCTGGTCTGGTCTGGTGTGGTTCTCTCCCGCGCTCAGCGCTGCGCTGGGCGGCCGCTGCACTGTCCCTCCCCCAGATAGTCCCTCGCTCTCTCTCCACACCGCACGCCTGGCACCCACCCCCTCCACAGTGGGCGGCAACCCAGCGGCTCGGATCGGATTCGCACAGTCAGCACTGCAGTGAGAGAGAGTGAGTGAGCCAGGTAGGGGCAGAGAGCTGCGAGCGCCCCCCCCCAGATGTTGCGCCCGGTGCGTCCGGCACCCCCTGCACCCCCCACGCTACGCCACTGCTGTTGGGTTGAGTTTGGCTTCTTCGGTCACAAGTTCTGCTAACTTATCAAAGAAAAACAGAAATTAAAAGAAAGAAAATTAGAAGATATGTAAGAGTGAAAGGAAGGAATAGGAGCTAGTTTGGCTTATTTAAAGTTGCCAGTGATTACACTCTGATACTGTAGATCCTTGACATCAGGCTATGCAGGTATTCTGAAGTAGAGGCAGGAAGAAACAGCTGTGCTCAGATCTAATATCTTGCAAGGGAGCAAATTGACATCTACTGCTGGGGTTTGCCACATAAATACTTATTGTCAAAGTATTGTCAAAATGTTGAACCCAGCCATGATCAGGTGACACAATTCTTCATCTCTGAACTGTATAAAAGGTATATCAGTTGAAAACTAACACATACCTTGGATGCTTCTATTTCCAGCCAAGGACTTGGCATTTTGTTATTCTTTGTATGACATCATATAGAGCTGAACATAATTTTTGAAAACAACTCGTTCCTAATATGCCTCACTCTCTCCCGCATCTTGAATGTGGAATAATGAGTATCTCTTTGAAATCTTTATGCACTTTAATGAAAATAAATCAATCTCAGTCTTATTTTCAGCTGGGAACATCACAGGGCAAGAGTGGGTGTGTTTGCTCTGAGACAGGGTCTTTCCCTGAAGAAATGCCAAGTTGAGGCATGCATGTAACGCATACCCTGGAGGTGGTTGTGTGTTTGATTGATGAATTGTTAGTACAAGAGAATCACATGAAGTATGCAAAAGAATGTGCCTCTTCTTTATCAACAGACATTACTGTGAAAAGGCTGTCGTTTTCTTTATCTTACGGTGTTTTTGACAACAACAAATTCGGGCCTCATTCAGAAATAACATGGTTTCTGTTATGTTGAGCATTTGCCACAGATGTTGAAGAGCAATGCAGATTGTGAACTTTTCAGGGCTGCATTTTTCATGGCTTAGCTCCCAGCAGTGCAGCAGGAGCACACGAGGAGCAAAGCAGCGATGATTTTTGCCATGTGTACCATTGTGCTGTTTGTTGAACTATAAACCATAGTTAAGCTTGGCTCTAGTTGAAAACAACTTGTGAAGCAGGCATTGGGGAGGGGGGACAAAAAAAGAACCTGGTTCATGTTGAAACCAAATAGGTAAAATGATCCATGGGGGGGGGGGTAATTAATCAGTGTAAAATAATAGCGTAAAAGTTGGGAAACAGAATGGTTATTCCACTTTATGTACTCCACCACTGTGTTATCTGAGTAACCTTGCCTCAATTTCTGAGTTGGTTTTAACATGAAAAGATTGTGTTGTTGTTGCTAGTGCTGGGAGTAAGTGGAAGGCATAACTTGTCAATTTTTTTTTTTACCTTTGAGAAATGTGGTAATGTTATCTATACCATCTTTTTAAAAAAATGCATTTCAATTAGAAAAAGTACAGACAGAAGGCTGATGCTCTAAAGTTCACAAGTGTGGCAGACAGTTCCCAGATCAAACATGCGAAGAAAAGCCAGGAACTGCAGAGTGATGTGAGTCTCCTACTTTACCTTCTCTCCACACAGATTCTTTATCATTAAAACGGGTAATTCTTGGGGACAGGCACCACCACTGAAAAAGCAATAGGATCCAGCCACAGAAATTTGTCATTGCTTTACATAGTTTTGAGGTGTACTTCTAAGATTTTTTTGAACTCCCTGTACTTCTGCAGGTAGAAAACCTTTAAACCCAAAGGGTTATCAAGAGGCGTGCTGACCAGGTTTCAGATACTATGGTGATAAAGGCCATGTACCTAACTAGAGAGAAAAAGACTAAATTGGATCTTTTAGAACATCTGCATGGACCTCTGCGGCTGTTCTTCCTCAGTGAGGCTATTCTTTCTGTCATTAAAAATGCACTGCCTGTCTTGTGTGGTACCTGGATTAGATTGTCTGCACATGGCTTCATTTTAAAATACTTCCCATTGCTTAGACTTTATTTAATAATAATTAATAATAATAATAATCCAGTTTCATTCCCCTTAGACCAGTGTTTTGCCTTTACACAATAAGGGAAATCAATGTTTTATTTAGTGCAGAAGTGGAGAATCTGTGGTCCTCCAGATGTTGCTGGACTACAAGTCCCATCATCCCTTATCATTGGCTGGTGGCTGGTGCTGATGTGAGTTGTAGTCCAGCAACTTCTGGAGCACCACAGGCTCCGCACCACTGTTTTGCTTTCACCAATACAGGTTAGTAGTGTAGTGTAGCTGTATAATATAGCTTACAATCCAGTAGTTGGCACAAGTGAGGCCACGGAGCAGGGGTGGGGAATCATTGGCCCTCCAAGGACTACAACTCCCACCCTTTCTGACCATTGGTTACTATGGACTCCAACATCATCTGGAGGGCTGAGTGTTCACTATCCCTGTCTTGGTGCTTGGGGAAATGGCAGAAGTAGGCCCCCATCCCTTCTTAACGTTCTGAACAAGATAATCTAAGTCTGTGTACACACTATTCCTTTAAAGCGCATTTGAAACACATTCTTTCTCTTAAATAATTATGTGCACTGTAGTTTATCTCTCACAGAGTTAGCAATTCCCAGCAACCCTCAACAAACTGCAGTGCCCGTGTGTGTGTGTGTGGACTGTGCTTCAAACGTGCTTTTAAGGCACAACCCTCAATTTAAGCGAAACTATTGTCTAGTGAGGGTTTCAGACTGAGGTAAAAGACACAGTCAGATAGCCAGTCATTCCACAAGTGTTTTAGCACTCATGCTCTTTCATCTTTCTTTTCATTTTATTCTTTGATATCAACCATAATTGTTCAGTCTAAAACATAAATTGATTTTGAGGCAACTTTAAAAAAAAAGTAATTGACGGTACAAACCATACACTAACTGGATGTAAGTATCCAGGAAGTTTACCTTTGAAAATTGTTACGTATTGCTTCTTAAAACAAATATGCCCAGTGCTGATACTGTTTGGTCTGCCTTTGTAAACAGGTTGCATATAGGTCAGGAAAAGAGGGTTTTCTTCATAATTACAGCATCAGCAAAGATGAGCCCCTCTTCATACAAGCCAGAAGAAATGCAGCAAATATCAGTGAGGTATGGATGGATGGGAATCCTGTGCTTTCATGCTATTGAAACAATTATTCTGTGGCTAGTAATTGATGTTTTCTCAAGAGTGGTTCAATGCATATATACTATAAATATATGGTTGTTTGGGGTTTATTTTTACCACTTTAACTATCTTTGCTTCCCACAAAGAATTTTGGTAATTACAGTTTAATAAGAGTGTTTGGAATGCAAGCCACTGCCAGATAATTACATTTTCCAGGGGGCCTTAGGAGAAGAAATAACTATTGGGCTTGTTTTGCTCTGTGTTATAGTAGTTATGCCCTTAAACTGCTCTTTCAGCCCTTTAACATATGCAATACAGTGGTACCTCGGGTTACAGATGCTTCAGGTTACATACGCTTCAGGTTACAGACTCCGCTAACCCAGAAATAGTACCTCGGGTTAAGAACTTTCCTTCAGGATGAGAACAGAAATCATGCGGTGGCAGCGGGAGGCCCCATTAGCTAAAGTAACACCTCAGGTTAAGAACAGTTTCAGGTTAAGAACGGATCTCCAGAACGAATTAAGTTCTTAACCCAAGGTACCACTGTATTGGTATGCTAATGGAGGAACTCCTAAATTTAAGCAGTAGGCAACATGCAGGTTAGAATAAGAACAGTTTTATCCTGTGTGTTTTTAATAGCTCATAAAGCCACAGGTTTCTGGTACCATTTGAAACTTTGGGTGTTACTGTTATGGCAACAGTGCATAGTAACAAAAAAAATAATTGCGGCATTGACCATCCTTTTAGAAACTGTACAAAAGTAGTTGGGAGAGCCAGAAGGAGAAGGGATTTGAACTTCATCTTGATGCCATACCATTCCTGACAGCCAAAGCAAAGAGGGACCTGGCAAGTGACGTGAGTACCGATTCAAGCTGAACACACAAGATGGGATTCAGTGTCACCCTAAGGCAGTCATTCCATCTGTGTAAGCATTGGAACGATCTCCCCTCTCCTCCCCCTGTATGCTGTCCTGGGGGAGGGGCGTTCTCTCTACCCTCCTGAGCAGATCTGGGGATGGTTAAGGGGGAAGAGGAGGCAAGTCCTGTTACACTGGCTTCTGCTTGTGCAGCAGCTTAGTTGAATCTGGTCCATCGTTCCTCTAGGGAGCTAAAGTGTGCCCCTGTGAGCAAGTCTTAGGATCTAATTTAAGGGTAGTGTAGTCTATAGCAAGGTTGGGGGACCTGTGACACTCCATATGTTGCTGGAATACAGCTCTCATTACCTCTAACTATTGGCTATGCTTGCTGGGACTGATCATGGGTTCCTCACCCCTATGTTACCTGAGCTCCAAATCACAGTACAGAGGGCTGACCAAAACAAATAAACCCCAGCCGAAATGACCTTTGCTGTATGTTCCAGATGTTGCTGTTGTTCATTTTATTTATATTAATTTGATTCATATCTCACCCTTCTTCCTGAAAGAAGGGCACAGAAAATTATAAAGCAAACAAACACAAAAGATCTCAGAAAAGTTACAAACATTATCTCAGTGAGCAATTCTCAGGGTTGTCAGGGGCAGTGCCTGCTGGTCAGAGTAAATGGGGATGCTTTTAATTGTTTTCCTGGAAAACCCACAAAATTTCCTGGGCATCCCACAGAGAACTGCTACTGAAAAGACCCTGTCTTGTGTCTCCGCCAGCTGTGTAGACCTCAGCGGCGGCACCACCAACAAGGCCTCACCTGCTGAGATTGTTTATATCCGGGAAGGTATTCTTTTAAGTACTTGGATACCATGTCATTTACAGCTTTATATGCTAGTCCTACCACCTCGAATTTGGCCTAGTAGCTCACTGGCAACCAGTACAGCAGTACGATGGTCTCATCTGGCTGCCCCACTTACTAATCCAACATCCTGCAAGAAGTAGTATTTAGTCTCCCACATTATCAGATATTGACACTTTTATCCCTCAAAACACAGGATTGTGAGGCGGAATGCTCTGTAAAAAATGTATTGCACAAGAAAACTAAGCTATTGAATTACCATCAAACACAATTCTGTGAAAAATTTCAGGGGAAGAACTAAACTCTTGCCACTATGAAAGGTCTTAGGACAGGCTTCCTCAACCTTGGCCCTCCAGATGTTTTGAGACTACAGTTCCCATCATCCCTGACCACTGGTCCTGCTAGCTAGGGATCATGGGAATTGTAGGCCAAAAACATCTGGAGGGCTGAGGTTGAGGAAGCCTGTCTTCGGATCTGATTCCCAAGCCTCTGAGTGTAGATATTACCTGAACTCCGTAACTCTGCACTGACCTTTACCTGAAACAATACATTTTATTTAGCTTGTGCTAGTGCTGAAAAGCACAACTTGACCTTTTGAGCTGCAGCTTCCCAGTACCACTCCAAGATGCTATGACTTCTGCAGAAAAAATAATAATAATACAAAAAACAAACACTGAAAATGTGCTGCCCTTTCATGGCGTGCAGAAGCTGCCCCTCTAGGCATCTACCTCACTTCTTTGCCAAGTGTGTTGTTCTTTGGGGCTACTGGTTCAGTCAAGAAGGTGCAACACTCTAATGATGCAATACTATGCATTTTTACTTGGAAGCGAATCTCAGTGTATTCAGTGAGAAATGTGTTTAGGACCTTAGACTGTGGTTCTAAACAAATTTACTAGTGTGAATAAGCCCTGCTGAACACAGTAGGACTTAGATGCATAGGACTGTGCTAATAATGACATAAAACGTAAATCATATCATGCATTTTCAAGTAACACAAAGGCTCCCTGCCCCTGGGACAAAGCAGTAAATGAAAAAGATGCTCCTTTTGGAAACATTAAAAAAGAGCATGCAAGCATCCTCATTTTGTGCACTTCAACCACATATAAAAGTTAGTCCTTATTACTTGCTTTCTGCTTTTTGTTGAGCGGGAAAAGTATGCTTTTGATGTACGGATGTGTTGTACTTAGACATATTAAGTGTGCTTGTCAGTAGTTTTGCAGGAGGCCAAAGTGCCTTTTCTGAAGTAGCCTATTAAACCGGTTTATTGAAATGTTCCGTTTACTTCAACCCGATGCTGTTGCTTACAATGGCTTTGAGCTTATTACCTTTCTTTGTAACTACGATCCATTCCCTCCCCCCCCCTTCTTTAACAGGTAAAATACAAGGAGAGTTATGAGAAGACGAGAGGAAAGTTGATTGGGGTGAAGGGTGTGAACGAAGACTCGCAGATGGCTCACTCGCTTCATATGTCGAAGATGCAGAGTGATCTGGAATATAAAAGGGCGTTTGAGAATGTAAAGACCCAGTATAATGTGTCTATGGATATGATAAATATTGTCCATGCCAAGAAAGCTCAGGATTTGGCCACTGATAGGGGATACAAGACAATTCTTCATCGCTATACTGCCTTGCCTACAGATATGAAGGTGGAATGGGCAAAGCGGGCATATGACCTGCAGAGTGATGTAAGTTACACCGTCTATTTTTTAATTATTTATTCTAATTTTTATTATTTAAGATTTATATACCACTTTTTTTTAAAAAAACAACCCTCTAAATAGTTTACATAAAAGAGAATAAAATATTCATAAGAAAATACCAATTAAATCACCATATGGAAAAGCCTTTCTGGGTTAATCAAATAAATTAAGCAATTTAAATGAGAACTCGCATGCACAGTCAAATACAGGTTAACTGTTATGCTAAGAACACTGTTGCACAGGGTCCTGAGCTATAGTATTTAATTATATGAAAGAGTCACAGACTATGCCAGTCCCTACTCTGGTCTAGTTCAAAATCACTACTAGCTTAAAACATGGCGGCTGTTAGCCATAACAGGGTAAAGTATGGCCACATTTTAAATTGAGGAGAAATTTAAAATAATTGTAGCTTGGCTGTATGGAGCATATTTCAGTGATAGGTTGACTGAAGCAATCTGCCCTTTCCCTTCTGCTCCAGCTAAAGCCCAAAGGACCAGATAAGCTGTCCTTTTCATTTTTAGACCCTCCAAAAAAGTGATTACATTTGTTCAGTGGTGGTTGGTACCCATTGGAACTGGTAGTGCAGAAGACAGGGAGGCCAATAGTAGATGGGAACCACCAGTTGACTGAGACAGAGCCAATAACAGGTTGAGCCAACCAATTGTGGATTGGTTCCCATCTCCCTCCCTCCTGAGTTCTGCAAGGCCAAAGGAGGAAGGTGACAGCCAGGGCTACCTTCTTGCCTTGTTGTCGTAAGGAGTCAGGCAGATGGGGGCTGGTTAAGGGCAGGCTGAGGTTGGTGGGGTAGTGCCCTGTTTGCTCTGAGGAACCAGCCTCCACTGCATTTATCCTCCAACCCAGCAGTTTATATAATGTTATGCTAGACCAGGAAATGAAGGAGCCCTGGATGTTGTGAAGCTACTGCAGCTTTTCACACTTCTGGTATAAAGGAATGTTATGCTTCTCCCCCATATTTGGTTGTATAGGTGCAAGATAAAGGTAAACCACAAACACACGCCTATGGAGATGCCTGTCCCCCCCCCCCTTTGTTGTCACATATCAAAAGTTCTGGCAAATGTCTACCATCCACCCTAGGGCTGCAATCATGTCTGCACTTACATGGGAATAGTCTCATTGGACCAAGCGGGACTTACTTACAAGTAAACATGCACAGGATAGAGTGGAATGTCTGATGAGAAATCTTCCGGAACATTCCTGCACTGTTTTTAGTACTCAATATCCCTGCAGTGTTGATTTAACCACAAACCATTAGCAAGCTCTAACAGGAGGGTTTTTTAATATAAAAAAATTAAGCTTTTGAAAAACCTTTTCTTTTAAATCTTATAGCAGAAATGTTTGCTGTTGGTGATATCACCATCTCTTTTCTTAACCCCCCCTCCCATTTCTACCCACAACTGCAAAGAAGTGGATAAAACAAAAGCAGCCACTAATTTGGCTCAGCTGGTGTTCTGATGTGTGAATTCTTTAGGTGGCATTTTAAATGTGCGAGCAGCAACAATGGGGCATTTTTCTTTTCCTTTTGTCAGAACCGATACAGAGCAGATTTGAACTGGATGAAAGGCGTCGGATGGATCGCCACTGGGTCATTAAATGTGAAGCAAGCTAAGAAGGCAGGAGAACTCATTAGTGAGGTGAGATTTCATGACAGCACATAACAAAACTTGCCGCATAATGCGTGCAAAATGTCTGTATAAAATTAAAATAATTTCCACTCAAAGGGGGAAAAGAAAAAGGCATCCCACATGAAAGCCCTCAAAACCAGGAATAGGACTCGTAATTAGAGGGAAGCCAGATACCAAACACAAAACAGTAGGAGTCCATATAGCCTTTGCAAAAACAAAGTAGGTGACAAATGATATCATGAATAATAATGGCAATCAAACAATGCTCAATTGCTACCCCACTAGCTTAGGTTTTTTAATGAAGTGAATCAAGAAAAGGCCTTATAAGGTGTACTTATAGGCACAGAGAACCTACTTTTAACCAGGTTTCTCTCTCTCTCTCTCTCTCTCTCTCTCTCTCTCTCTCTCTCTCATACACACACACACACGCACACACACACACACACACACACTTCAACAAAGAGCAACAATGCAGCTTGGTGATGATTTTGAACACAATTAAACTGCATCACCCACAGTTAGAACCTCTGAGATTCTAAAGGGTCCCATCACTGACAATTATATTAATTATGCTAAGAAGGCCGTTATGCACACTCAGATTGAAGACAGAGAGGTGAAGACGGTACAATAAGAAGTATATCAATGTCTCAGTCTGAACATAGGTCTTGTAGGAAGTTTTTAGTGCTTTAGCCATGGTGGCGCAAAATAAATGAAAGTGCACGTTCATACCCACTTGAGTTCAACTCTCTGAAAATATTGTTCGTTACTGGCTTCAGTTTCCCATGAAAGCATGCCCCTTGCATCTTCCCTTCTTGTAGCGCTTCTTTTACAAGGTCATTGCATTTTCAACACCTGAATGACAGCTCCTGGGAAATATTGCTCTTTTGCCTCCTATTGTTGAATTATTTTGCCTCCAGAAGACCCTGTTAATACAAAATGCTGTTTTGTGTTTCAGGCCATTTGAAAAAGATTTTCCAGTCGTGGGACCTTGGTTATTTTAGTAGGCGTAGATCATCCTGAAATATTTTCCTTAAATTTAAGTGAGATTTCTTTTAAGGATTAATAGGTAAAGGTTATTGTTAAATGGAAACAAATATTAATCTGAAAGTTCCTAGGAGATGAAGCTAAGGAAAGAGGAATAATAATTATGTTCACAAATTCACTCTAATCTCAAGCAACCTATGATTTTTTTTCTTTCAAATAGCATGAAAGAGCAGCACAAAATTCACAGCTTTGATCTTTTTCTGCTCAACAGACGAAGTACCGTCAGCATCCATATGCTTTGAAGTTTACCAGTATTAAAGACACTCCTGAGATGATCCAGGCTAGAATTAGTTATAACCAGGCTGTGGATGTAAGTTATAATGTATATACATTATGATTATAAGAGTGGTATCCTCTTTGAACGACCTCATTGAAACACAGGCTTTCTTTTTCACTCCCTGTCACTGAGATCATTCCTAGGAACCAAGAAATTTGTGTTCTAATCAGATGAACCTTACAAAGGCCACTTTTAATCAGAATGGAAACCTTCCATTCTCCACAGAGCCCAGTGGAAACCCTTGTATAGAACATTTAACATAAATGAACTTTTGTACAGATGCATTTTCAACTGTATTTTGACTGATAAAATTTTATATCCGTGAATTAGAATATTTGCAATCTGTAATTGGACCAGTGCCGTATTGTTTTCTTTTGGGAGGTTCCAAATTTAAACCCAAAAATCTGAATGAATAATATTCTCAAACTGGGTATTGAAAAATTCATTCCAGCAGTCAAGTTCACACTCATTCAAGTCAATGAGAATGGGATCCAAGAAGTTCCCTTGCACTAATGGACAGACTTTTGATTCATCAGAAGTATTGGCTAATGAAGGGGTGGTGATATCTATGGATTCCCCCATGTGGCCTCTCATTCCACCTTCCATCCTGTTCTAGAGGGTTCACCAACTATCTGAAGGCATTTTTCAGGGGAAGTTGGGTTCTGAATGGGGAAGGGGACTCTACCAACATCTTCTTTATTCCTCTTCCAATAGTCATTTTGGTGGGTACCACTGCTGGATCAAAAGCCTTTCTGTGAGTGCAAGGGCACCAAGTGGATTACACCCTGTGAAAATGTGTGGTCTGCTTCATAGAGAATTATTCCCATGTGGTCATAGGCATGGCCATGCCTGAGGACAATTGCATGTTGGGAAATGCCTTATCTTGTAGTATTAAACACCACTACTGTGTTACTTAGGGAAGCGGGTGGCACTGTGGGTAAAACCTCAGCGCCTAGGACTTGCTGATCGTCAGGTCGGCGGTTCGAATCCCTGCGGCGGGGTGCGCTCCCGTTGCTCGGTCCCAGCGCCTGCCTAGCAGTTCGAAAGCACCCCCGGGTGCAAGTAGATAAATAGGGACCGCTTACTAGCGGGAAGGTAAACGGCGTTTCCGTGTGCTGCGCTGGCTCGCCAGATGCAGCTTGTCACGCTGGCCATGTGACCCGGAAGTGTCTTCGGACAGCGCTGGCCCCCGGCCTCTTAAGTGAGATGGGCGCGCAACCCCAGAGTCGGACACGACTGGCCCGTACGGGCAGGGGTACCTTTAGCTTTACCGTGTTACTTATTTAATAATTTATTTAATATGGGTGGGGCATAAATAATAAATTATTATTATTATTATTATTATTATTATTATTATTATTATTATTATTATTGGTGTGGGGCTCTTCTAAGATCAAAGTGCTCAGACAGCTTCATTTGGGAGAGCTGATCCTTCAAATAATTTTAGTAATTGTAGTAAGAATTGTTTTACACAATATAACTTTTTAGCGGTCTGTGTGAACCACTGTGGCATATGCAGCAAGCGTCCTATATGGTATTTTTCGTATTTTGCAGAGGATATATAAGGAACACGGAGAGAATGTAAAACATCATTACACCCAAACGGCAGAACTTCCGGAGATCTTTCAAGCTAAACAAAATGCTGTGAATATCAGTGAGGTGAGATTTCATTTTGTGCCGTGTCTTGCGGTGACACTTTCAATAGCATATTGTTCTTGGAGACTTCTTTACACTCATCATAGCTGGAATTGATAACAATGCATTTAGATTTCTGCATCCGGAGGGTGATCATGTTAAGACTATCTCAGCCCGCATGCAAGGACTGTCATTGAAGCATTATCCCATGCCCACATGCCTTAGTTTCCTCCTTTACTTTTAGCAAAGGCAGCACAGGATTGTGTTATAGGTTCTGTGACTTGGTCTAAAAAGACTTGCTAGGAAGACGCAGAAGAACTAGGGCTGAGGTGAAAACTGCTGAAAAAATAATTTTTCCAATCTTCATGTGAGTCTGAGAATAAATTCAGGTCCCTAAATGGGGTGGGGTATAGTGGAAAAATTTGCTGACAGGTTCATAGGGAGAGGGATTACTTCATTTTTTTTATATGCAGCAGCAGTGACTGGCCACCATTTTCTTTACATCAGGATGCTTCTGGTACAGCATCAGTCTGGGCCATTGTGGGGAGGGAAATGGCAGCTGACACGGACATTTGTGCCCCCATATGAACACCGGCAATTACCATTTCCGTTAGTGTCTGGCTGCCATCCCCCCACCCCACCCCCAAGATGCCTTGGAACAGTACTGCATCTGAAGTATTTTGTTTAAGAAAACATCCATATTATTGCCACTGCCTCTGGTGGTAGCAGCAAAATGAAGCACGAAAGAAAAAGCATTTGCCACTGCTGAAGGCAAGTGCTCTCTGAAAATATGGCCTCCCAGTGTTGCTGCCTACAGATGGAGTCATGGAATCAAAACTCGGTGGGTTGTATCCCTGATTTTTCCGTTTCAACTTACTGGATTAAATCCAGACCAACATAGTTGGACTTGGGTTCCCATAGAAACCAGTAGAGCTTAAGGCATTTGCCCTATTGATTTCATTGTAACCTTAGTTCAAATAACTGGGCCTGGATCCAGCACACTGTCATCAGTGAAGTGCAGCATTGGAAGAGAGTTGTGACCCTGAAGTGCACAAGATGAGCCTAAAGGTATATTTGCCAAAACTAGGAACAAGGGAATTAATGCAGGTTTCTTTCTCGGCGTAGGTTCATATGCATATGATTGGGGAGAGAGCTTCAAACTGTTCCCATTTACTGTCTTAAAACAGATTTGCTACAAGGAATCCTGGAAGAAGATGCAAGATGGGGGTTATAAACTGAAACTGGATGCCATTCCTTTCCAGACAGCAAAGGCTTCCACTGAGATTATAAGTGATGTAAGTTGATTTAATAGCAATATTGACTGGTACAAAATGGGAGATCTTAGCTGATAAAATTCTCCGGGGTGCAATTGGCGTGGACAGTGGGAAGGCAGAAAGAAAGCCTGTGTTTTATGTTTGAAGGGAAAATACAACCAGCTCTTGATGATCTCTACAAATTGTGTGACTGGACTAAAAAAGCAGACGTAATTCAGTGTTAAGTAAGTGTATCCTGATGTGTGTTAGGTACATAATGATAAATTCGTGTCTTCCTGAGTTTAATACTTACTTGAAATATTTCTTTACCGTCCTTCATGATCAAATTCACATTAACAAATTGGCTGCAATTAAACTGGGAAGAAATCCTGGGGTTTAGTGAAAATAGGACCCTAATGTGCAGTGGTGTAGCAAAGCCAAATGGAACATTAACAAGGGTCTTGGACAGGCTAGAAAATAAAGCAGCATATAACCTGCATCCTTCCTTAGCTCAAGAGCTGTAAGATAAACACAGAAAAGTATTTTTGCTACCATGCTTTGAAATAATCATATCCCTTCAGTCAAAAATAATGTTAAAGGAGTCCTGAATGGAGAAGCCTTCTCTCTTATGGCCTGTTGGGATAAAAGAACTCTTGGGTTTTATTAAATAATAAATATATATCTTTAAATAAAATTATTTTATTAAATGTATAACAAACGCAACCAACAGAGTATTCTGAAAATTCAACAAAAGAGAAAAAACAACAATTGAGCATGGTCAGGTATAAGGTATTGATGCAAAAGATATAAAGAAAAATATAACAAGACACTTGTACAAAAGAGGCAATTCAGCAGTATTCCAAGATAAGAACAGTAGATCAAAAACTCATATAATCAAAAATAGTGCCATATGATACTGTATTTGGTTGGAATTCAAATACAGTCATATCTCGAGTTACAGACACTTCGGGTTGCGCACCGTGCTGAACCTGGAAGTATCAGAACTGGTTACCTCCGGGTTTCGGCACTTGCGCATGCACAGAAGCACCGAATCGTGACCCGCGTGTGCACAGACGCGGCGCTGCGGGTTGTGAACGTGCTTTCCACACGGATCACGTTTGCAACCCGAGCGTCCACTGTATATGAATTCATTGTGCCTGAAACCAGGTAGCATGTTGGGTTTTTTTAATGATCCTTCTGCAGATTCTGCTGAAAATATAGCCCTCTTCAGAAATGACGAACCTACACTCATTCGATGCCTGAATGCGAATGAAAGCTGCGCCAACTAGCTTTGCCCACCAGAGTTTGCTGCGCATGCAGTGCAAATGTTTGCAGTAGGGAAGCCTTTCACATGTACAGCTGTATATTCTAAGGTTTCTGTGTCATCTGGAACCATAGTCAAGGAAAGGTCTAGATCGCAAGGAGCCTGAGCGAGTGTGTGTGACGTCTTCCCTGCTACAGACGTTCCCACTGAATGCGTGGATGCCAGGGGGCAGGGCTAGTTGGCACAGCTCCACTCCCTACATTGATTGAATTGGCAGGTGTCATTTTTAATGAGGGCCTCTCTCTTAGTGAAACAAAGTTTCTTCTACTTAGTAGATATAAACTGAAATTTCAAACTCCCAATCCTTTTTTTTAAAAGCAGAATATACCTATTTTAATGCAGGTTTGGATCTTTATTTAAAATACTTGCGGGCTGACAAGACAAGAAAAAGTAATGCTGTAGTGGCCAGTATATTTCTGTAAATCCTCATGCCCTTGCTTCATTTTCCCCTCTTTCCTCAGTACAAATACAAGGAAGCATTTGAGAAAATGAAAGGACAGATGATTGGCTCCAGTGGCTTGGAAGATATTAACATTTCTCATTCTGTGCATGCAGCTTTGCTGCAGAGTGATGTGAGTATCACAGGGCATGGAAGATGAACCTAGAATAAACATAGCTCAGCACGACAGATGACCTTTGATAGGTAGTTTGAATGATGGAGCACTTCCTTTTGAGTTGGCAGTACTCTCACAACAGCAGCACAATTTGTTTATCCATATTGGGCAGGACTCACCTAAGGAGTCCCATCAGTGGAAGCCGGTTCCAGAGGGCTTCCCTCCCATGGGCAGGCACTAAAATCCAGACTTAACAGTGGCTATTGGAGAAGCAGCCTGCAGGCTTATAAGTGTCTTCCGGCTCCCCTTGTATGGTTATTCTCTTACCTTCTCCTCCAAACCATCCCCAGTTCCTTTTCAGAGCAATTAATGGTATATCATTATAGCTGAACTTTGGCTCACTGTGTTGGTGAGGCTTGTTAGACAACAACGAGAAACTGAGCCTTTAGTGTCATTGGAACAACCCGCCAATAGGGATTCAGCAGATGCCAACTTTAAAATGCCTGGTGAAAATTTTTCTATTCTTCCAGGCCTGTCAATACAGGCTATTAAGAGTACACTGCCTGCCCCACCCCAATGGTCTATTGATGCTTGTTTTTAATATATATTTTAACTTTTTATGATTTTATTGTTTGGTTTTATGTTTTTATCCTGTTGAAAACCACTGTGATGTGATATATATATATATTGGTATATATACATTTTTTAAATAAATATAGTAAATAAATACACACTAGCCACACCTGACATTTCTGATTTCCTAACCATCTCACTGTCAGCATCCAGAGGTCTGTATAATGTGCACACTGCACAATAGGCACTGTAGAATGAGGCTGCCTGACTTTTCTTTGCTGTTCTGTGTATGTGTTGTAAGCAAATAAATTCAACAGAATGTTAAGCAGGTTTGGGTTTAAGCCATGGCGTTGAAATAACAGTATTTCTTCCTTCTTCTTTTCCCTTCCCTAGGTAAATTACAGGAAAGCTTTTGGCCTTCAGAAGTCTCAGTTCCGCCTGCCCTTAGACATGGTGAATCTGGTACATGCCAGAAAAGCCCAGTCTTTGGTCAGTGATCAGGAATACAGACAGTGGCTTCATGATTATACTTCTCTGTCTGAAGATGTTAGGCTGAGGTGTGCCAAGAATGCTCATAAATTACAGAGTGAGGTAAATGAAGTTATTTATGAAGCCTTTAACATTGGGGGGGACTGTGACACTCTGGTTTTATGCTTTGTACTATCTGTATGTCTGTCTCTCAGTATCAGTGACCAGAAATGGTTTTTCTTGCACAGTTTCACTTTAATGGTCTTTCCATTTGAAATTTTTGGGGGGTAAAAACAGCAATAATCTACAATTTTCTTATAGACTATTTATATTGAGCTTCTCTTCCTCTCTTTCCCTCCACCCATCTCTCTGTAATAGATATAAGTATGTACAAAGTAAACACATGAACACAGAATCTGAAAATATAATTCCAATATGCTCGAATGATACAGACGTCTTGAGTAGCAGATGTTACTTCTAACGAATGCATTTAGATGGCTATATTGCCTCTCCTATTCCACATTGTAAATTACTTTTGATTGGTTTCCCATAGAATTTATACAGGTCTGACTTGAACTTTATGAGAGGAGTTGGCTGTATTACACCAGGGGCCTTAGAGATTGAAGCAAAGAAGAAAGCTTCTGAACTCATCAGCGAGGTAACAAAAGAGGGTTTTGATTTTTTCACTACAAACAAGAGTTTGCCAGATGTCTGTGTAAAACTGGGCTGGCAAAGTAACTCCCTGGATTAAGGGTGGGCTCCCTTCCTCACCCTCCCTCTTTATTTGATCACTCAATTCATGTCCTGGGTGAACTCAATGGAGTTCAAGGTTTTTCAGACCTTGCTAACTACTTTCACAAACTTTCTATTCTATAATCAGGACCCAAGTGGTTGGTACATTAGGGTGAACCTTTATAGAAGGAAATGTTCCTTTCCAGATGAAAGAGAGGCTGTGTTCTGTTATTAGACACAGAATCACATTTCTCAAAACCCAGGTGGCTCCATATAAGTGGCCTGGAGAGAGAATTTCTCCTTCTCCCCATCTCTGTTCTTTTTCTTTTTCTTTATTAACTCTCATCACATCTAGTTTGGCCCTGAGTTTGTCTCCAATGATCACATATGTCTCTTTTGTTTCTGGGACTTCTTTCTTTTGCAGAGCACACACACACACACACACACACAAGTTCAAGCTTCGCACGGACCTTGAAGAGCAAAATTCCCATTGGTTTTAGCTGAGCTATATTATACTTCTGGTCAGGAATTTCCTTAGGTTTCCCTCTTTGCTGTTAACTGCCATCATTTTCTGTCTGGGCTCACAAGACATATCTCTATGACATAGTCCTAACTTCACTGAAACCAAGTTCCTCATTGCATTCTCAAAAAGCTGATAATTGCAATGAAAGCCAGAATTTCTCCTTTTCAGAATAAAAATGCCCAGATTTTAAAATCTAAAACAAAGCACAAAAAGTACTGCTGAACAGGCCATTTGGCCTGAAGGCACACCCAGCAAAATGCCCTTCATAAGCCCATTGCACCCTGTCAGCCATGAGCTTACCAGACACAGTTAGTTAATACACAGTGGGAAATAGTGTATTTCTATTTCTATATTGCCGTTCTCTATTCCTTTGGTGGACTATGAACCAACATTCCTGGTGACTCAGGCTGAAATGAAACTCACAACATAAAACATTCTTCTCACATTGAGACTCTACCCTGGCCCAGGTAGCTGCACGTGAGCAGTTCGTATTTATTTTTATTTAATTAATTACTCATTCAATTTTTTTAATAATAAAAAAATCACCCTACATCCTAACAGATTCCAGAGCAATTCACAGTACAATATAGTTAAAGTAGCCCCTGCCATTTTTAATATCCCAGAAGCTAAAAGTGCCTGCTTCTTTCCATATATATCTGCCATAACCACCTTTCAGAGACAGGTCGCGAGTACACTTCAGCAGTGGTACTGCCAACTGGTCCTTGCATTTATGGGGTCTCTGCTGAACTTAATAAATAGACATGGACCCAGCAGTGAGTTGGGAGCATGGGATTAAATTGGCATAGAGGTCACCGAACCAATCTTTTTTTGCTGACCCCATTGTAAAGTCTAACTCACCAGGAGCATTAAAAATACAATGTCCTCATCTCAAAATGTAACTTAGCTTCTGCATTCCTCTTCCTTTGTGTGTGAATTCAGAGTAAATACCGTCAGCAGCCGAATTCCTTCAAGTACACATCGGTGACAGACTCTCCTGGCCTCCTTCATGCAAAATTCAGCAATATGATTGCTAATGAGGTAGGCTCTGCTAACGTGGATCAGAAAATATGCTGTTTAAAATGCAATGAGCTGAGGAGGGAGTAGGGAAGCAGGCTCTGAGAAATATAATACATCAAAAGGAGAGAAGAAGGCATCATCGATTTATCCTTTAGCATAGTTAGATCATTTTTTATTATTCCTGGACAAACATTTAGTATCATTTTGTCAATCAGATTTGCTCCTTTAAAACAAAACAGTGGCAAAAAATAAAAATAAAAATCAGAGCAGCCATTTGATATGAATTCATGCAACTGGCTTTCTTTTTGTACTTGAAAGCAGCCATAATGCAAAGAAATGCAAAGAAGGAGCATACAAGGAGGACAGTCTTCGTGATGGTTAATGTGTGAGGTGCTGAATAATTCGTTCAGGAACCCACTTAATGCACCTGAGGCCAAGAATCTTGTTTCTGATTTTTCAAAAACATACAGATGGCCTTGCAAATTCATTATGCCATTAAAAAAAAGAGGGGGGGGTGGAATCACATTTGGGAGCTGACATGCTCCAAACTGTGAACTTCCTTTTAAAAGAAAATGTTCATGGCATTTTTCACAGCAATATTGAATGTTCCTAGAGATGTCATCAAATAAGGCTCTTAAGAGTTAACGGGATGTTACCCGTTAACATCCTCTGCCATCAGAGCTCTATTTATTATTGCCAGTTTGAAGCTGGCGCATACCAGTGTTTGACATAAGTCAGCCTTGCTTTGGTAGGTTTGTAGGTAGCCCTTAGCAACTCATTTTGTGGCATCAGTTAGACTAGTTAATTAAAGCATTTTGATGGACTACAATAGTGCCCCAGATTACTTCCAATGCAAGTACTTCTACCAGCAGCAGAAGTCATATTGGATTGTGTGCGGGAACTGCTGGTAAGCTGTCTGCTCTGCATGAGAGAAAAGCAGGGGCGCCTCTTTTATCACAATGCCGACCTTAGCTGGGCTATATAGCTTTTTAGATATTTGCCATGCACTATTGAACCTTGTGCTTCTTAAAAACACTTCTTCCTTTTTTACCTTTTTAAACCTATGGTTTTACCTGTGAATGTTTATAGGGATGGGTGTATGCAATCATTTATCCTGGGGTAGACAACTTAGTTCCCTCCAACTGCTCTTGGACTCTCATCAACTGTCCAGTTGGCCATGCTGGCTGGGCTGGTGGAAGTTGGGCTCCAAAAACATCCGGCTGACTAATATGCACCCTCTGTGGCTAGATTTTTTTCAGGCAAAACAATTTTATGGTGAAACATTCAACTCTAAAAGACTGCAGTTCTTTACATAGACATCTGAGAGTAAGTCCCATTGAACTTAATGGGACTTGCTTCTGAGTAGATGCGCACAGAGCTGCACTGTCAGATAATTCCTCAGAAAAAGAAAGAATTCCAGTATGCTAGTATAAATATATTCATTCATTTTCATTTAAATCTATCCCAGCGCCTCTACAAGGCAGCAGGGGAGGACACTTTGCATCACTGCACCGTGACGTTGGGCCTTCCTGAATTTGAAAGGGCGAGAACAAATGCTATCAATCTCAGTGAGGTAAGTGCCTGGATCTATGCTATCCTACCCCTCGTTTTTTGCCCTGAAATCATTGGGCATCCCTCCTATTGTAGGCGTGGTAAGTGTACAACCACAAAGACTGTATTTTGCAGTCTTGAAGAACTGTTCAAGTTGATTAATTGTTTATTGAGACTTTCAAAGCGGTAAGATGTTACCTTGCCATCTGGCTGAAATATATGAATTGCATTTTATATTTGCTGCTGAATTTGTGTTTTTCAGTATTGGATGAATCTGAGAGGGTGTTGTTGCTTTCAGGTGTGGTTTTTTAACATTCTCATTCTCATCATATGGGCACCATAATTAATTTGTGTTGGTGGTGGTGCTGAGTTCTGCAAATGATTTTTGCTTTGTCGGGTAAACAAATGGTGACTTTTAGAGTGTTGGGACTGTGACCTGGGAGATTTGACCTAGTGTTCAAATCCCCATCAGCCATGAAGCTTACCTTGGGCTAGTCACCATCACATACACAGGTTTATTGTGAGGATGAAATAGGGAGGTGGGGAACCATGTACACAACCTTGAGATTCTTGGAACATAAAGGTGGTATATAGATGTAATTAATCAATCAATCAATCAATCAATCAATCAATATCTCCTGGTGCAATGTGTGGCTAGAAATTAAAGACTTCATTGATGATAGTTTTTGTAATGATCTGAATTATGATATTGTAATGATATTATAATTATGATATGGTATCAATTATTCTTTGAACCGGGTATAGGGCAGTATATAAATTCAATACATAACTAGTGCAGCAATTTCAGACTGTATAAATAAACTTGACATGAGAGGATGGAGACTGCACTAGGCAAAGGACAAGTAAGGAGAAAAGAAGGCAGGCTTTGTTTACTTACCTAATGGCTTCCGGATGATAGAGAGGGTTAGTAGTACACCTCCAGTATCTTCAAGATCCAGTACAGGCCCATGTTGTCATATTGGCTATATGGTTGCTAAGAATTCTCTTTGTGATGCCCAACCCAAACCCCAGTTGTGGAGGCAGAATCCCCATGCCAGCACAGAATGCAGCTCAATAATTCAGGACAATAAGATTCCCTCCTGGCCGCTTCCCCTGATTCAGGTCCCACCTTTATGGTTGTGAGGAACTGGCATGATGTGCAGGGGTCCTTGCATTAAGAAGCTGGTCATGGCTTGCCTCACTTGCCCTGTGTCAAGCCTTCGCCTGAGTCATCATTGCTTACAGAGCTGTTGGCACTTACTGTTCTGCACACATGCTACAAGGACAATACCATGCCCAAACGGTTGTCATTTTTTAATTGCATTGTTGTGACTGTATTTGCTTTGATTGGGGCTTCCTACAATAGAGTAAAAAAGAAAAGGAAAAACAAAATCTAGACGTGCTTGCTAACTCTATTCAACAACCAAGAGAAGGTTTATTCTGTCAATTTACTTGCACTTTAAAATTTAAAGTTGCCATTTCCACTTTAGGCAAAATACAGGGAGTCTTGGCATAATCTCCGCGCTCAAGGCTACAAGCTGACAATGGAAGCAATCCCTTTCCAGACTGCCAAGGCCTCAAGAGAAATTGCCAGTGATGTGAGTTGAATTATGCAGCCTTCCATCTTGCCCGATTTTTGTTAACTTCATGTAATACATCGTCTAAAGCAGATTATACCGAATTAAAGCAGCACCATAATCATGTGAGACAAGGATGTGAGACAGAATATATTAGTTATGAATGAGATTCTTTGTGTGAATTAAAAAAAAAAGAGTCACTGTTAATCAGAAGCCAAGGCATGCTGAAGATCTTGCAATGGGAATTGGAGAAGGAAAAAGTATCTCTGGATACTCAGTTCCAATTTATCCAAAGTATCCAAAATACTACCTGTCTATGCAAATATTTAATCCATTCCTTTGTTTCCTTGAATAGTCCACCAAAGCAATTAGGGGCAACGAAAGAAAAATAAAGTTAAGCATGCATGAAAGGGCTCAGAGTATTGGTGTATCCATTCGGATGTCTTTCTGCATTCATTTTATACCAATGAATTTAGAGATACTAAGCGGCCAAAGGTAATTTTCAACTTTTCTGAAAAATCTCTTAGAAAATCAAGCATTTAGGCTGCACCCAAACAGTGATACATCTAGATGATTTTAGACTCTGGGCTTAAGGGTCTTGCGTGGGCGTTGGGGTTTTTAGATGACCATGTGTATTACCTCAGTTGTGAAGCACACAACTAACATTTCTCTTCTCCCCCTCCACACATTGAAGCCCATGCCTCACAACTCCTGATACATTACAGTAAAATACCAAACAAAACATAGATATATTTTGAGCATTTTTGCATTAAAAAAACCCCTGTCTTAAATCATATCACTGCCATGACTGCAGACATAAAATGGTATTAGCTTCTCCCTTCCTGATGCTACTTGCTTGTATTTGGGAACGAGTACCATTTTGTTATAAGAAAAGATACGGAATATCGTTTAAAGTAAAAATATTAAAATGAGACTCTTTAATCATGTCCATGCCTAACTGGATGTCACCTGAGTATAAAACGTTATATATGAAAATACAAATAGAAGTTGCTCTGGTGGGCCCTGCATGCGTATGCCAACCTAGGTGCTGATGCTGAACTGTCTGTCATCCACAATACTCTGGGTGGTCATGTGGTACAGCCCTAGACTTCAGCCCTGAGGTTCAGTTCTACCTGGGCTGAGCAACACCAGAAGTCGTGTGCATACATAGGACTGCCAGCTTTGAGCCCATTGCTGCTGCCAAAGTCCAACGGGAAACTTGTTTGTTGAGAGAACTCCGTAAGAATGGTCGACTCTGTCTGTTGACTCTTGAACTGTTGTCTCACTGTAGGGAAAGTTACATCCAGACCTGGCTGTTCCATGTTTATCTAAACATGGGATGTCCCATATTGCCCAATCCATCCGTTAAAAGAATTAGTGTTTTGGCTGTAGCGATACCACTTTCACTAAAACATAGGGCACGCTGGGCCACAGTGTAGTATGTTCATTGGAACATAATACCTCCTTAATGCCACGGTTGAATTTTTATTATTTTTTTAATGCTCCAGTGACAATGGCCATGCAGAAACATGCACGCGCAATCTAGCCTTGTAACAATGGCAAAACTCTTTCTTCTTCCAAATATTTTCTAAACTATCATTTCTTAGCTTTAGACCATGTAAAGGGGAAAAAGTTCTGTTTCAGAATATGGTTGTTCAGAGCCATGAATGAAAGATGCAACGGAAGGAAAGATAGACCTGTAATGTGAATGGCATGTGTCTCTTGCGTTGAATTTGACATTGCTAATTCTCTTTTCCACCTCTCTCTATCTCACAGTTACCTAGGCATAATACCTGCTTTTAAAGTATCTAAAAAGCATGAATGCCAGCTAAACAGCATTTCCTTTCCTTTTGCAGCTTCAATATAAGCATAGCTTTGTTAAGGAGAGAGGGAAGCACATAGGTGCCAAGAGCGTTTTGGATGATACCAACCTGCTGCACTGCTTGTATGCCGCAAAGCTACAGAGTGAGCAAGAGTACAGGAAAGGATCCCGAGATACCAGTTCTCAGTACTACCTGCCTTTGGACATGGTGAACCTGGTCCATGCCAGGAAGGCCCAGAATCTAGCGAGCGACCAGGATTACAGGAAGAGGCTGCACGAATATACGGTGCTCCCCGAGGACTTGAAGATGAAGTGGGCCAAGAGAGCCCACCTGTTGCAGAGCGAGGTAAAGAAAGATACTGCTTAGACCTTAATATCAATAGTACTCACAAGGTGATGGCCTGTTTGATTTTGTGACTGTGATTAGCTAAAAAAAGGGAGGGGGAGAAAGAAAGACAACTATTTGCTTCAAAAATGTGCCTGTCACATCCCACATATGCCTACATGGCTTTTGGGATTCTGTTGCTAATTTAGCTCAGAATGTGATGGGGCGGCTATTGTTCCATTCAAAACCAATCGCAGAAGCCTGTCTAGATGAACAGTGGAAATGCCATTGATAGGAACCTAGGCCTCAATCAAAGCCCAAGCGTGTCTGCAACCTGTTTGCCTTACTTTACTGTAAGACTCAACTCTATATTGCAACAAAAGGCAACTTGAAAGAGCTCTGTATGCTTTATCTCTTCAATGAAAGCCTCCGAGAAAACGGAAGAATCCCTGTTGGATTTTCCTCTAAGTGTAACAAATGTACCAATTGCCTTTGTTCTTTTCCTGAGGTGAGACAAAGGCAATCTGCTGCAGAAACTGGGAGATCCCAAACTATAAAGCCGCCCATTAACATGTGGTTTAGCTATTGCATTAAGAGGGGCTTCAAAATTCTTCCTGCTCTGCTTTGATAGAGACATGGACTTTTACACTTGGATATTAACTACTAGACAGAATATTTAAAAAGGATATGCTGCCAACAGTTTAACTATCCAAGTTTTGGCTTCAGGCCGCAGGTAGAGGGTGGGATACACTTAAGGAGCCCCATCAATGGAATTCTTGAGAAAGGGCTTCCTGGTAATCTTATTAAATCACATTGTACAACATCTAGCATATGGATTAAGTTGTCACCCCAATTTCTTTTAGCTTGCTGTAAAATCTCCACTGTTAATAAGAAGCAACCACAATATTGTAATGCAGCTGAGAAACCGAGTTACGAATACTTGTGTTGGTTTTGCGCAAAATAATTTGCATCCCTGAATAGGTCCTTCCTTTTAAAATAGCTTTGTACAGGTTTCAGTACCAACAGGTGGCATCACTTCTTGCTTACGGTTATGTTGATTCAGTTGTGGGAGCTCCTTTTGTATCTTGTATATGATGCATTATTTAATTCCAAAAGGAACGGATGAATGCAAAGAAGCTTGGCTCTATGAGATGATGTATGCGTGGAAAAGACAAGACAAAAATTTTAATACAACTCGAGGAGTCATCACTAGGCCAAAAACAAAAAATAAAATAAAAATCTGACGAAGTCTAAGTTTGTTTTGTTTTTGTTTGACAGTTTCGCTACAAATCAGACCTGAACTTCATGAAGGGGGTTAGCTGGATGGCTCTGAGATCCCCTCAGATAGAGAATGTAAAGAAGGCTGGAGAACTCATCAGTGAGGTACTGATAAATCTTTCATGGGATGGTACGTCTGTAGGAATTGTTTACCATCAAGGCTCCTTGTTACATGACACTTATGGATGTAGCTTAGCATTTCCTTTTGATGTGAGAGCCTGTTTATACAACGGTTGTACGTTACCAAAGAGCAGTACACAAGATAGGAGTCCACCTGTGACATCCTGCTGCATATTTTCTACCCTGAACAGGAGACTCTCAACAACAAAAACACATAGCAATAAATAAAGACGGCAGACTCGGCAATGGAATGCTAAGCAGCTGGTAACATAGTTTTGAAAATTGCATACTTGAAACTGACAGCAAAGTCAGTGGAGAGTGATTCTATCGTGATCAGCATAACTTATTAACAGAGAAAATGTCCTAAATGTGGATTGGAGATCTAACAGGATGACATTTTGGATACAGATTTCTGTTTGCCCAGTCAAAACGATGTGTTTTTCTCTGTGCATCACTGCCATAACATATTGAAATCATTTTGGACAATTGCACAGTAAAGACAAGTGTTGAAAACGACATTTTCCCATTTGTATATCTTTTTGACAAAACGAAATCCATTGGGGATCTCTGGATATAGCCAAATTATATATGCATTTATTTTGGGCAAGCTATTTCAGCAGACACATAGATAGAACAAACCTTCTCTCAATGTTTCTTAAATGGTTTTTTAAAAAATTCTATACAATATGTATTAAAACACACATTTATGTATTATTTCTACATCTGCTGCCACACATATGAAATATTCTGTTTTTAACTCCAGTCTTTATTGCATGTTTTATATTACACTTATAGACAAAGTATCGTCAGAAACCAGATAGACTCAAGTTCACCACAGTGACCGACTCTCTGGACTTCCTCCATGCTAAGAATAGCTACCTTCAGTGCAATGATGTAAGTTAAGTATTTTTTTTATCATGTAGAGCAGTGGTTCCCAAACCTTATTTTTCCATGGACCACTTGAAAATTGTTGATGGTATTGGCAGACCACTTAATTATTTTTCTGCCCGTTGTTGCGATTTAGGTGTGCTGTGCTAAATGGTGAACGATTGTATTCTATTGCTTCTTTTCCCCCTTTCATTGTATTTTATCGAATTACTGATTACATTCAAATTGCAATGCAGTGAAATACAGCCTAAGAAATAAAAGCAGCGTTAAAAGTACAATTAAAAATCAGTGCAAATATTTATGGCAGGATTTACCTAATGAGCCCTATTAACAGAAGCCCTGTGCAAGGAGTTCCACTCCCGCAACAAAGCTTTCCTCCCATGTGCCCCCTGAAATTGGCTCTGGGGGGTGGGGGTGGACAGAACCCCCAGAATGGAGCACAGGGGGAAGAAAGTGGGGGGTGGTGGTGGTTTTTGTCTGGCAAACTGAACTGCTTGACAGGCGAAATGATTGGAAGAGCGTGATATTGAAAGTCAAGCAATATCTTGTCTTAGGTAAAGGACCCCTGACAGTTAAGTCCAGTTGTGAACGACTCTGGGGTTGCAGCGCTCATCTCACTTTATAGGCCGAGGGAGCCGGCATTTGTCTGCAGACAGTTTTTCTGAGTCATGTGGCCAGCATGACTAAGCTGCTTCTGGTGAAACCAGAGCAGCGCACAGAAATGCTGTTTACCTTCCCACCAGAGCTGTACCTATTTATCTACTTGCACTTTGACGTGCTTTCGAACTGCTAGGTTGGCAGGAGCAGGGACCGAGCAACGGGAGCTCACCCCATCGCAGGGATTTGAACCGCCAACCTTCTGATTGGCAAGTCCTAGGCTCTGTGGTTTAACCCACAGCACCACCTGCGTCATCTTGTCAAGGCACCTTTAATAAGCATAGGCATAATTTAATATTAAATGCATTTTGTACTGTAGCTCTTGCTGGAAATAGATTTTTGTTATCGTTATAGAAATTGTGAAAGTAACAAGTGTCATTTGGTTTGTCAGAGGCTGTACCGAGCCGCACACTTGGAATCCATGCATGAATATACTCTGCCTCCTGACCACCCTGACTTCATAAGGGCACGTCTCAATGCGCTCCATCTCAGTGATGTAAGTGATAGATCTTTTCATTTTAGGGTAATGGGTTTTGCGAATGAACATAGCTACAATTAGTTGTATTTTGATTTCATATGTACCAGGAATACGTCCGGCCGTCACTTGTCCCAGTAATTCCAGTTTGTAGATAATTTTCTTTTTAGCCTAGGTTGCATTGTTTTGAAATGGAATATAGTCGTTTCATGTGTATTAATTCACAATTTTATTTCATGCACAAATTACGGTAATTTTAGAGGAATTGTGTTTCATTAAATTACCTTAAAAGGTGCATTTAGTCAGCTACTGGAAATCAAAATAGAAAGAGCATTGTGCATTGACAAACCTTTACTCTCCTGTTAGAAGAAAAGAATGAGTGAGATGTATTGCTCATGCAGTTAGAACTGTATTGCCATGCACAGATGAATGTCACAGTTGTAAGTCTGATATGTACCCTTTCTTCTCAAAACATTCAAATGGACCAGCATGTATCTGAACTGAAACAGCCAGGGAGAGCATGGGGAGATGGAAGAGTTGGGGGCCTCTCATTAAAAATGAAACTGTTTTTGGTAGATATACAATTGGATCAGATGCCACACACAGAAAGCTGTTGAGAGAGACTGACCTTACAACACACACAAAAACCACATTGGTATTTGTAAAACTGCAAAGATAGCTGTAAATCAAATGAATGTAATGTGTGAGGATGAGTGCAAAAGCTGTGCAAACTGTGATAAAGTAAAATGATGCATGGGGTTTCAGATCAAAGGACCCATGTTACAGAATGATCCGCAACAGCAAGGCAAAAGCTTTGGCAGATTAAAAAGAGAGAGAGGAAGAGGTAGGAAAGGGCTAGGACTTGCTGGTGCTTGCACGATAGAAGCTCCCATGGCAAGAGACACTCCAGATTTGGACTTATGGCACAGCTGAGGAGGAAGCACGGCTCTTCCAGCCCACCTGATTCCCTTCCACCCCAAAGGGCTTGTTACTCCAAATATTCATACCCTGATTATTCTAAATAAATTTAAGGATTTATCTGGATTTGCCCTTTAAATATGCCATTTGTGGTCATTTTTGGATGGAATGCCTCCCATATTATCTCATCTGGGATAATTTTGGATTCTACTGTCATGATCTGGGAGGAAATAATTCCAGAATTAGATCAGGTGCTCTAAGTATGTTTATCAGAAATTGCAAGCCCACTGGGAAGTGTGGATGTCCCATTTCTTGCATTTTCACTCTCCATGTCTTCAGAGGTACATTTTTATCGCAGTCTCATAGTAAATAAACATTATTTGTTCAGTAAGTAATATGAGTTGGAGGCCTGAGATTATTACCTACTATCATGCCGAGCAGTCGTTTCCAAACTAATTTTCCCACAGACCATTTAAAAAATTGTTGGCAGACCACGTAATGATTTTTTTCTGCCTGTTGTAGTGATTTGTACGTGCTGTGCTAGATGCTGTATGTTTTTAAATAGGGTTTGTTTTTGTTTTTTTCTTACATTGTATTTGATTGTGTTACAACTTGCATTCCATAGAATTCAAACTGCAATACAATAAAATACCACATAAGAAGTAAAATAAGCAATACAAATACAATCGAAAATCAATATGTATATTTAATGCAGACATGCCATGGGCCATCTGAATGAAGCCCACAATGGTCCATAGGCCACAGTTAGGGAACCGCTGTTTTAGAGAATGTGCCCTAACCAAAGTAGACCCTCACCAAAATAGGCTATGTCTCTGCTCATTAGCATCCTTGCACCTATGTACAAAAATATTTTATTTCTCCTAAGCTGAATGGCTAAACTTGAGAAACATCTCTCAGGCAGGACAACGATGCGACATCACAATAACTTCAGACACTGTAATATAAACCCTTGGGATTGAAATGAGACATGTTATCTTCAAAATTTGCATCTTACTCATATAAATCATATCCAATATTTTATCTGGCAGCTCATTATTTTAGATTAGTTGATGAAACCATCAGGGTATGGAGCTAGCACAGAAAGCATTAGAAGTGCTTGAAGTAACAAAAAGTGGAGACTTGTAGCACTGACATTCCTACACTGTAAAACCCAAGATGCTACTAGGAGATGTTTCAAAAGACAGAATAGGGGCAGTGTGTCGATGCAATATTGATGTGGCTGATGCATCAAAGTGTCTAACAGAAACCAAATAAGCTGGAATCAATGTATGCATGAAATGCCAAACAAAATCTCAATTTGGGTATTTTTGACTCCCCACCAATAAGACTCTAACCAATGTACAGTATTCTGTAGGTGGGGATGTTGAAGGGCTGCAGGGCAGTCGGAAAATCTTAAAGGCCTTTATGACTGGCCCAGACACAAATGGTCCCATTAGAATCAAATATTTATTACTATAAGAACAATAGACTTGTAAACTAAGGCATCATCTTTCTTAACTCCTTCCTGCAGAAACTTTATAAAACATCTTGGGAGGAGACACGGGCAGCTGGCTATGATTTCAGACTGGATGCCATCCCTTTCCAGACGGCTAAAGCTTCCAGAGACATTGCCAGTGATGTATGTATTCAAGATTCATCTTAGCATCCCATTACAAGATTATTGGAATGGCAGGCTCCTATGCAACCCATGACTTTTCCTTTGCAGTTTAAATGGAGACACTGGTATCCAAAGACTTGAGGAACGTGCACTCAAATTCTTTCAGGCCAATCTGGAACTGCTAGGAAGCCAGAGTACAGTCCAGATGAATTTAGGTGCACATACATTTTGTTGAATTAATGAGCTTCAAGTTCTGAAGTCTCATTGATTTAATGGAACATCAGTCATGGGTCACATTTTTTGAACTGTGCAAGCTGCCTTACACCATTGGTTTCCATTTCATCCACATGCTTGTTAATGTATTCATCATTAAGTATGCTATTTGAAATATACTCAGAGTCGCAAAGTGATTTCATGCTCTTTATTCAGCTCATAGTGGTGAGGAGGAATGAATGAAAGTCCCCTCAAAGTATCTGCTTTATATACATTATTTACACAATGGGCTGCACATGATTGGCTAATTCCGGAATTCTACTGTAAGCCAATCAGGTTGTGGATTCACTTCTATCTGGAGCAGGATTGGGTGGTTCCTGCCAACCAATCATACTGCTGCATTGTTCTAGGACCAATCAGACTGCTGCATTTTGGATCCTATTGTTCTAGGACCAATCAGACTGCTGCAGTTTGGATCCTATTCAACTCAGTACATAACACTATTGATAATAAAACTGTGTATATTCTGTAAATCCAATGACCATTTCTTTCCAGTCAAAAATTGCTCCAACAAGGCAGCTCTGCCCTCTGGATGTAGATGCTAGTACTCTGATTTAGCAAAGTTACATGTCCACATAGAAGTCACAGCTCTCTATACAAAAATAATACAATAAGGGAATAAAAATTATTTTTGTCTTTGCTCTGTCTCACTACTCTGCAGTTCAGATACAGAGAGGCCTTCCTGAGGGATAGGGGGCAGCAGATTGGATTTCGCAATGTGAATGATGACCCCAAAATGAGGCACTTTCTCAAGATGGGCTACCTCCAGAGTGACAACCAATACAAGAGGGATTTTGTCAGAAACAGAGCACAGTTCAAGAGCCACATTGACCAGCCAAGATTTATCCATGCAAAGAAAAGTCAACAGTTGATAAGTGACGTCAATTACAGGCAGCACCTGCATCAGTATACCTGTGACCCAGAACAGCTGAACCTGAAGCATGCTAAGCAAGCACACAACCTCCAGAGTGATGTAAGTGCATTGATCTATAGGCTAGAGCAGGCACCCCCAAACTCGGCCCTCCAGCTGTTTTGGGACCACAACTCCCATCATCCCTAGCTAACAGGACCAGTGGGCAGGGATGGTGCGAATTGTAGTCCCAAAACAACTGGCGGGCTGAGTTTGGGGGTGCCTGGCTAGTCTCTCGTTCCAGGGCTCTGTACTCTGTCCTTGAAACATCCGTAAAGTGCCCCCCTTTTAAAAAAGAATATATTTTAAAGAATTGGCTGGTAGAAAAGAAATGCCAATGAAGGACCAAAAGATGCCAGTAAGGAGTGAGTTAGCTATCCCCCTGCATTCCATTGCCCTGGAACAATGCTGCTTCTATGCAGTTTTGAGGAAAGGAAATGGTGGTTCATGAGCTGCTGAAAAAAGTGTTATATTTGCTACTAACCACAGCTTGTGGCAGGAAAAAAGTGGAGGTGGAGGGAGAAAGAAAAGGGGAGGGCTAGTTAAGGGTGAATAGCTGCTCTCCTACCTTGCAATTTCCCACCACCTTGAAAAATTTGAACATCTCCTTTCACTGCTTGCAAAGGGAGTTGTGAAGTAGTGGGACCATTTGGTCTCAACACTAGTAAGTAATTTGAAGTTCTGGAGAAAAACGGAAAGATACAATAGGTATGCTTGTCCCATTGTTCCTTGGATTTCTGGTAGCCCTCATATGATTTCTGAGGTTTTAGAAGTGATGTTCAGTTAATAATAAGGAAGGAAATGTTGACAAACTGTGGAAATGCACAGCCTTTCGTACATGCTGCGATTCACTTCTTACTTTGTAAACATCTCATCATTATAGAATTCTTAGTGTTTGAAATAAATGAATCAAGTCCTGACAGTGAAGGAAACTGAAAGCTAAGGTGCTGTTCTATGCAATTTACTTCGCATCTGATTTGAAGTGTGCGCGGTTTATTAATTCCGTGAGGTTTGTGTATTTGTTTTGCAGGTCAAGTACAAATCTGATTTGAACTGGATCAGAGGCGTTGGCTGGACACCTCCAGGTTCCTACAAAGTGGAAATGGCCAGGAGGGCTGCCGAGCTGGCATATGCTCAAGGAACTTTGGATCAGAACAATCTGAAAACTGTACGTGAACCAATAGCCCCTTTCCTTCTAAGCACCTAGGATGCAGAATCCCAAACATAAGGCGGAGTGCTTGTTTCCCACTCTGTGTCATATAGAAAAGCAGTTTAGTGGCAATTGCTCAACAAGGCAGTTTCAGGTATCAGCAGTGAGATTTAATTAATGCCCATATCCTTATAAAGTATTTTTTCTACTATTAGAAAAAAACAGTAGAAAAATTTATGTGAATAAAGTTTATACAGTCAAACCTCCGTTCCTGAACGACTCCGTTTTGGAACGTTTCAGCTCCTGAACACTGAAAACCAGGAAGTTATTGCTTCAGTTTTCAAACGTTTTTTAGAAAGCCAAACGTCCGACACGGCTTCCACTTGAGGGCAGGAAGCTCTTGCAACCAACTGGAAGCTGTGCCTTGGTTGTCGAACGTTTTGGAAGCCGAACGGGCTTCTGGAACGGATTACATTTGACACTCGAGATTCGACTGTACACCCAAACAGACACAGACAATATTGGGTAGGGAAATGAATTAACTGCTCTTAGCGTGCAGACACACACAATGTTTTTAGAGCAGTGGAGCTTTTCTAGAGGACACTCTTTGCCCATCCCAATGACTGATCATACCAAAAGCACACATCTCTTTCTAGGGTTGAGTTCTGCAAAAAGATTCTGCTGTAAGATTGCAGCAGAAATAGACTGAATGGCTCGTTTACCCTGATGTCACCAATTTTATTTTATTTATTTTTTTCCACTCTAAAAATAAGGCAACAAATTAATGGATAAAGGACATGTAGAGGGTCCTGCAAGCTTTAAAAAAGGCAGCCTGTTGAATCATGGCTGGAGGGACGAGACTCAGCTGGCATACAACATTTTAGTTGCAAAGCAAGACTCGCACAATAGTTGAAGAATTCATTATGTTTTTACATCACACAAATCTTCATTCTGACATGTGAATAAGGCTTGCAAGTCTAGCGCTTGTTGCAAAGTCAGTTCCTGTGCAAGCCTCCTGAGAGGTTTAATGGGAATTACTGCTAGGTACGTGCCTATGGGATGCATATCACACCCACAACCTTTTGGCTTCAATACAATGGTTCTTCCAAGCCTAATTTCAGTGGGGAAGGGCAGCTTGCAGGTAACTGAGAAGCCCTTTGTGGAGATATGTGCACACACAGATGCTGCATTAGCAACACCTGATCTGAAGCATCTACAAGAAGCATTTGATACTCACAGAGGCATTTGGATGAGGAAGCTGGAGTAACCCAGAAGTTGCATCTTCCCTAGAAGTAAGACTATGTTGAAGCTAACAAACCTGTCCAACCACAGAAAGATGGCATTAGCAGAGCTTTAATGTTTTGCCCGATAAAGTACTGTTTCTTTTTAATAAATGGGAATTCTGCAAATTTGTCTTCGTAAGTAGCTCACATTCAGTATCTATTTTGGCTGGCAGGAACAGGCAGCTGGAGAAGGATCCCAAGAAGTGAGAGTCAATCCTGATGCGACAGAGATCTTGCAAGTCAGGCGGAGAAAAATGATGTCAAGGAATGAACTGAAACACAGACATCAGCCTTAAGAAAATGCATAATTTTTTTCAGCTTGCTGTGCAAGTAGAACCCCCCCCCCCGAAGCATAGGCTGCACCAAAGCGGTTGAATTTGCTAAAAGAAAAAACAACAGTGAAACCTTACGCAAATAATTTAATATTGTTCTTATATTTTTTTTGCATGTAAGTAATTTTTAAGTGTATGTTATTATGAAATGTAGTATTTATTTCTGACAGCGAATGAAATTAGTACTAGATGACTGGCAGGCTCAACTTTGTACTAAAAATTAATGAACATGATTTGTTGAACGTAAAATTATTTGTATTGAAAATAAATAAGAGGAATCGCTTTCCATAAATAATTTGTTTTGGTATTTTAATTATAGGGTTTCCTTGGTTTATGAAATTTTCCTTTATTTCCTGCATTCCTTTGAGCATTGTAAAGTGGTCTATGTGACTCTTGATAATTTAAAGTTTATTATCTTTGAATGGGTGAGCATGTAAGAGCAAGCGAAATGTTGATGTGTGGCTTTGTTATAGGCCCTTTTAAGTGGAGGAGAATGAGTTCCTGAGTGTGTGATTGAGCTTCTATGAATGGGATGTGAAAGTTGTATATAATGTTTGCAGACAGAGTGGTGGATTTGGACAAGCAAGCTCCAGATTCAAACTCAGCTGCTAAGCTCCCCTGAGGTATATTGGGCTAGCCACTACATTTCAGCCTACGAATCTGACTCATTTTTCAAGATAAAATGGGGATTAGGTCTGCTATCCTGAACACATTGGAGGATAAAAATATAACAGATACTTTTTTTAAAAAAATGGCATTTCGTTCCAAGTGTAGGCTATGTGGTTACACATGCCACTGTATAATAAACTGGTGAAAGCTAAGCCAATACTCTAAATCCTAAGAGAGGGTGTCAGGGTTTGCATTTTGAATAAAACATGGCATGTTTTGAATTATCCAGTGGAACTTGCAATTCTCGGTGCTTAAAATCCTATTCAGAAAATATAGTCTTGCAGACAGTCAATTTATTTAAATACCACATTTCCCACAGATTTGTGGCTCAAAGAGGCTTACCAAAATGAACATTCAATACAGTAGTACAGTAACCATAATACACAATTCAAAATTTAACATCACTACAGCAAAGAGTTCAACAATTCATTCAAAGATGTCAAAGGAAATTAAGCATAAAGCTTATTAACACACAGGCCAATTAATATTCAAAGGCAACCCTAAAACTAATAGCGGTAGTAACAAACAACCCCCCCCATGACTTGTATACTCCTAGACCCCAAAGTCCAGAACTTCTCTGATGAAGATTCCTAGGAGGAGGTTGGTGTGTGGCTGGTGGAAGCATAATCATCCCACACATTTCTACAAAGAAGGAAGTCAGTTAAATGGTGTGTATAAGATTTCAACCGTAATGCCAAAAAGATAATTGGAAAACTAACTTCCTTATCTGAGATTAATAGGAAGGTATATCAGTATGTCTTAGGCTTACCTTTATTTATTTTTCAAAGGGTTTTCCTAGATATCAAAGCTAGACTCGCGTTGAATTTTTGTACGAATCCAGTTGAGAAATCTTATCACGTGGGTATAGACTCCAGGTTTTTGTCTTAACCCACAGTGTTCTCCCCAGCTCACAATTCCATAGACATAATAAGAGCCATTTTTCACGCAGGTTAGAGGACCTCCTGAATCTCCCTAGCAACAAATAAAATAGGTCATTTAATTAAGTACAGTGGTACCTCAGGTTACATACGCTTCAGGTTACATGCGCTTCAGGTTACAGACTCTGCTAACCCAGAAATATTACCTCAGGTTAAGAACTTTGCTTCAGGATGAGAACAGAAATCGTGCTCTGGCGGCGCAGCAGGAGGCCCCATTAGCTAAAGTGGTGCTTCCGGTTAAGAACAGTTTCAGGTTAAGAACAGAGCTCTGGAATGAATTAAGTTCTTAACCCGAGGTACCACTGAAATTCAAATATGGACCAACAGTAGTTTTATTTAATGCCTAAACCAGGGAGACCTCAAACCTGAGGTCTCTTCTGGAGCTGATGGCATGGACTCCTGGCCCAGACTTTTCTTCTTCTGTTTTGTCCTCAGCACAGTAAGTGGCCCTTGCGAAAGTGGAGGGCAGTTGTCCGCGATGGACCTAGCCATTGGGTGGTCTTTTCGGAAACTGAGGATATTAAATCCCTGGCCTTGGATTCTCCATTTTATTGCACTTATGCTGCAGTTCTAAGATGGCTGAGGGAGACAGAAGTGGTTCATCTACGTTATCCAGTGCCGGCAGGACAAAAGTGAGCATGGACGAATACTATTCAACTCCATTCTTTTCAGTTTCCTTTAGAAATGATGGGAGAGAAATGGTCTGGCATAGTTTAATCTATGATGTGGGGGCACGTCAAGCAAATCCAGTTCTTCAGTGGCAGGCCCTGTGGCACACTCCATTTCCAGGTCTACTGACCTTGGAGCTCTGATATCAATAGAGTAAGGGCCATAAAATTTCATTGGTGGCAGGAGTGGGAATCTGGCACTCCTTATGGCTCCTTCGATGCCCTCGGAGAAGGAGATTCAATGCTTCCTTTGGCACCCTGGGGTGCAGAGCCCACGTTTTATTAGTAGTGGAATTTCCAGCATGATATATTTGTGTGGTGGTAGACCTTTCATGTTTCAAGGAGTCCTGGGGGGATGCAGCGAGTTTCCATTCATTCACAAAACGGGAGGGTCAGTTCTGGCTATGCTCTTCAGAGGACAACACACATACCCTTCTGTGGCTGCCCCGCTAAATTCTGCAGACCTCAGAAGATGTATATGCTTTTCTTGATATTTTCAAGTGTTAGTAGATTGCATGATTTGCTTGTAAGCTGCCTGGAGCTAATTTGATAAGGCAGGGTAGAAGTCGGATGAAAAAAAATAAGTAAATAAAGCACATATTCAGTACCACAGATATCTCAGGCTAGCAATACAAAGAACCTGAAGAACATAAAACGTGGTGGTTTGGGGAAAGGAGAGGTGCAGGTATCATGCACCTATGATGTATTGGGACAGGCCTTATCAAATGACAAAACTCCCAAGTTTGCAGCTGAACTTCTGCGTCTCCCATAGGCTTGCCTGTCACCAGAAGAGATGCTGTTTGTTTGAAGGACATGCCTCTCACATCATGTTGAAAGGAAGGAAGTTGTTGTAATGTATCTGATACAAGAAGCAGATACATATGTAGTACCCTGCCAGACATTACTCTGCATAGCCTATTTACATTTTGTTAAAAGAGAAATTAGTGTTCAAATACTGAAAAAGCAACAGACCTGACAAGTATCAGCGCTTGTTCTCTGAAGATTTCCTGCACAAAGCATGCTTTCATCCAGTCTGTTATTATGTGCACTTCGTGCGTTACACCGCACCTGGGAAATCAGCTTTACTCTGGCATCTAACAGCTGATGAGATGATTCACCTACAGGATGCAGGAAAATGAAGAAACTCTTAACTTCCCTTCTTCCCTCTGCTAAATCTTTCTTTTCAATCTATGGGATAATAGAATTGTGCCTGGGCCTAAGATATGATCATCTGCTGCAAGGGAAAGCCACAACTCTGGCAGAGCAGGGTTAGGAAATGAACAAGCCCAAAGAAGGCTATCAAGCTAAAAACAGCTTTTGACAGTGAATTTCTGTTACTGCTGCATAGGAGTTTGGCATCTCAATAGTGTTTTGCCTTTGAAAAACCTGCACTGTGTTGTATTTGCAAGATGTTGATTGACCTCGGAAGACTCTGGCCTGTAGACTTTACAACCGCAAATGTGTGTTAAATCAGAACTGTTTGAGTCAAATCCTGACATTTGTTATGTTTACTCTGGGATCGTTACATCAATAATTTCCATGTATTGATCCATGAATATAATTATATTCATTATAATTATATATAATTATATAATAAGGCTTGCAAGTTATCTCCATAGCCCACCTTTAATAGTGTGTTTGCTGTTGCAGATGTCACAAACAGGAAACAGGTTTGAGAGAATTACCACTAGATCCACAAATGAAACAAGTGGTGGCTAGAGCCATAAAATCTTGAGCAATTAAGTCAATTATGCATGTTATGCAAAAGAATTATTCAGCTCCGCATCTGAGAGATGTCTGTGCTGTTCAGTGGGGAACATTATTTGCTTTCATTATTCACATAAATGTGGTGTGCTATAATGATTAGGATTTGCACTGCAAACAAACACATATCGACCATTGCAGATAAATACACTGATGCCATCAAGCAGAAGGTTGGAAATATCTATGGAAACAGAGATGTTTCGCGCTTCCCATTCCCCAAAATATTTTATTGCTAGCATATGCCATGCAAGTGTTTCCTGGTTTAATCAAAAGAAGCCAAAGTGTCTCAATTTGCATGTATCAGAAGATGTCACTTGAGAACCCCTGACATAAGGCAAAGGGATGTGTCCTAAAGAGCTCTCATTCATAGAAAGAAGAAGAACAGTTTGGATTTGATATCTCACTTTATCACTACCCTAAGGAGTCTCAAAGCGGCTAACAATCTCCTTTCCCTTCCTCCACCACAACAAACACTCTGTGGGGTGAGTAAGGCTGAGAGACTTCAGGGAAGTGTGACTAGCCCAAGATCACCCTTCCATGAATAGAGCTCTCCTTCCAGTCATGGATCTAGCCACATATTTGCACAGTTGAGTTTAACATCGTAATTTTAAATTAGCAAGGCAAATTTGAATTGCAATTCTAATGTCTTCATTGGTTGACCGGGCCTTTTGTGACACAATGGATTTGTATGAATTATGTGTGTAAAATGCAATTCTTTGCTCAACTATGAAGCTCCCTGGGAAGTCTTGGTCATAAAACTAGCTCTATACTTCAGCTAAGTCATGGGCTGTTGTGAGATTTTTTTAAGGGAAAGGGCAGGATATACAAGCAAATGTTTTTTAAATTGGAGTCATTTCTGGCATCAAAACAGATCAGCTATTCACTCTTGGGCAGCATTCATAGACAGTGGACTGTGAATGTGGTAGTTTGCAAAGGAGACTGTGTCATGGAAGAATGCTGTTTTATTAACTCGTATCATCAGCACCTAATCTATCAAATCTGCATACCAGATGCTTCTTACTTTCAATATGAATTATATCAAAAGATGTATATACTTCATATTAGATTATATTGCTCATAAAACATAAGGGTACTTTTGGGAACATGATTGACACATTGTCCACCTGCAATTTTACAGCAACTCATTAAGTGAAAAGTGAAAAACTGCATTTTTTTTCAGAAAGGTCTCATTATCTTATTTTTAAGCACAAGAATAATTTCTTCCTTCCAAGGAACTCACAGTATGTCACAGAGGTTTAGCTGAACTTGAATAGATTTGGCAGTTCTGTTTCAATATGCATCCAGAAATCCAGATGCTGCTTATCAAAAACTTATCCAAACCAATAGGCTGGAAAATACTGTCAAAGTTCCTGGGTTTATTTCCGAGATATGGCTCAGAATCTTTATCTGGAAGCACATAGACTCATTCACTCTGATTTGATTCTTTGAATGAAGTTAAGATGATAAGTGGCATATGACAGAGAAAGGGACAAGGAATTTGATGGGAGGTTTGCCCTAAATACCACTACTTCTTTTATTTTTTAAAAGCTCTAAACAGATTTGCACATTCTGAATTTTTAACCAAGTTTGTTTTCAAAAATTGCTTGATTTTAAAATGCCTGGTATAGCTATTCATAATCTGTAGCATATCTTCTCTGATTGAATTGTTCTGCAGGAATAATGAGGGGTGGTTGGTCTTCCTGAACATGTTCCCTGGCCAGACAATTAGTCATCTTATCTACAGCCAAGAATTTGGGAGAACAGCCAAATATAATCAGGAGTTTGGGAGAACAGCCAGGTATAATCATCCATTTGATTTAAATGTGTAAACGCTTAAGTGGATGTCTATATCCTTCTAGAAACATGGACACCTGAAGGTATGTGACTTCATACTAGAGAAGCATCCTCTGACATCATATATCTCTCAGTGTTGCGAAAGGTAAAGCATCCTGTTCTCACACTGGCGCACCTCAGTAAGCAGCAGTGACCCATAGTGTTGAGAAGCCAGGACAGCAACAGAGCCCAGCCAGCCGCTATGGAGAGACAACCTTGGCAAAACACAGACTACAGGAGGGTGTTGGTTACAGATAGGTAGCCGTGTTGGTCTGCCATAGTCAAAATAAAAAAATTCCTTCCAGTAGCACCTTAAAGACCAACTAAGTTAGTTCTTGGTATGAGCTTTCGTGTGCATGCACACTTCTTCAGATACACTGAAACAGAAGTTGCCAGATCCTTCTATATAGTGAGAAGGTGGGGAGGGGTATTACTCAGAAGGGTGGTGGGAATGGGAGATTGGCAGATAGCTGAGATGAGCCTGTTGACGACTCTTAACGACTGTAATAGGTCTTACAGGAAAAGGCAAGGGGTGAGAAGGTGAGAAATGGCTTAGTCATGTATAATGAGATAAGAATCCAATGTCTCTGTTCAGACCAGGTCTCTCCATGGTTTTAAGTTTGGTAATGAGTTGCAATTCAGCAGCTTCTCTTTCCAGTCTATTTCTGAAATTCCTTTGTAGTAAAACAGCTACTTTGAGATCTTGTATAGAATGTCCTGGGAGATTGAAGTGTTCTGCTGGAGATTGAAGTGTTCTCCTACTGGTGGAGATTGAAGTGTTCTCCTACTGGTAATTCTAGTCTACTGGTACAGGAGGGTGGTAATTCTAGTCCATCTAGGAAACAGCGACGACCCTCCTATCTGCAGCAGCAGAGGCCAAATTGAGAAGAGAGGAGGTGGAATACAAAAATTAATAGAGATTTTGTCAATGTATTAACCATAAAGGACTGCACCATTAAACAATAGCTTACCTGTTTCAGTTTCTCCCCAACCTGATATATAGCATTCTGTGTCATCAGGAAAAGTAGAATCAGGCAAGCACACTCGCTTGACGTATCTTGTTTCCACTGCACAGTGGCCATCAATTGGTTTCAACTTCAACAAAGCTGTGGGCCGAATGGAAGACAATTTTGTGCAATAAAGCCGATGACATGTTAACTCTGAACAGTATCAGGAAAGTAATAAATAACATATTCTCAAGCTTTCTTATTTGAATACTCTTGCTTGTTAGACTACTTAATTTGAAATTATAGAATGGTTTTCATTTCTCTGTTGCTATCTTAGGGTCACCAAGCTACACGTGTTCCCTGATTCTTCCTCTTGATTGTTTTTAAATACGAAAAGCAGCTTTGGGAGCCAAAATGGGATCAGACGGTTGGCAGAGGAGTTGGCAGCTTGACCCCTTTCCCTTCTCAAAGTCCACTGAAAATCATCTCCAGCTGGTTTTCTTCCTGTGGTGAAGATAAGTTAACATCTCTCTTCTTCTATAGGTGACAAACTATCAGGGAGAAGGGGGTGGTTTTGAGCTGACAGCAGGTAGGGAAAGGGTTAAGGAAGTATCATGGATCTGCCAGTCTTATGTCAGAAATAAATCTAGGTCAATAGCATGCAAAGCTAGCTAAGGAAGCAACCAGATCTGTCATCAAACTTAAGCATTATTTCCCCTGATTTCAAACAGATACAGCTAAGTATTTGTAGGCTTCTCACAACCTCATCCAACTTGTTTCTCTGTCCTGGGAATGTTAAGTGAGCAAAAGCATCCCTGAAAGGCTTGCCACTTCTTTTTTATACAAAATGTAGAAATTCAATATATTTTTATGGAAATACTACCGTATTTTTCACCCTATAGGACACACTTTTCCCCCTCAAAAAATGAAGGGGAAATCTGTGTGCGTCCTATGGGGCGAATGCAGGCTTTCACTGAAGCTTGGAGAGCGAGAGGGGTCGGTGCGCACCAACCCCTCTCGCTCTCTAGGCTTCAGGAAGCTATCAGCAAGCCTGGGGAGCCCGTGGGAGTTCCCGCAGGGCTCCCTAGGCTGCGGATAGCAGCCTGCAGCCCGGAGCGTGGGGCGCGCTGAAGCAGAGCGCCCCGCGCTTCGGGCAGATATCTGCAGCCTAGGGAGCCCTGCGGGAGTTCCTGCAGGGCTCCCTAGGCTACGGATAACAGTCTGCTGCCCGGAGCGCGGGGTGCACTGAAGCCACGGCTGGGGGGGGGTAATTTGTTTTTCTTTATCCCCCCCAAAAAAACCTAGGTGCGTCCTATGGGCCGGTGCGTCCTATAGGGCGAAAAATACAGTAATTAAACCTATTTTCTGAAGCTTCGAGGAATTTGAATGTTTGTTCCATTGCTTAACTCAAGTCAGAATTATTTTATCCATGATATTTAGCCCACATCAAAGTTATTGAGCCTAATGTCCACTATCTCCATCTTGTAACCACACTGACAGTGATTTGAACATTTGTAAGCAACTTGCCAATATCATTGTATGGGACATCCTCAATTTCTTCATAGTGTCCATGTATAATTATCTTTTCCACATCAAACTTCTGTTCATAATGCTCTTTCCTAAGGAGATCTTTTTTGCCAAGGACCACTTCAAGGGTGTGGGCATCTGTCCTATGAAAGAGAGAAAAATGTCACAAAGAATGATCAGTTGTAATTATAGAACCTCAAGAGATTTCAAAGATAATCCAGTTCAACACGTATACTGGAATTCTCCATCATGGAAACTATCTCTACTAGACTTAACACTCGGCAGGTTTCCTGGGTACTCATACTTCAGCTAAAGCCTGGGAGAAGACATCAGGAAGTAGCTCCTCCCATAGGCCTTTCTCAGACCAGGAAGCCAGGAAATTGCATAGTTCTAGAGTAATGTATATTAGAAAGCACACACACACAACCTTGCATTGATAAGGGAAGCTCAAAACTCTACACTGGCCAAAACTCTAAAGAAATTCTCAAGTGCCTTAGAATGAGGCAGAAAAAAATGGAAACCACGTTTTCAGAGGGGTGGGGAAACCTTTCAAGAAACCAAAAGACAGATTTTGGCACAGCACTGCTAGCCAATCAGATCCAAGTTATGTAGAGCTACTCTCATCTACCATATGGGAACCTGAATGCATGAATGTGGACTTTTCTATGTCTATGCTTTAAGTGGGGTAGGCAAGATATGCTCCTTTTAAATATACAGTGGTACCTCAGGTTACATACGCTTCAGGTTACATACGCTTCAGGTTACAGACTCCGCTAACCCAGAAATAGTACCTCGGGTTAAGAACTTTGCTTCAGGATGAGAACAGAAATCGTGCTCCGGTGGCACGGCAGCAGCAGGAGGCCCCATTAGCTAAAGTGGTGCTTCCGGTTAAGAACAGTTTCAGGTTAAGCACAGACCTACGGAACGAATTAAGTACTTAACCTGAGGTACCACTGTATATATTTTGGTAAGTATTTTAGTTTCAATTTATTGCTGTTTTTATATCTGAATTTAATATATCTGCTATTTCTATTCTGCCATTTTGAGCAAAAATGTTGGCTAAATCATAATCACACATAAACCATACCAATAAGGATCTATTCATAGACTCCTAGAACTGCGGAGTTGGAAGGGACCCTGAGGGTCATTTAGTCCAGCCCCCTGCAATGCAGGAATCTCAACTAAAGCATACAGGTCAGATGGTCATTCAGTCTCTGCTTAAAAATCTCCAAGGAAGGAGAACCCACCACTTCTTGAAGGAGACCATTCCACTGCCAAACAACTCTTAGTGTCAGAAATGAAAGATGAATTTGCTTACAAAACACAGTGCGCCGCAGTAAGAACCCAACATGGTTCAATCAGTACTCCTCCACAGAAGTGTCCTCTGGGGAAAAATATGCCCCTTGAAACCTTCCTCTGAACAGAGGCTTGCCATGGATGTTTGCCAGGAGTTGACTTGGCACCGCCATAGATTCTCTTTAATGGTCTTTCTGTCTCTGGTCTTCCACATGTATTAGGTCTTCTCTCCGCTGCAGAATTCTTGGTGACTGTATTCCCAGAGGACTGTGCTGCAATACAAAAGAAACAACTGGATATGGAAATGGTATAATGGCACTGTCTCTGTTACAAAGGCTCTCTCAGTCCAACTTTTTGTCATTTAACCTAACAACTCATAAACAGACCCTTCCTCCTTCCTACACTTTCAATTTTGTTTTTCAGGAGGACACTTCAGGCAGTCTGCACAGCTAGATCTGGATTCTCTAAGTGTCATGCAAGACTTGCACACTGTGCTTTGACCACTGACACAGCACATTCACTAGAGTTTCATCTTACCGTATTGGCCTGAATATAAGCCCCACTTTCCCCCCAAATTCTGACCGTGAAAAGTTAGAGTGAGGCTTATATTCGCGATCTTATGGTATGCAGCCAGGAGTGTGGGGCAAACAGCGGCAGGAGCATGGCAAAGCAGCTCCCCCCCCCCCCCGCGCATAGTCCCCCGTCCTCTCCCCCAAGGCCAGGAAGGGAGAGAGCGAGGAAGGAAGGGGAAAGGTCGCCAGCAATGCAACCCCCCCCCCCCCGTATGCAGCCAGGAGCAGCAAGGAATGGAGCAGCTTATATCCGGGCATTTTTTCTCCCCCCCCCTCCAATTTTAAAGGTGCGGCTTATATTCAGGCCAATATGATAACTCAAGGCTTGATAAGGCAATTGGGAAAATATTGCAGTATTATGAGCTATGATATAGAAGTTTGGTCCTAATTCTGAAAAAGTTTATATCTTCAAAATAATTGGCAACATCTTTCATATCATCATTGCATTTCTATTTCACCTTTCCTCCAAGGAGCTCAAGATGTGATACATGGTTTTACATGGGAACTAGGCAGAGGGCCTTCTTGGTAGTGGTGCCCGCCCTGTGGAACGCCCTCCCATCAGATGTCAAGGAAATAAACAACTATCTGACTTTTAGAAGACATCTGAAGGCAGCCCTGTTTAGGGAATGTTTGATGTTTTATCGTGTTTTTAATATCCTGTTGGAAGCAGCCCAGAGTGGCCGGGGAAACCCAGCCAGATGGGCGGGGTAAAATAATAACATGTTGTTGTTGTTGTCTCTCCCCTCTTTTCTTTTCGTAGAATTCCCCATTGCAAAATAGCAATATATTAATTCACATTTCATAAACCTCTCATTTCAAATATACTACAATTATTTCTCACACATTTCTGTATTTCCCTTCTAATCCTCACATTAGCCCTGTGAGACAGGCTAGGACCTTGCCCACCCAATAAGCTTCATCGCTGAGTGGAACCTGACATCTCTCAGGCCCTTACCTAACTCTAATAACGAAATCACACTGGTGTAGCCATCCTGAAACTACAACAATAGCTAAGCACACAAATACAGAAGACAGGGCCATATTCAGGAACCTAAGTGAATGGGGCATAAATAGAAGCAATCCCTTCTTCCTATGTTCCTGAATATACCTTTCAATTATGAAATAGCTCCCCACAGAAACTGAACCTTGCAGCATCAAAGCTGTCTCTCTCAGTGCATGAGTATAATTCCTGAAAGATCCATGTAGAATATTATTCCTTCATTCTGTGAATGGTTTATTTTCTGCTGTACTGTTTCATATTTCATTTCCTCTTACATCTCTTGACAATAGATATCCCGATACCTGTTATTTGTTTGGCATACTTCTCCATGCTCTAAAGCTAACAGATCCTACAATTTCACTAAACTCTTGGGCAGAGCTTCAAGAAGACTATTTAAAAAATCATGCTAGAGTCATTACAGTTTTGTGGGCTGCGTTCTTAAAGGTAGATGGATGGAGGGCGGGGTGGGGGAATAATCACAATGCCTGTCAATCTGAATTACTGCTACACCTTTCACGTTTATTTTGCCCCACTTTATATTATTACCCATCGTACCTGTTTCTGAGCACGCGGATACATCACAGAAGTCCCACTTCAATTTGTTATTCACACTGACAAAGCACCAGGGCTTTTCGTCACCATCTGGGTTCCTGGAGGAGGAGGTTTCAAAATTCACCAGTCAGAAGAGCATAATGTCTCAAGAAAGAAAGTTACTAATTGAAGTTCTGAAAGATAGGAGAACTGGGAAATGCTCTCACAAAAGCACAAAAGATCCAGAGATCTCCCCTAAGCAAAAACTGTGCCTGAGGGATAGCATGCCTTCTTTTTAGGGTGTTGTCTATGGCCATTGTTTTTACAGGGTCACCGGTATACTGTGGTATATTAGGAACATAAAAAAAACAAGAAGAGCCTGCTAGATCAGACCAATGGCCCATATAATCCAGCATTCTGTTCTTACAGTGGCCAACCACATGCCTGTCAAAAAACTACATGCAGGACACAAGCATCATCATCATCACCATCAAGAATTATTAATATTAATAAATACCCCACCCCTCTGGCAGGGTTTCCCCAGCCACTCTGGGCGGCTCCCAACCAAATATTAAAAACACAATACAGCATTAAACATTAAAAACTTCCCTAAACAGGGCTGCCTTCAGTTGTCTTCTAAAAGTCAGATTGTTGTTTATTTCCTTGACATCTGGTGGGAGGACGTTCCACAGGGTGGGCGCCACTACCGAGAAGGCCCTCTGCCTGGTTCCCTGTAGCTTCACTTCTCGCAGTGACGGGAAACTTGCTAGACGAAAGAGTTTTCCGTTTTGGAGGTGCTTCGCAAAACGAATTTCCTATGGGCTTGCTTCGCAAGACGACAATGTCTTGCGAGTTCCTGCTGGTTTTTTCCCCTTCCCCCCCCTTTTCTAAGCTGCTAAGACGCTTATCAGCTGATCCGATCAGCAGATAAGCCGCTAAAAGCCGCTAATAGCGCTAATCCGCTAATCCTTCAATGGGCTTGCTTCGCAAGACGAAAAAAACCGCTAGACGAAGAGAATCACAGAACGGATTCTTTTCGTCTTGCGAGGCACCACTGTAAGTGATAAGTTTTTGTACAACCAACAAACACTGGCATCACTTATTGAGTTGCGTAAATGCATAACATACATCTTTGCCAGCAACCTATCAGCATTAATAACTACCTGGTAATGTGTATCTCAAGGGACGCAGGTGGCACTGTGGTTTAAACCACAGAGCCTAGGGCGGCGGTTCATAAACAACAGTGGTCAGGGGTGCCAACTTGAATAAAATATTGGGGTGGGGGCAGCTAAGCCCCACTCCACATAATTGATTACATGACATGGTTCACACACCCTATTTGAATGACAATGACCATCAGCTTTGAGGGGTGCAGCCCCCTGAAATATTTTATTTGGGTGGGGTCCCTTCGGCTCCTAGGAATTAGTTCCTATGACAGTGGTCATTATTTCCAAGGTGAAGTCGTAAAGACAACCATCACAGTGTTGGGGTAATAGCCTTGGTGTCTTGGTAGCCAAGAAGAATCAGTAATTATTTGCAATGAAGATCACAGAAAAGAAATGTAATTGAATTACACTGATATAGCTCATGCAGATACTGCATTTTTGGAGTGGGAGGAACAGACGTATTTGTGTGCATGGCATTGACATTCATGGAAGTGGGAGAAAGAAGGCCTTCCTTGATGAATGTGCAGTACATTACCTGCAGAAGTTATGGTCACCAAGGCCATAAGAGGCAGCATCTTCAATAAATGCATTATAATTCCACTCCAGGAGACGGTGAGAATTCCAGTGAAGACAGGTCTTATGGAGAATTGTTTGACTAACATTTCCTCTGTATGAAATGCCATTTTCTTCATAGCAGTCATCAGGTCCTACAAAAGGATTGCCTTCTAAATAAATGTGCTCTCTCACCCACCCACCCCTACACCATTCATTTAAAGCACTCTTACACTACTTGAAAAGTCACCTGGGACCTGTCGTTTGTTAAGGTGCTGGATACCATAGTTGTGGGGTGAGTAAACTGCAGTTCCCACAATTCTTTGGGTGAAGCCATGACAATTAAATTAATAATAATAATAATAATAATAATAAAAATAATAATAATAATAAAATTTTATTTATACCCCACCCTCAGGGCGGCTAACACTGAATATAAATTACAATAAAACATAATAGAAAAAAAGAAAAAAGAAAAAAAAAACAGTTGATTAAAATACGGCTTAAAATACAGCCTCAGTTTAGTAGCAGCACATAAATCAAGACCATAAAGGGAGGAAACATCAGATATTCACCCGAGCCAGCTATCCATGCTGGTCCTACATGGGCCAGCAAAATAGCCAAGGGAAAATTTATATACCAGATCCCATATAAGGGGTCAGAGTGAGTCCAAGCCAAAGGCCAGGCGGAACAGCTCCATCTTGCAGGCCCTGCGGAAAGATGTCAAATCCCGCAGGGCCTTGGTCTCTTGTGACAGAGCGTTCCACCAAGTCGAGGCCAGTGCTGAAAAGGCCCTGGCCCTAGTGGAGACCAATCTAACCTCCTTGAGGCTCGGGACCTCCAAAGTGTTGTTATTTATGGACCTTAAGGTCCTCCGCGGGGCATCCCAGGAGAGGTAGTCCCGTAGGTATGAGGGTCCTAGGCTGCATAGGGCTTTAAAGGTCAAAACCAGACCTTAAACCTGACCCTGTACTCCACCGGGAGCCAGTGCAGCTGGTAAAGCACTGGATGAATGTGATCCTGTGGCAAGGACCCCGTAAGGAGCCTTGCTGTGGCATTCTGCCACCCTGGAGTTTCTGGGTCAGCTTCAAGGGCAGCCCCGTGTGGAGTGAGATACAATAATCAAGCCTGGAGGTGACCGTTGCATGGATGACTGTGGCCAGATCAGGGCGAGAAAGGTAAGGGACCAACTGCTTAATACGGTGGAGATGGAAAAATGCCACCTTTGCTGTGGCTGCAACCTGGGCCTCCATAGAAAGGGAGGCGTCAAAGGTTGCACCCAAACTCTTGATAGAAGGTGCTGGCACAAATTGAGCCCCCACAAGAGATGAGAGTTGGCCCCCCAACCCCATGTTGTCCTGACCCAGCCAGAGGACCTCTGTCTTCGAAGGATTTAACTTTAACCGGCTCCCATGCAGCTATCCAGCCACAGCTTCCAAGCATCTGGTCAGTGTGTCTGGGGCTGAGTCAGGGTGGCTGTCCATCAACAGATAAAGCTGGTATAAATGTGCTTTAAATGTATGCTGTGGATCTGACCGACTATCTCACAGTGATTCTCATTTCATCTAAGCAGACCCAACCTAACAGCGTTTAAGCAGACTCCTTCCCCATTTCCTCCTTCATTTATAGCTCAATTTGTTGTTTTGACCTTCGGCTTTCATAAAAGTGCAAATCTGGGCATCTTGAATCTACTTCCTGCATGCCAATGGCAACAAGAATAAGGACCAAACAACTTCCATGTGCCAAATTCTGCAGCACGGTCATATGTGCTTAGAGGCATTCACAGATCCCTCTTCTTGGTAAATCCGTAGGAAAATAGCCAACAGGCCAGAACTGGATCCCTCACCTATTTCGCAAAGCCTTCCTTTGAATGGCTCAGGACACTTGCAGCTGAACTTGGACCTTATCCGATGCCGTTGACAGATGCCCCCATTTTTGCAAGGATTTGGTCGGCAAGATGACTGTGCTGTTAGTTTCCAGAAAACAAAACATAACAGAGCATTTAAGTAAGATTCATAGCTTGCATGAACAAAGCGCTAACCAGGAAGAAATACCTTTATAGGCAGAAAAGGAAAGCAAAGCAAAGCAAAGCACAGTTGCACAGGTATGGATGTGGGAAGCCCACCATCAAATTCCTCATCAAAGCTCACCAGGTGGTGCTATCACTCTCCCTACAATCATCCCTACACAGTGAGATAGCTTCACCCTAGCCTTCTTGAGCCCCTTGTAAAAAGGAGGAAGTACTTCTGTCTGGATTTTAGAAATACTAACAGGATAGGAAGCAACTGCCACAATTTGGTGAGCAAATTTGGAGATCAAAGGTGATGATTCATTCTTTGGTTCATTCTTAGGCATATAGGGCAGCAGTAAGACAAATGTCTGATAGTAACCATATCCCTCAAGTTTGGTACTCACCTTTGTCACAGAATGGTGCTTTGTAGGGGTGTTTGCAATGGCATCGATAATAAGGCGCTCTTAAGCTTATAAGGCAATCTCCTCTATTGCAGTTGATCCTTTCACATGTGTTCTTCACTATGTTGCATGATATAAATAAAATGGACAAGTGTGTTAAGGTTATCTCTCTGTTGTTCATTCATTGTCAAACTCAATATGTATTTACTCGGAAGCCTTCCCAATAAATGTTCTCATGGTCCTTGCTCCTATCTCTGTGAAACCATAAATACCACCCCTCTGCTGCCACCCAAAAAAGCCAGGCTTTATCATCTTTTTTCTAGGGTAGCCTTCACCAACCTGGTGTCTGGGACTTATGAAAAACCTGGAGGGTACAAGGCTGATGAAGATTATTCTAGGACTATGCCTTTGCTCTCTGTGGTTTGGATCCCTTCCATTTCCTTTCCAGCCTTGATCCTTCTGCGGACCTGATTTTGCATGGCAAGAGCTTGAAGCATTCAGCTGAATAAAGTAAGGAGTATATTGTCTACCACATCTGAGTACATTATTATGAAGTTCATTGAAGATAGCAACCACCCACAACCAAAGAAATATATTCAACAAATATATATAGGTGACTTTTTATATATGTTGGAGATCAGCACTGGGGATTTCTTTTTTTGTGATTTTTCTTTTTTTGTGGGGAGGGGAATGTGACAAATACAATAGAATAATAATTAAAAAAAAACTATAGATCTAAGCTTGAAGCTCCTGGCAAGTCTCCTAAATTTGCAATAAAACCATACTGTCATATTAAGCTGGAATGCAAATAAAATATTTTCTGCCCAAAACATAAATACAGTAAGTATGGACTTGTGACCATAACAATTCAAATAAAGTAGCTATCAAGTTCCTTGAAAGACAATGTCCCACTCAGCTTTATCTAACACTATGAAAATTCTGCTTACCATTCTCACACTTAGACCCTTCATATGGCTCGGGGCAGCGGCATATATACCTGTTTCTTTTCCTTTCACATACACCATTATTCTGGCATGGCATCTCCAGGCATGGGTTTTCTAGTACATGGAGTGGAAAGATGAAGCTTATTTTACAATTAGCTTGCTGCATGTGTGCAACTAAGGTTTTCTAAAAGCAGTCATGGATTGGATTACCCAGTTTATTATTTAACAGTCAGTTCAAGCCAATAATATTTGCCAAAATGGTTGGTTTACACAGAGAACATCTAGATTGCAGGTGTCAACTAGTATGCACAGTCAAATAGTGGAACAAGCATAGAACACATAGTAGATCACTAGCCATCTCTGCATTCATCCACAGCTACCATCTCTAGACAGAACTCTATACAATCTCAGAAAAGTATCGGACATTTTGTGGAAAATATAAGGGTTTCCTCCATTCAGATTTTCTACATATGACACAAACCATGGTGTAGCACCCCATGCTAATCACAAAAGGACACAGATTAACTCATAATAAAAGCTGCTGGATCTTAGGAGCTGTATCAACACAGAAATAACTATATCTCACATATCTCTGTGTTACAAGTATAGATGGAGCTTAAGTTGAAAAGAATGAAGCTATTTAAAAGTTGCTAGAATCGAAAGTGAATTGCAGAGTCTGAATTTGTTCTGTCAGTAGATGAAGTTTAGATCCTTTACTACAGTATTACAGTAATAGACAATCCATTAATAACAACCAGTATAGCAATTACTGTTACCCTGGAAGTAGTTTTCAATTCTCCCCAACCCCACACTTCCCCATTTCCCCATCACAAAGTGTGACCCAGTAAAATACCTTCATAACTGACGTATTCATGAAACCAGTCAGGATGTATAGCAGGGAGGCCATATCTGGTATTATCCTGCATTGGCTGTGCATCTTCATCGATGTATTCATAGTAATAGCTGTCAGCTGCACCTATAGACCATACTACTACGTGAATTATGAAATAGCATTTCAAGAAGTATTTCAGAAAATACTTATGTAGCGGACCTCAGAAGTAACTGGAAGTACTTTTTCTATAAGAGGTCCTACTACATTTGAATGAGCTTGGGCCAGTTGCTATCTCTAAGCTTAATTTACCCCAAAGGTTGGTTGATCTGGAGATAACATTGGGGTATTGGCACTGCTTAGAGCTCCTTGGAGGAAAGACAGAATATACATGTAATAAAAAAATAAATGCAATACATAAAGTCCAGGTGATTTATAAATTTTCTTCCCATCATCGCTGTAGGCTCAGGCCAGGTCATCAATACATCCTTAATTTATTTTACCTTTACAACAGAAGATGAGATTCAGAGAAAATTACATGTCCTAGGCTACAAAATGTGTTTTATGGCTGAGCAGGGTTCTGACCTTAAATCTTCCACACAGAGGTCATTATCCAGACTAATTATTTTGCTACTGAGACAATGTATCTAATTGCATCCCATAGGGAACAATGGGACTCCAGTTCAATTCTCACAATACTGAACATGATGAAGTCACATAAGCTCATTCTTACTGTGTCAGTTTTCTATGGCACATCCTTTGTTTGAATATTTGTCTTTATTATTTGATGAAAGCTAGTATATTTATCCTTTCTGGTGAATTCTTAATAACTAGAGCTCACATGAATGTGTTATAAATAGATAGCAGTTTTGAGAGCTTATAAAAAGAAAATACTCATCATACAGAATTAATGTGGCAATTTCAGTTGTATCTTTGGAAGTGGGCTTTAGTCTTATGGTCATGTGAATGTGCATGCAGTTGCAAACACACTTGTGATGACTGAAGACATGGGCATTTACCAACCTGATCTGCTCAAAACAATGGTACTTTACCTCACACATAAAATATATATTTACAATTTTTATTTAAAATGGAATTTCAACAAAGAATGTGACATTTTGAAACCTCCATTTAAACAGCAATCTTATCCTAAATATTTATATCTGTATATTTTTTAGTCTGCCTAGCACATGGCTAAAAGAACACAGTTCCATCATAGGGTGCAGTTCATATTCCATCCCAGTCTATGACAAAGCTTCTATTGGTTTTAGCACTTACATTTCAACTTTAATGCTCATTTCTTTTCTTTACCTGCATTGTCTAGCCAGCTTATTTTTATCCCCCTCATAAGTCGAGACTACTCGCATACTCCTGCAAGGTCACTGCAACTTTGCTAATGGTCTTTGGGCCAGGAGAAAGTATATAGACTGCTTTAGGGTCCCAACCCCACTCAGGGACTGCCGAAATCACACTACTAGAATACAAGTAGTACGATAAAGTACAGATAATTATTCCAGTCTTCGTAGCTGCATAAGAGAAGGGACATATTCACGAACAAAGGGAACAAGTGGGAGATTCTCCTTAGCTTTGATCATGGTGCCACATTTCCAATGCACAGAAACAGATCTTTGTTCATAGCCATGGCTCTCAGGATACCCATTGACAAATAGCTTTCAGAACAGCAAAGTGAAGATGGGACGGCAGTTCTTTCCATAGACTTTTCACAGAAGTAGTTGATTAAGACGGGTCATCCGCTCTTTCCGGCAGGTGTCACTGCAGTTTGTTGGAACCACCGGTGAGTTTCAAAGAGCAGGTATGGTAATGAGGAGAGCGAAAAAGCATACAGGGACACTTTTAAAAGCTCTCCCCTAGGGCTGGGCTGATGGCCTGGTGGATAGCGCTTTGCCTTGAACTGATTATCAACGGTATTATCTTAGTTTTCTCAACTCATTCATTCTGTTGCAGCCTTTATCTTTATTCTTCCTTTGCTTCTGATGAAAAAAAAATACTTTTTGTACAATGGATGCTTTATATTTCATATTAAAATAGTACTTTCTTTTTTTCTATGTGCCAACCCTGGTATCTTGACGGCAAAAAAAGAAAAAAAAAGTTTCACCTCATTTATCGTTATGTCAAGTCAAGACTTCTTTTCTTCGCTCATTATTTCACAAGAGTTGAGTCTTTGCAATATGAAAGTGCTGCAGGAGTGCACGCCGGGCGGAGGAATAAGGATCTCATTCCAAGATAAGGCCATTGTCTTCACTGAGCAAATAAACTTTAATGTGATACAATAGAAAAGCAGAGGAAACCAAAGGGAGACTTCAAGCTGACATCGCGTGGGAGGATTTTCAAGAAGTTAGATTTTCCTCTGTTTATTTATTAAACTTCATCTAAGTAAAGGTGCCTTTGGCTCCACATGTACTTTTAACATCTGCATGTCATCCAGACATTCTACGGTACAGATGAAACAAACAGGACTTTTCCCCTTTTCTGAACAAAGGATCCATTTTTGGATCCTTTGAGGCCATCTTGATAGTTTCTCCCCCCTTGAGGACTTCTCCTTGATTATTATTATTTTTTGTCTAACTTGCGTTTCTTAGTTCCTGATGAAATGTTGGGTGACATCATTTGAGCCAGCTGCATGATAGCACCAGCCATTCAGAACTTCTATTTCAGTATGTTTCACACAGTTGTTGGTCTTTCTTTGTTCCTCTTTCTGTGAACATTTCTATTTGGATCATTTTGTTCAGTAATTGCTAATGAAAATTCAACCCACAAAGCTGGCAGAAGCAGAGAGAAGTTTATATCTGGGTTCAGACCATTTCAGTCAGCTAATTTTGACAGGAACAATCTGCTGTGTCTGCTTAATCTAGTTCTAAATCTATGATTACGCACATAGGGGAGTCATTAATCATTCCAATAGGAAGCCCATGAATAGATATCATGAACAGACATTAGAAATGAATAGCATGTACTTATAAGATAATACAGTATATGTAACTTGCCAATATAGGTGTGAGGTGTTTTTTTTTAAAAGGGACAAGTGAAGCCCATTTGAACATTGGTAGTAACTGGCTCCCAGATATGGACTTTAATCTTCAACAGTGACAGAAAGGTAACTGAGTCAATATTTGAGACTCCCAATGAGTTTTGAATAAAACTCCTTCTTCAGGGTTGATAATTATCATCAAAACAAATCTTCTCTTTGAGCAGGTAAATTTTAATGAAAGTCATTTTTGATTCATTCATTTTTGATACACCCTCTTACATTATTTCATACATTAAAAAACTACATAAGTAGGGCTCCAGGCTTTCTGCTCCAAGCCCAACAGTTTTCTTCTTCTTCTGTTTAACTGTGAATTTTGAAGTGAAAGTAGTCAAGTGGCCATACCATTTGTTTGCTAGCCTGGATGTGGCCTGATAATCTATTTTAGGTTAGAGAATGGCCACTCAACACTTCACCTGATGGGACTGGAGGTTCCCACTTTTTACAGAGTCATGCACTTGGACTGAGGTTACTCCTGAGGCATATCTCAGACATTTGTTAGCTTCCAGTGCTCCTCTCTTTATCTTTATATGGTAAAAATGTACAGAGAATAATATAATATAATCTTGCCTCCTCCCCACCCAGCAATTTTCTTGGAAGTAGGTGATCCTATAGCTAATCCTCTTACAGTCAGCAATGTTTCAAAACATTTAGGTTCACTGGGTGAGTTTTAACTTGCAGAATGACACCAGTCTATGGTATATGAGTCCAGGGATCCTATATGCTAATAGGAAACATGTTCTCTAGGTGTGGATCCCTACATAGCCAAAACAGCAGTAGACGTACAAAAGAGAGGGGCACCCACAGGCTTGGGAGAACACTAAAGGTAGAAGAAGTACAAAAACATTTAGAAAAGTTATGTCAGGATAGATTCCCAAAGCAGCCCAGTGAAGAATGAGCATGTTGAGTGGATACAGAATGCTGGCTGACTGGTGGGGTGGGTGGAGAAAATGGAGGACGGAAAATGAAATTGAGTATCCTGCAAACGAGCGCGGCGGGCACCATGAATAGGAGCACTTTGATATGTTAATATTTTCAACAAGTCCCTCTTGTGTATTTTAATTGCTAATCTTTAGAGAGATAGGAAAAGCTGAAATAGAGCAGACCTGATAAAAAACACACACAAAAAAGTTTTAAAATACTTCTGTCTCTATGTCTAGCTCTACACTGATGGCATTATGCTGAGCTGATTCTAAAACATAAAAATGGATAGGATTCAGATATACACATGACAGAACAACAGTTCTCCAGAGATGGGGTGAAATACAACATTTTCATGGGGAAGAAGATTCCTTTTTCACATTGTTCCTAGGAAATGTAAGGATTAGCTTCTAACCCAATTCACTTCAAGGAGCCTGAACTAATTTAAAATGCCAATTTAGGAGCAGCCAATCTCACCAGACTTCCACAGTCAGGTAGGAAATAAAAATACTATCTTTAAAGCTAGAAATTCATTTAAGGTGTTAATAATGGGTATAACTTTATAAGATTAAAAACAGTATACTTCCCTAATTTACCACTTTACTATTGAAGGTACAAATGGGTATTAAGATAAGGGAAGAGTATATATCTGGGCAAACAATGTCCATTTGCATTTAACAAGCAAAGTTTTTGTCCACATTGTCCGGAATCAATTCAGGAGCAAGCTGTATCAGTTGCACATCTCTAATAAGCATGATGAACCTATGAATTTGTTGTGAAATATAGGTTCATTATTATGGCAACTGTTTACACATGGCAGTATCACATGAAAGTCACTGGTTCTGTGTAGCATCCACAAATGTGCTCACAAATGAGTAGATGATTTCACCATGGCAGTTAAACTTTCCTCTTGGAACATTTCCATTGGTATGGCAAGAAAAAACTGCTTCCCTTATCCATTTGATGAGCTTCTGAACAAAACTGCCTTGCTTTGTGATATCAGGCACCATATACAGTGGTACCTTGGTTTTCCAGCGTCTGGGAAGCATAATGTTTTGGTTTTCACTGAAATCCCGGAAGTGAATGATTCCATTTTTGAACGCGCCTCAGAAGTCGAACGGCTTCCGAGGCATGTTTCTCAATTTTCTCAATTGTATTTGCTGACCGCCCATTGCGCTTTGGTTGTCAAATGTTTCAGAAGTCGAATGGTCTTCTGGAGTGGATTACATTTGACAACCAAGGTACCACTGTAGAATGACTACAGTAGCTTCCACATGACAGCCATAAAACGTAAACCAGCCCTGAGTCAAACTGCAGAAGGATTAGGTTTCAATAAGGATTCTTTTGGACAGGAAGAACTTGAATGTGTGAATCATATAATTCCTCAAGATGATGACGTTCCCTCATGTTTTTAGCATAAAGTGATTGGGGGAAATTGCAACCTGATTCTTAAGCTATACGATTACAAAGGTGGGTCCTGCTTAGTAGTTTTACCTCAGGAGCAGCGATAAATATGAATCAATAGACAGCATGGTGGAATGCTGACACTCACCTGACCTTTGGTTTATTGCACCACTGCTACTTCCTGGGAGGTTTAGAAGGAGGAGTGAGATGGCAGTGAGGTCAGTATATTGCAAATGTAATGGCAGGAGCACCAGATTGGCTCAACTGTTTCTGTCTCCCCCTCTCCCTCTACCTTCCGGTAAGCAGCAGCAACACAGTGGCATCCCACAGTATTGTCTGCTAATGATAGGAATACTGTTCCTTCTTCATAGTTGTCTTCTCCTTCCCCTTTACAGGGACATCTCCTTATATTTTACCTCTTTCAAATGACCTTGAGAATGTCTCAGTGTAGTATCATATGCACACTACTTCATAGCGTTTCACTCCAGTTCTGACCATGTCTATTCAAATGTAAATATAATTTTTAAAAATGGATTTACTCCACAGTGTGTGCAGGATTGCAACCTCAGTACCTTAGTTTTTCCCTTTGGCATAAATTCTGTTGCCAAGCCAGGGTTTTATTGTGAAAAATAAAAATCCTCTTTTTACTGATAGGTGAAATTGACCTTCACACATGAAGGCAAATTGGAATACATTCCATGAAACATTTTTTATTACTCCTCTTCTCTAGCTCCTCAGTACTAAATAACTTTGTGGATCTAATATCTTTTATTTAAGAAATGTGTCTGTTCCATTCATTTAAATTATTCATAACAAGCCATTGGTTTTGTAAAGTAAAAGCAACATTTTTTTAAAAAAAATATATCTAAGCACATAATTAACACTCAAATTCTGATACATTGGCTTATTTTAACATATTACAGAATCACAGCCTTCATTCTCTGTAAATGCAGAAAAATCTTAACACACTTAAAGATGCAGTGATTTGACATTTGTCACTGAAATGTGACTATTACACAAAATTAAATGAGACATCCTACATGTATTTTCAAAGCATAACTTTCTTCTGTGTAGTACAAAAAAGACCCTCCTCTCTGTTACTGTAGTTGATAGGCAGAGATTGACTTTAAAAGCTTGAAATTAGCTTTGAGGACTTGGACGATCTTTTAAACTGCTTATACTTTCATCTGCATTTTTGTATGTTGTTTGAGCTGTGAATCAATTAGTGAATTTCTGATCAATACTCTCTGATTCATTCATTTATAGAGACCCTGTTCCAGAGAAACAAACCACTCTACCATAGAGAACTGCTGTTATATCTCTGAACCATCCCAATGAAGCCTGTGCCACCTTGGAGATCCCTTATTTACTAAGTCCTCATGAAAATTCACCAGCTTTTTAGCACAAATGTATCCTGATAGACCCATTTTGCAAAGCAATGTCCCCCCAATACAATGTATTTGTGCATATTATTTTCACTAATATATGCTTTTTGATGCTTATTTTACCCTACCGTTTGCATTTTTGTACACATTATTTGATTGGACAACTGCATTGCAAAATTCGGAGTGTGAATTTTGAAGGATTTCAGTTATTGTACCGTTTTGAATTACTTAGGTTTGCCTTTAAATAGTAACTGAGTGGAAATTCTTCTCCATCCCTAGTCCAAGAAGTTGGACTGTTTATTTCTAAGGTTAGTAAAGGTCTCCAGCTGTACAAAGTTGTACCATTTTGTATATAATATAGTTTTCAAAAAGTACAAGATGACAAATAGAAAATGGCCCAACATTATATTTTGTGTCATTCCAAAATAATGTAAAGATTGATACTTTCCGTATAAACATATTTTTCATAGTATGTGAAGGGCACCTCAGAGAAGTATTACATCGTTTTTGACATAAATTTATTCCAAACTCTGTAAACTTTAATACAGGAAGTAAAGCAGATCACTTTCCATAACATGTAATACACATTTTATCTGCTATTAATTCATTACTGCTTTTGTATCAGACTTACTAACCACCAGAATATAATGTTCAGTATTCTCCTATGCATGTCTACTCAGAAGTATGCAGTATTGAACTCAATGGGACTGACTTCCGAGTAGACATTTATTTACTTATTCCCATTTAGGAATCATTTCCTGTGAAACATCTCAAAGTAATTGAACAATAGAAACATCAGTAATAGAAATATATGTAAAACAATTTGATATATAAAAAACAAATTCAAACAATTTCCTATAAAGACAATTTCAAACCCAACAGGTTTTATTCAGTGCTGCTGTTCTGCTAGTGCAGCAGATTTCTGTCTGTGAAACCAAACTTTCCCCTCCTTCTTTCCCCTACAGAGCTTACTGCCCCAACCCCCAAAATCTGTTCCAGAGGACTGAAGGATCCTCCAGAGCAGATTTTGAGGGCACCTGAGAAAGGAGAGAGGGGGAAATCGCACCGCGTTGCACTGGATGCAACCCAGAGCAAATACAGCCTAGAATAAAAAAATCTCCACTTAAAAGAGCAGTTGAAAAAGGACAAGCATAGGATTGTGCTGTTAATATTCCACACTGCCAGCAAAAGTTTCAAGTCTTATTCCACCAGAATCAGTGGATTTGCTAAGCTGCTTAAAATCAAACCTTCAATTATGCTTCTTGCTCAGTTAAGTTATAGCCTCCTTAGCTATATGATAGTGCACTTGTTCTGAAGTATTTGCCACAAAGGAAAAAGAAGAAGTTGTATTGCTTACCAGCTTGCTGGTCAAATGACAGGATATAAGAAAGCTGCAAGAGAAGAAGAAAAATGGACATGTATAAAGCCAACTAAGTCAGATTTTAGGCACTGCCTGAGAAGTCCTTTTAATAAAGCTGCTCCATTTGGAAATTGGATTATCCTAAACCCTTCCTTGTTACTCAAAGCAAATGCATTTGAACAATACAGACGGTAATATTGTGCAGTTTTCAAGGACGAAGTTGCACATTTATTTATTTAAAATCGTCTCTATGCAGCTTTCTCTTAACAATTTTAAAAGCAGCTCACAAACTCAACAAATGCTTTATGTTTTGTGGAGAATCTCTGCTGGACAATGGATAGATCATTTCAGAGGGGAGAAGAGAGATAGATTTCGATTTCTAGGACTCCACTTCTCTGAAATGCTTTATAGTCCTTCCCATAAATCCTATTTACTAATAGTGAACTCATTCTTTGAGTGCTGATTAATTCAAAATGACACTATCCACAAACAAGGGGAAAGTATCAGCACTAGATCTGGGGAGAACTGCTTAGCCAGGTATAATAAATACATACACAAATGAAATAAATACAACAAACAAACAAACAAACAAATGCAATAAATAAATACACAAATGCAACTTTAAGGAAAACACCTTAAGGAGGAGAAGAGCCACTGCCAGATAACTACAGTTTCCAGGGGGGCTTATGAGAAGAAATAACTATTGGGCTTGTTTTACTCTGTGTTATAGTAAAGGTAAAGGGACCCCTGACCATTAGGTCCAGTCATGACCGACTCTGGGGTTGCAGCGCTTATCTCGCTTTATTGGCCGAGGGAGCCGGCGTACAGCTTCCAGGTCATGTGGCCAGCATGACTAAGCCACTTCTGGCGAGCCAGAGCAGCGCACAGAACCGCCATTTACCTTCCCGCCAGAGTGGTACCTATTTATCTACTTGCACTTTGATGTGCTTTCGAACTGCTAGGTGGGCAGGTGCTGGGACCGAGCAACAGGAGCTCACCCTGTCGCGGGGATTCAAACCACCAACCTTCTGATCGGCAAGCCCTATAGGCTCTGTGATTTAGACCACAGCACCACCTGAGTCCATGTTAAAGCCACCTAGAATGCTTAACTGCGCAAGTTAAGACACCCACCACTTGCTTGCTACTCTTGTATATAAATTCAGCACGCTCCTGAATATATATAACCAGTATTTTACTACTGAACTACAAGCTAGTACATATGCCACCATTTAAAGCCTGCAATCTTTCATTTGCTTGTCCATTTCTTTTTTGCTTGTTATGTTCTACGTTGCCAGAAGAGGGAGGGCTTGTCTTTCAAAGTTTGAAAGGAAACGGAAAAATAGGTACTGATACTGTATTTCACAAAACCAATTGTTTCTGCTATCCAGCGTAGCTAGATACTGCATTTTTATTAAGGGACAAATATACTAAATACCACAATTGTGTATAATTTTGTATAATATACATGCTAATTCTGTAATCAGCTGAGACAATATTCATTTTGAAGTTTGAGAGACTTTGGGGAGCTTTATTTTAATGCACTATTTCAGGAAACCAATGACAAAAACACTTAATTCAAAAATGCAAGAAACAACTGTTTTTAGAATCATTTTGAGATTCCTGAGCCTATATTAATATATTGGAATTTTATTTGAAAAATGGTTGCAGTTCAAAATGTCAAAACTTGGAATTATCTTAATTTCACCTGACAACATGCGGGACGTTTTCCAAAGTACAGTGTTGCTCAGGTAAAAGAAGCCAAAGATTACAGAGAATAATTTGTACCCTAGAGAATTTGGTGTATTTTTGTTTAAAAGAGCCTGGAGGACGCAGGTAATGAAAAATAATAATACTCTGAGCACCTGGAATTTGGTGCTATTTCATTCATTCATTCAGTATATTTCTATCTTACTCCTCAATTCTAAAAGTGTGCAAGGTGGCCAATGGGCACCCTAAAGCTGGTATGGGTGTGACATAGAGACTCAAGGTGCCTCTGACCTCTATGGCTGCACAAACACCATGCAGAATCCTGCCTCCCCCCCAAAAAAAAAAATAATCCTGGGAATTGTAGTTTACAAATCACAGGGGTAAAGTTCTCAGCACACTTAAACTACAGTTCCCAGGATTCTTGGGCTAGGTGTGCTTTAAATGTGCATTAAATGTACAGTGGATGCAACAGCCTTAGAGTGCTGCATGCTCAGTTAGATTATTGCTACGCTGGTAGAAAATTGGTCTCTTTGCTTGTTTTGGGGTCCTGTTAAAAGCTCAAGTTTTCCATGTTCTGGATCAGGCCATAATATAGAATGAAAACAGCAAAATTAAGAGTTGTGTGCTGTAACACATTCACCTGTAGACGTGCAATAGAATTCCCCTAGTATAGGTCATTTCAGTCTGGAACTACAGTGGTACTCGGGTTACAGACGCTTCAGGTTACAGACTCCGCTAACCCAGAAATAGTACCTCGGGTTAAGAACTTTGTTTCAGGATGAGAACAGAAATCGTGCAGCGGCAGTGGGAGGCCCCATTAGCTAAAGTGGTACCTCAGGTTAAGAACAGTTTCAGGTTAAGAACGGACCTCCAGAAAGAATTAAGTTCTTAACCAGAGGTACCACTGTATAAGAGATGAAACCCAAAAAGTGCTTAAAAGTCTGCCATACAAAGCAAAGAGAAAATGTATTTTCATAGCAACCGAGGAAAAGAAAAATGGAAGTAAGTTTCACCACAAATATTTCCAACCTTTTCATATTTATAAACTACTTAAATGAAAACAACAATTCCACAGTACTGGGGAATAATAAGAGAGAATGGCAAAACTGTAGGTATTGGTCTCCCCCCCCCCGGCTGTTGGCATTAAAATAAAACTTGCTTTGTCATTCAAATACAAGTTCCTACCCACAGAAGTGGCTCAGCAGATGAGGGGAGAGCTGCTATACCAGCTTCCCAGAAGGTGTGTTGCTGTTGCTTACGGGGAGGTAGCAAGGAAGTTGCCTTGGTGCAAACACATTGGCAGGGCCATTCCAGGGTTCTTGCTGGTGCCTTTGCACCATGCTAGCCTCCCTGCTGCCTCCCCTCCCTTTAAGCAGCAGTGTTGGGAAGCTAGCATAGCAGTTATACCCCACCCCATGAGCCACTTCTGCCTGCCTAATATACATAATTTTTAACACATTATTTCATTGACGAACTAAATTACAAAATTCAGAAAAGTGTGATGGTTGGGTTTTTTTTGTTTTTTGTTTATTTAAAGCCATACAATGACATTCTAAACAGAGTTTCAAAGGATAGTTGGTTTTTCTTCAGGTATTGTTTCAGGGACTGCAAATTAGGTAAAATCAAAATACAACAAAATTTCACCACCAGTCACCTTCATGTGAATGAGGCAGATGCTGCAGTAACATTACAGTGTAACCTTGAGCACCGAAGCACCTTTTTCCTGCTTTGCTCAACAATTTTAAGGCTTAGAGAATTACTTTGGGTAAGCTGAAGAATCAGAAAATTACATAAAAATATTGTAGAATTCAAAATAGAGTGAAACATTTATTTTTTAAAAAAATATCCTGTAAGTAGTAGCACCTCCAGGTTTAAGGTTCTCTCTCTCACCCTATCCCAAAGTCAGACCATTTAATTTCATTTTACGGCAAGAATTTACACCCTTTTGCACCATTTCAGCTGAGCTTGCGTACTTGGTCCCTTTGACAGGGCAGATTTCATTTAGACAGGGACAGCAAAGCCTGTTGGGTTACAGCTCAAGAGGCAGGCCTTCCGATGAGCCTGACACAAGATTTCTGCATCATCAAACCTTTTGCTATCTGTGCTGAGAATGCAGGTTATGCAGCTCGACTTAAAGCTTATGGAAGCCCATTAAGACTCTTTAGCTGTAAGGGAACTCTCATGCTTCAGGGCATATGCTGATTGCCTTCAGGGGTCAGAAAGAATTTTTCCCTCTATAAGAGATCAGTGCAACATTTGCTAATGCATCTAGCTAAGACATTTTGCAATCCTGTAGCTTCAGGCAGACCCAGACCCATCCTGTAAAAAGAGCATATTGGGTTTCCTTGATCAATGAACAATGCTGAATTGGCAACTTGCTTCCCCCCTCTAGAGACTAATAGGTTACAATGCAGCAGAACAGAAGACATTTTCTCGCATGCACAGAACAGATGCCTGGCGATCATTTTAAAGAGCAAACTCCTTTTGTAAATGTTTGCAGCCAACTCTTAAGCAGTTCTATTCAGAAGTAAGTTCTAAGTTCAGGGCTTAGTTCCTAATAAGTATACATAGTGCCAATTGTGTGCAAGCTAAACATGTGTCTGTCATGTTCGCATAGCAAGTTTTTGTGTGTGTATGTCTATACTTAGCAGAAAAGAAAGCATGTAAAGAAAGGAGCAAAACCTGCCTCCCTTTCCTCTGCTGTACCTCATTGCACCAACTTTAGCCTTATTCTACATGCTTGCAACACCACCTTTAGTGTCAGAGCCAAGCTGGTCAAAAGCTGCTTAAAAGCAGAGAAATAAGAGAGGAGATGGTTCTAGATTCTGCTGTCCTCCACGCTTCTTATTATGTAAAGAGTTAGATTCACACTGCTGCTTTATATCTGCTACATTCCCCACACATCTGGCTTGGTCCTGAGAATACTTGACATTGTTAATGCCCTGTGTGTACTATAACCTTTAACCCCAGGACGTAAACCTATGACTTTTCTTGTATTAAATGTTATGAACTGCTGGTACTGTCATAAATACATTCAGGCTATATACTTCCTTAATTCAGCAATGGCAACATCAATATTATTTACTCAGTGACTGCATTCTCTTAGAGGAGTAGTTGGGTGGGGCTGAAACTGGGTGGATCAAATGCAAACACCCTCCTCCCCCCACTCTCCCTATCCCACCACCACCCATTAAGTCAAACACCTATTCTCTCTTTCCCATGCTTTCAGGCACAAACACACAGAATATATACACACTGTTGAGATTTCCATTCCACCTTAAGGAGCAGACATGGGACTGTTGCGTGTCACATGTCTGCTTACATTCCAGCACAGTATGCTGGAAACTTCCGTTGTGTGTATAGCTTTTGCTTTTCTTTCTTTCTCTCTGAGAAGACAAAGAGAGATGACATGTTTCTTTGTCCTGATTTATGATTAATAAATCAGTAGTTGTAGTATGCTTCCACAAGCCTCACGCCTATTCTGTGTGCGCAGTTCACTCTGCTGAAATAGTGTGCCCTGGCTTTGAAGCCCGGGTCGCTGATGTACATCTGAGCAGAGGTTGATGGGTCTTTGCAGTGGGACAGCTAGAAGGAGATGACTCAGCTGGGGTTAACCAGCTGGCCTTGCAACCCTCTGCATGCTGACACACACACACACACACACACACACACACACAAACAAACAAAATGACCCAATTCACCTCTCATCCATTCATTTTCTCTCTCATTCCCCTCCTCTCTTACATGCATCCCTAAGTCAACCTGCCCACACAGTCATTGTTTACTGCCTTCTAGACGGAACTTTCAACGCAACCCTACCCAGAACATGTCACACACCTACTCCTAGATCACAAGGTCTCCCAGCACACAACACATTTCATAACTGAATTACATTGGCAACAGATGTTTTCTCACATCTTATTTGGAAAGGGCCTCCATGGCCAAGAATATAGTCAGCTTACAACATATTTGCCATCAAGTGATCACAACACATTCCCGGCAGGATTTATTCCAAGAAGTTCATATTACATTAATTACAATGAAACACCATGTTTTATTAAAAACTATCCCGCTGCATATTCTGCTGTGTTCTTTCTCTGTGATTGCTTTGCATTTTAGCAACATTAATTGATTTTCAGTAAGAAAACCCTATATTTCCATGAATGTTGAATTCCAGACAGTGGTTGGTCAACTTTTTGGACAGGAGTAAACAAAATATGTAATATGCACCTTGTAAAGCAAGTAGCAACCCACAATTTGCATAAATTATTGGCATTCACAGATACAGATTTTGTTTTGAGGAAGAAAGAAAAAGAATCATGGAAGAAGCAGGAACAGAAAATGCCAAAGCTGGAAAATGTGTTTACTAATTTTACATTTTTAAAGTGATGTGTCCCTTTTCCAACCTTTTCCATGTTTCCACTGGATTAGGGACATATTTTCCTAATAATGTTCTGATAAATATTAAATCCATAAAATTCTGCTATGTATTTTGCTTGGTTGCTGATCTAAAGGCTCAGCTTTATGAGCAGTCTGATATTCTTCTGACATGAATTCATCAATCCACATTAAAGAAGTTCTTTAAATAGATATACTTACACAAACAGTTGCTCTTCCAACAAAGACAATGAGGGGAAAAATCGACAGACAGACAAAAGAGTTAACCATCCTTATTTTCACAAGGCTTTCCCCCCCTTTTTGTGAACAAGCTTTTCGTTCTTTCCAATTCCCCCTCCTGTTAAGTCAATCTAAATAGTTAGAGAACAGGTTTACGCATTGCAAATTATTAACTACATTTTCCATTTTGATTATCCTGACCCAAGAAGTACTATTGCTAGAGAGTTTCCCAATCTGAGCTTTCTCTATGGCATATATTAAGGGACACTGCAGCTGTTTATTTATCAACCTTTATTCTTTTTCATCTGTATTTATCACTAGTTTCAGTCATCTGATTCCTACAGTGGGAGATGTAGCAGGTCCACAGTAAGATCTAAGAGTTGCTTCAACTCCTCATTTTTCTTTCAGGAAGCTAAATGTCCTTGCTGTCTAAGGTCGTAATCCAACCAAAATTAAGCACATATTTTATTAAGTTATTGCTTTTAAGGCTGCAATCCTACAGCCAGCAGATATAATGAAGAAACATTATTTATTTATTATTTCTATTTATAACTCACCCTTCACAAAATAATAATAATAATAATAATAATAATTTTTTATTTATACCCCGCCCTCCCCAGCCAAGGCCGGGCTCAGAGCGGCTTACAAGCAATAATAAAAACAAGATGAGTGATTACAACTTAAAAACAAAAATAAAATACATTAAAATAATGGAACATTAAAATATTAAAATGGAGCCTCATTGCAGGAGAAGGAAAAGAAAAAAGAAAAAGGGGGGCGGAGGGAATCAAATTGGTTCCAATCCAAAGGCCAGGCGGAACAACTCTGTCTTACAGGCCCTGCGGAAAGAGATCAGATCCTGCAGGGCCCTGGTCTCATGAGACAGAGCGTTCCACCAAGTTGGGGCCAGTGCTGAAAAGGCCCTGGCTCTGGTTGAAGCCAATCTAACTTCCTTAGGGCCTGGGACCACTAGGGTGGAGCACATACATCATCAAAACAACCATTAAGACATTATTCCAAAATAAAAAGAAATGGGATAAGTGCAGCTCTGCTGGCAGAAAGGGAAATCCAAGTTTACATCTACACCGCCAGGGTGTCCCCCACCACACCCAAATGCCTGAAAAGAACTCTACAAGTATACATGTCCCTCTGCTGGTGGTGACCATACTGGGGCCTTCCAGGGAAGTGGGTATGTCAGGTGTGGTGGCAGATCCACTGGATCCAACTCCCTTCTCAGTTTCCTGGTATACCCATAAAATTGGCCTAGAACTCATTAACACCCCCCCACCCCAAAGTCAATGGGAAGAGAAATGAAAAATCCTATTCGCCCTGCCCTACGGCTGCAGCAAGAAGGCAGACTGATAGGCATGGTGATTCTCCACCACAGAATCTCTCTCTGTCTTCTCATCTCTGCCCCTCATTTAGGATTGCTTTGCCCAGCATTCACAGCCTACCTTTCTGTTTAAACTTTCAAAGCTGCATTGCCATACCTACCAAGGTACCAGGGATGAAGCCCCTTTGAATACAATGGGACTTTTGAGTAGATGCATTGAATGATGCACCAGTGAGACAATGCATTGATGTACACGGGCAAGATTGAGGCAAAGGAGACTGGGCCAATCTCCAGTTGTTTTGTTTACAGTGGTACCTTGGGTTACATACGCTTCAGGTTACAGACTCCGCTAACCCAGAAATATTACCTGGGGTTAAGAACTTTGCTTCAGGATGAGAACAGAAATCGTGTTCTGGCGGTGCGGCAACAGCAGGAGGCCCCATTAGCTAAAGTGGTGCTTCAGGTTAAGAACAGTTTCAGGTTAAGAACGGACCTCTGGAACGAATTAAGTACTTAACCCGAGGTACCACTGTATTGTATCACAATCTTTCTCCAATTGATAGGAAATTTGTGGCAGTTTGTACAGAGGCACAACACACCCATCCCTCCTGTGAAGGAAAAACTGCTGCATAAGATGGACAGGTTGAACAAGTACAGTTAGCAGAGGCATTGCTTATAGGCCATCTAAAGCTTAACAAGTCTCTTCTAAACTGCTTTCCAACTGTTGCCCTACCAATCTCCCCTGCCACTACAGTCTATCATTCCAGAGAAATACCAAAGATTCCAGGAGCAGTCAAAATGGCTGATAGTGTTGAGGCCACTGGGACAGAGTGGTAGGAAAGCTCTCTTCCAGAGATGTTTGTCCACATTGTTTCACTGTAAAGAACTAACCCCCCAAATCAGCTACGGAAGAACTCATATTCCCCAGAATATATTATGAGAAGCACTGTCAGAGAATGAAGTAATTCTTCTGTAATGCTACGATTCTTGAAACATCCTGATTCAGGCAACGTCAGAGACAGGACACTGGACCATTATGTCAATCCAGTATGGCTATATTTTTGTTCTTGTATTAATCCACGCAGGTCTTAGCACACACGTTCATGTGGAGGTGCTCACTGCCAAACAGTGTTTGCTGTCTTACAAAAGTTTCCATAAATAAGGTAACTTTCTCTAGCTAGAAAGACAGGAAGATGAAAGGAATGTAATAAAGCACAGCTTTATGTAATCTGTCCTTGACAAAGATGAGGTGCACTGAATTTTAATAAAGTCCTGATTCATCAAATCTCAAACAGAATTAAAGTGTGGACTGGATCCTAATAACAACATGCTTTAAACCCATGAAAGATAAATTAAAGGATGCAAAACTGCTATTGACAAACATTGATTATATGTACTTTGAAGGACTTTGAAGTTGTGCCAGATGCATCTTGTCAGCCTCCTAAGTTTTCTTTTAAATCTCATTGCGTAAGGCTTTTACTTTTTAATTATTTCCCCCTGCAAAGTCTTTGATCAAGTGAAATATAGATCATATTTGGGTGATGCCACTTCCTTTGCTTTCTATTAAGATGTGCCCTTGTGCATCACTTCAGTGACTTCTTTTCAAAAATAATATAGTACACACTAAACATAATGTCGTGCTGATACCAGTATAGTTAAAAATCCTGCTTCTTGTATGTGTGGGCCAAACTGGTCACACTGCACAGATTTGTCTGTACTATGCAAGCATTAGGTTGGGCAAATGTATCATAAATCAGCCTTATGTTAAGGTGGTCATTGGGCAGTTGATCAGGAGAAATGTTTGATCCTCAAAAATTATTGAGTGAAATTTCCCTGAGTCATGACTAGGATCTATTTACAATCCTAGCATACAGTTGTTGTGACTTTGGTAACTAAATATGCAGAGTACAAAGTGATATGTGGGAAATTTGTTGTTGTTGTTTAGTCGTTTAGTCTGACTCTTTGCGACTCCATGGACCAGAGCATGCCAGGCACTCCTGTTTTCCACAGCCTCCCGCAGTTTTGTCAAACTCATGCTGGTAGCTTCGAGAACACTGTCCAACCATCTCGTCTTCTGTCGTCCCCTTCTCCTTGTGCCCTCAATCTTTCCCAACATCAGGGTCTTTTACAGGGAGTCTTCTCTTCTCATGAGGTGGCCAAAGTATTGCAGCCTCAGCTTCAGGATCTGTCCTTCCAGTGAGAACTCAGGGCTGATTTCCTTAAGAATGGATAGGTTTGATCTTCTTGCAGTCCATGGGACTCTCAAGAGTCTCCTCCAGCACCATAATTCAAAAGCATCAATTCTTCGGCGATCAGCCTTCTTTATGGTCCAGCTCTCACTTCCAAACATCACTACTGGGAAAACCATAGCTTTAACTATATGGACCTTTGTTGGCAAGGTGGTGTCTCTGCTTTTTAAGACGCTGTTGAAAGAGGTCATGGAATCATAGAACCACCGAGTTGTAGAGTTGGAAGGAACTACAAGGGTAATCTAGAGCAACCCTCTTCAGCATAGGAATCGTTTTGTGCAGAAAGGGGGTGATTAAGTGTCCCATGTTCTACCAACTGAGCTACCCTGCATAGGTGTGACAAGGTACCATTTTACATTTCATATCTGAGAAAGTGAGAGAGAAATCAGTCAGTGACTCCCCCTCCCCCATGGCTGTGACTCACTCCATTTCATGCATGCTAGCTACTGAACTACAGCAGTTCCTACAGAAATGTTGTGAATGTCAATGAGGTTTGGATGACAAAACAGCCAAGGTGCCTTTGAAAAATATATACTAATGCATTTGTAAGATCTGTGTGACACAGAAGATCTTTGTGGCTTATGATTTTGTGTAATGCCTTCAACAAACTTTGATACAACTGTAATAGTAGCAGCAGCAGCGGTGGAAATTATGGAATAATATATACCATTGATTTTGAAGTACATATAGAAATGGCAAAATAGAAGTGTTCAAAAGGTAGGTTACATGAGATGTACAAAGACAGTTTCTATAGGAGTATCCTAACTGGATAGTTTAGTTGAAGATTAGAGGTGATTTTTAAAAATCTGAAATACTGAATCAAAGTTTCGTAGGCATTTACCAAGTGAAAGTATCAGCTGAATGGAAGAGAATAGATAGAAATTCATGTAAAATATTGGAAGGGTTAAAATATTCAGATTTGAAATGGATGACACTTCCTTTTTACTTTGTCCACATTAATTCTCTACTAGAATTCCCTGCGGGAAAAAAATTGAAAAGTGGAGAGATATTCCTAAGCGGGTTGCAGTTTGTTAAAGAGTTGGAAATGCAGCTTTTCATAATTTTTTTTTTAAAAAATGTATTTATTTAGGTGTATTTGGGCCCATGAAATTTGCACAATGATAAACAAACAAGGATTGTGGTGAGGGTGGGGGAATACAGTGAATTTAACAGCTACAACAATTTTTTCCTGGTCCCCATTTGGGCTAAACAAACGAAATATTCTATAGTATTACTGCATGTGTTTTGTTGAGACATACTTCCTTTGTTTAGCCCACATGAAATAAATGCCAGTAGATTCCCAACATGGGGGCATGTTGGGCCTATTGCATCTTGTATGTACATGAAAAATCACAGAAAGTTGCCTCCAGTTAGTGAAGTCTGTTCCTCAAAAAATCTGTGTTCATTTGACTTTCTGCTCAGTTTCAGCTTCATGAAAGCACGACTCTTTTAAGCCCCCCACATCCTGAATGCCTAATCTTGTGGTTCTCTCATATTAGCATCACTTACTTCCACATCATTGTGGAAATCAATATGACAGTGTGGATGAACCCAGTTAACACCCTCAGAATTGATGCTCAGGATCAGACCTCCATTTCATAACACTTACCCTCAAAGGATTACCCATTCCCATAGAATCAGATGCCAGAGACAGAACTAAAAGAAACATCAATAAAAAAACAGAAAATAAACTGTGAGGGAGCCTAATATAGCACAGACCACTATGAATTAAACAACATCCTAGAAATCTTCACACAATAATTGATTTGCTCATTTGTACTTCTCTCTCTTCTTTAATCTTTCAGCAGGGCTCCTCTCTTCCCTCCTTGCTTTTTAAATATTCTGTGTTCATCTGTTGTCTGCAATATTGTTTCTGATCTCTCCCCATTCTATCAGTCATTTGTACACAGAGACTAGTCCACATGCTCTGGTCTCCTTTTCTAATAACTTAAAAAGACACACACAAAAAACTAATCACCTAGACTGAGCCATTCACATTGTTGTAAGAGTCTCTTTGATTTGTTAAACACCTCTGCATAAACTGTTCCTTTCCGAGTACTTGAATGAAAGGAGGGTGAGAATGTGCCACTGTGTTTGCTTAAGATCTATGGAATCAGCTTAAAAAAGAGAGAGGGAGAGAAATGCTATCACAGGAAATGTCTTCTAAATTTATATTGTCAAAAGCCCACCTGGAACCAAATGGCTGCTGGGATTTAGGAACACCCTTTTTTTTTAGTGTCTGTCGCATTGACAGAACAATGTTGCTCCACATCAAGCTGACAGCCAATTTAGACTTGATCCAGGAGCCATACGTACCCACTTAAAAAGTTTACTGCCTGGCATCAATACTGTCATTTCTATCCTGTCCATGCATTCGAGCCTTTGGAATTAAGGCCCCCTTCACCTTGCAGGTGGCTGAAAGGTAATGATGAGCTGAAAATTATGGTTGGAGGCTGGAGCTTACAGAGAGAACTGCCACATACATTGTAAGCTTTTAAATGTTTAAAGTTATCTGCAATCACCTCAATGTTTACTTCTCTGGCCAAATGGTTAGTTTGATCAGATACCTCTGGGTTTCCTAGAGGAAACATAAACACAGAACTTCATTTTGCCTTGGCACCATGTTTGCTCATGTGAAACACCACAAAACTTCCTCTTTTCAACATCCTACCCTCCGGTGTAATCAATTAAATGTGTGTGTGGCAAGGAAAACATTACATGTAGACAGCTGCCGTGTTTGGTTTAGATGGACAGACCAATCTGATCTTGGCAAGGGAGGGGGAATCAAAAGTGGATGAACCGCCAAAACTTGTATTTTTGTCCTTGCAAGGGGGGGGGGAATGGGATGGCATGATTGTTACATCAGTGTTTCTTCCTCTCTTCTTTAAGGACACCCAGGGCCTGTGTACTTTTTGTCTCATTTTGGGTGTGTGTTAGGGGAATGAGAGGGCATTGTATCTGGCATATCCATAGCCTTCTGTGATCTCCCCACCACCACCACCTATGCCCACTTTTGCCCTTTCTGACACCAAAGCACCAATGATGGGGGAGCACAACAAGATCTCTCTACTATGTGGTCAGACCCCTCTCTGCCCACAGAGGGGTAGATCCCTGGGATGCCTGTCAAGAGTATAGTATTGTGCCCTAATTGATTAATTTCTGATCAAGTAAAAACAAGTCCCCCAATTAATTGGCTGATTATATTTTTTGTATGTAAATATGCTTAAAAACCAATTGTTTTCAAAAACTGGGTAACAAGACCCCTATCAGCAGCAGTATTCTACCTTTTCTCTCACTGAGAAGGAATGCATCCTCTAACATGGTGACTCAGGCTGCAATCCCAACCCTACTTACCTGAGAGTAAGCCCCATTGAATTCAACAGGACTTACTTTTAAGTAGACATGTTTAGGGTTGCATTGTTAGATGTGACATAGGCATATATAATCCAAGCACATCTCTCTCTCTCTCTCTCTAGCTCTTTTACCCTTCTCCAGATTCTTGTTATCTAATAAATTTGTTGCCCATGTTAAATCCAAACTATAGGGCCTGGTGCAATTGGTATCTTGCCTGCCAGAAGGCTGGATCATTTTTTCTTTGCAATTATGTGAGGAAGGCCTGTATAAGCATTTTAAACATGGCTAGAGTAACATTTAAGGAGCTCCTTATATTTCTTTAATATGCCTACATTAAAGAAATGGCTTTATTATCAGTATATTCCTGGCTCACCTATCGCAGCAGGTTACAAGAGGCCATCAGTAGTGGGTTGTTAGTGACTACAAGGCCTGTAGTTGCTGGGGAAGGACAACTTGTGGGCTTCTCAGAAGCATCAGGTTAGTTGCTAGGGGAGACCAAATTTTGTGTTCTTATGTCCCTACAGAAAGTTTTGCCATGGTGAATTTCAGAAGACAGCCACCAACATGAAGTATCTTGGTGGCTTCAATTCCTGAGGTAATTATTCCTGGAAGAGGTGCACTGGTGGCCAAAGAGTAGGTGTGGTGGTCAAAGGTGTGTGATAAATGCAATGTATCCTGTGGATCTTACCGCTGCATGCCCAGTTTTATGTTTGTAGCTATTAATACACTGCACTATTACAAGCCCTAGGCTTAGCTGCCAGAGGTGCTGAATGAAGATCATCATCCCAGCAGTTCTAGTGAGATTACTCAGCTGTGAACAGATAACTCAATACAAAGAAGAGGAAGAAGAAAAAGCTGGGGGGGGGGGGAGAGTAGAAGCCGACAATTTCATACCAGCCCAAACTAGACAAGCCTCTCTCTCTCTTTCTCTCTCTGATGACCAAGGGGAAAGCTTTGATAAACGGTAGGGCAGCTCCTGAAATCCACGTCTCTGAAAGTGGAGGTGGAACGCTGCGGGAAATAATATGAGAGTCCCTGCTGTGGGAGTCAAGGGAGACAGGGGAAATAGTTCAGGTAATAAAAAAAAAAATGTTAATATTACAAGAGAGAAATGCATCTGAGTATAATTCCAGACTTTTAACTTCAGTTTTCAAATCTTGGTGAAAGAAAGAGGCAGCCCGCTGCCATCTCAGAATTTTGTCACATTGGGTTTAAGGTATGGAATAAATCAAAACTTTTTTTTTACCTCCTTCTTTCGAACACCGAACAAAGAAATTTCATGCATTAATAATACATGAAAAATGTTCGTTATGGCGGTGTGTATCACCGGGAACACTGTTTTAAAGGAATTAGGAGCAACACTTGAAAAGAATAGGCCTGAGATTTGCATCTTGTGAGCCACGGGTTGGAAGAGGGAAAGAGGGAATCTCCATACAGTCTGATCTATGTTTTTGGCTTCTCAACTGGGAAGAATGGACGTCAAAATCAAAGGACCTCTTTTGAGAGTTAGGGAAAGTGCTATCAAAAGCTAGAGGCCTTCACCTCAACATACAAGTGAAGAGCAGTAGGAGGATAAAAAGATTTCCCGGCTAGCTGGAGATACACTTGGCTATGTAGCTGTGTGCTTTCCCTTGTGAGGATAGGGCCTCTGTTACTGGTGGAGCCCAACCCTTTGTATGCTTACTCAGAAGTAAGCCTCACAGACGTCAATGAGACACAATCTCATTCAAGAATTGAAGACACCAAGCTACTTGAGGTTGGCAGCTACCTTTTAGAAAAGCATCCTTGGAGTGCTTGGATGTCATAGAGTGGCCGCCATTTTGAATTTCATTCTGCCTCAGATGCCACAAAGAAGAGGTGCATATGTAGCATAGATCACTATTCCCTCATATAGGAAAGACAGTAATTACATTCTACTATTAGCTGTTTCATCTGGTTATGTACACATATCACATTTTGGACCAAAACTAATAATCATGCCCAAAGTACAGCTCACGCCTAGGATGCAAAATGGCTGTCACTTTATGAGCTGTCCAATATTGCTAACATACATTGATATGGTGCAGCTTTCAAACCCTAATTTTCTCCAAGGTGCTAAGGCATTAACGCTAACATGTGTAGAAGAAAGGATATGGAGAAGCTTGACTACGTAAGAGCCAAGAATCTAACTGAAATCGTAGAAGTCTTCTTGGTATGAGCTTCAGAGAGCAGATTTCCACTCTACCCTTCTAGGTTCTAGAATATATTCAATAGCTTTTGCACCCCTGCTGATTCACCCTATTCTTTTACTTCATCTCAGTTCTGCAACTTAGTTATGCAAAAATAGAGCTTTTTCTTGTTTATTTCAATAAAGCATTTTATTTGAATTGCATGAGCCCTCAGGGCAATGCCCAAGAACCATATCAGAGTTACAGCAAAGTTATAACACAAGGATAAGTTATGTAAACACGGAATGCAGGGTGCTAGGTAGTATATGTCTTTATGCATTGCTTGTGTGGATTAAGATTGCTCATTTTGGACAGGGTGAAGTTGACAACAGAATTTTCAATCTATCCAATGATAGAATTGGCAAAAAAAGGAACAGCTGGAGTAGCAGTTTCAAGGACTGTTTAGCTGCCCCGTTTCAGTCAAAGCTATTGGTGAAAATGCTGAGAGAGCCATTGTAGCAATTCACGCTGGTGATGCCAATGTCAGAGGGCTCATTAGGACTTGTCATTAGATCTCATAACCCCTTTGTATGCTATGACAGTGGCATTACTTGAATTACTTATATGGGGTTTTAAAAAAATTAAAACCTAAGGTGAAAGGATCCAAAAGAATTGAAGCTGCTAAAAATGGAAAAATCAGATTAATTGCACATAAATTACACCTAGAGTCTTCTAAGAACTTTCAGCTTTATTGACTTCAAGATAAATCCTCCTGAAATGATGTAACAGTTATAAAACCTCTAACATACAAGGTAAGTAGTAGGTGCTGAATTTCTGGGGAAGGAGAGAGAAGATGACTTCCACTGTGTAGTGGAGATTGGTCTACTGGACTGAATGGAGCTCTGCCCAACCAACCTCAGTCTGCCCTCAGCCAGTTCCCACCTCCCTGCCTACTTATTTGCAACCAGTCCATAAGATGACGCTGCCTGCCAGCATCCTGGTCCTTAGTCTCAGTGTTGCCCTTGGAGAACTAAGCAGATAGGACACTGGGGACAAAACTAGCATTAGTTGACTCTGCCTCTCAGGACTGTTAGATCCAGGAACCACTCACCCACATCAACTCCATCTTGTCAAGGTTCAGGTTAATCTGTTGACCCTCATCCTGCATGGCTACACTGAATCAGACGTAAAAGAAAACATGAAGTTAGTGTCATCATCTTACTTTTTGTGTGTGTGAGTGTCATCTGCTTACTAGTGGGAAAATCTCCTAATGGCTGTTCATATAGATATATGTAATGTTGTCAATGACATATGCAATTTAACGCAGTAAAGTGTGTTCCCAATAAAATACTGTTAAGATGCTGTTGAAACCTTTGGTATATATTTCCAGAAATGGAGCGATAAATTAGGGCGATATAATCTAAATGAATCTAGTATTACTAGATGGATGTGTGAATGTAATTTACATCCACATGCAATAGATTTGTGTACACTCAAGTCATATTTGAAGGGACAAATTTCAGATATATAACCATTATATTCAAATACATAACCGCTAACTTTCAGTGACTGTTTTCCACCCACAGACCTTTTGAAAGGCATTTTTAGATTTTATAAACCATTCATCACTTGTAGTGTTGCTAATCGAAGAGAAGCCACACTAAAAAGCTGTGTGTTACCAGGTGTGTTTGCACTTTTAACGTGTGTGTGTGTGTGTGGTGATGACAGCTGATCTGTTTGCAGTAGATAGGTCAGAGTCTGAGTTAGCACACAGCTAACCATTAATCTGGCCTTTTCTCCCTATATTACAAAATGTTTGGTTAAGCAATTCTGTTACAGGAAGCACATTATTTACATATGTTGGAATGGTAATGGGAAGGAAGGAGTAGCTTCTTTGTTCACACCCACACCGTCCATTTAAAGCACATTTATAGCCCTTTAACAGTCATGACTTCTCCCAAAGAATATTGGGAACTGTAGTTTGCTCATACAGAGCTTTAATTCTCAGGACCCTTAAACTACAGTTCTCAGAAGTATTGGGGGGAAAGCCACGTGCTCTAAATGTGTGGTGTCTCTTAACGCCCTCACACCTGCAAAGGAGTTCGGATTAGAACAAGCACTGAACGGGCTGCACTTGATGGTTTTATTTAATGTTTGTATTTCACTTTTCCACTACCAAATGCCGAGCTGAAAGCAGCTCACAACAATCACAACAGCGTTAAAGAAAGAACAAACACTGCAGTCACTATGCTATCAAACACAATAGCACACAAAGCAAATGACAAATTCATCAAAACGATTAATGCAATTCAATAAACTCATAGTAATTCAAAATATCAGAAAGAGCTGCTGAGCACCTACCCTGTGGCAGACGGCATCCTCTCTTAGAAGCGGTCTCTATTTTCTTCAGGGCAGCAGGCCACAGGTAGCACACTTCCAGGCAGCAAGATCTGGCATAGTTTTTAGCCTTGACTTCGTTTTCACCCTGTATGGCTCCACAGGCACACTTTCAGGTGGGAGTTCCTGGTACACCAGCACCTGGTAAACTTCTAGCTGGGTCAGCAGGTATTAACAGTGCTGCCTGCCCACCCAGGGTCCCAGTTCGTGCATGACTCTCTGCTGGTCTGCAGGCCCAGGTGCATGGAGACAGATGGAAGTTCTCAAGTAGCAGCTGCAGGTCCAGGCACATGGAGGTCCCCAAGGCAGGCAGGCAGGCTTTATAGTTCTGCCCCAGCAGCTGGTCCACACCTAGCTGGAACAGCAAGTGTTATCAATGCTGCCTGCCTGCCCAGGGTCCTAGTCCCTGCACTACTCTCAGCAGCTGCAGGTCTGTAGATCCAAGATGGTGGAGACAGGAGGCCCCCAAGCAGCAACATGAAAGGATGAGCATGAAAGGAAGAAGGACTTAAATAGAGCTGGTAGTTCTGAGACTAGCGTACCAGTTAGTGCTCAGTATTTACAGCAGGTAGAAATTGTTAATGGTAAATGTATAGGAATTTGAATATATTTCTGAAGTATATAGCTTGAAGTCTTAGCATTATAAAAGATGGTCATCCCGCAACAATTGGGTCAGCCCCATGCAGTGATCAATGGAGGAAAGTGAAAGGGATTTGGCCGGCGCATTGGATTGGCTCCACGGCTGTGGCTGTACTGAGTTCACCTTACCCCTCATCCTCTCAGGAACTGACAGCAGCACTTAGGGTTCAGAAGGCAAGTGAGCTATCCCAACCCATGACTGGGTTGTTCTTGTTAATTGAAGTGTATTGTGCAACATCCTCCTGACATAACACTACCCTGGAGAAAAGAAATTTGAAACAGGATGCCTTTGTGGTTACAACTGGACAAAAGTATATTTGTTTGGGACATGTAGTTATGGGCATGTGTAACAAGATGCACTGATCTTGTTACACTTGTTACCAAAAAAATAAATAAATAGCAATTCCCATGGTGTCTGGCTGTGCATGCTGCAAAGTGTACTCTCCCAGCAATGGAAAAAAGGAAGAACAGATTTTTCCCCACTGGAACATACACATACACTCTCTTAGAACCCTGTAGAATCAACAGTACATGACCTCTGTGTAGGAATGATTATTTATAGATACATGTGTGTATATAAAAAATGTCCAGAGTTGCTGTTGAATACTGCTTAAGACAACACTTGAAGGAGATTCCTCAGGTCTGGAATGAAACCGTGGCAGATTTTGGGATTGAATGTTTTACCAAACCCACAAGAACATCTCTGATGAGCTGGCACACCTTCCAATGCCTGATGGATGAAAATAGGGATACAGTTAACTATCCCCTATTTATAACATCCCACTGTTTTTGGACCACAAGTCCCATCATCCCTAGCTAGCAGGGCCAGGAGTCAGGAATGATGGGAACTGTAGTTCAAAAACAGCTGGAGACCCAAGTTTGGGAAACCCTGGCCTAACGTAACTAGACTTTCAAACACACTAATTAGAGAATTTGAAGTGTCTAGTACACAACTCAAATAAACACATGACTCTATCCTAAATACACATGAGTCTGGCTATTTCCAGGTTTTAATACTCCAAGCCTTAGTTAAATTATAGTACTATTGGTTCCAGGAATTTAGGGCACCTTGCATCCACATATAGAAAAATCCTTCCCAGTTCATTTTCATATACTGCCGTACCCGTCCTGTATAAACTGCGAGGTGGACTCTCCTGAATAAATGTAGGGCATTCTGGAATGCTGGTTCGAATTGAGCTGGGGTGAAGTTCACCTTTCTGTAAAACTTTGAAAATGTGCTACTAGTCAGAATGAACAGAAAACCAGATTAGCCGATGATTTAACTCAACAAAAGTCATTCTTTAAACCCTCTATTTTGACTTCTTTCAATTTGCTAATACCTACAGTATCTATATGTGCATGGTGACTCAGTCACCATAAAACTCAAGCTGCTTTTGTGAGGTGAAAAATATACATACATATGAAACTGCGCACATCTAGCTATCTGTTCTTGCCACTTGATAGGACTAATTTGCTGGGCTTAGACCAGGTTTGTGTAGAAAAGAAGCCAGCTAGGGGGAAAGTCCAACAATGGCTATGTGCATTGTCCCTCTGGCTATACACAGTGAGGTAAAATGTTCATTTCTGCCCAATAATGAATGTTTTAGTTTCTTTATTCTCACCCCTCCTCTCACATCACAACAGAAAATTGTGAATTCAGCCACTAGAGGACACTAAAGTACAAGGCTACATGAGCTGAAATAGTTCCGCTTTAAAAAATATATGTTGAGCTACTCTTGTCCACTTCGGGGATGAGGAATTGACCTGCAATCTGATATGAATTATTCTTTTTTCTACAGTTATATTTTCAGTTAAAAATGGGAAAGAACCAGCATATAGATACATTTACTACTACATATCCAGTTGCAAGAAGGAGTTTGAAACAAAACTAGTGCTCATTTCCATTTATACAAGCGTCTTTGCAAAGCAAGCTTGTACTTGATAGAACATTGGACTGTTTTAAAAACTACAACCAGCAAAATATATTTGAAATTTATTTTAAAGGAACAAAATGCTCATAATATAAGTTTTCTAGTTCTGTTGGTTTTTGTTGCTGTATATTTACTATTAGCTACAACATTATAGCAACAATTTATGCATGCTATAAAGTAAAGAATTAGAATCAAGTATATATATGTAGCTGTATTTAGATCTATCTAAATAGGTGTGTTTTAGCTATCTTTTTGATTTGCTAACACAGTTCTCATAGAATTTTTATTAAAAGAAAGGAAGACGAAAAGCACACATATTTAAAATGGTATTGCATTTGAGGCAACAATTCTGGCAGAGTAAAAAATTAGCAACTGTGCTGTTTAAATAAAACCACTGCCAATATAATGCAAAATATGTACAGCATAATGGGAATGTCAAAGTCAGCTCTGAAATGGAAGTGATGAAACACCACCTGAAATTCTTCCAGAGATAACATCAGCAAGAGCAAATAATAAAGATTTTGCGATATGCCTCTTTTTAGAGTAATTCTTTTGTATCTTATGCAGATTAGTTGGCTTCCCGGCTTATTATATTGAAACAACGTTAGGGTTTTTATAGGAAACATTAGGGGGGAAAGGATTCCAAGTGATGGAAGAAAAGAAAATATAAAGAACATTATCATGACCAGAAGGTACCTATGATATCAAATAGTACCGATTTTGGCTGCCTTGGAGTGAAGAGATTATCATAAATGATTCTAAAATCTTCCCCATGTCTGTGATAGTGAATGTAATACAACATCCAGTTTTTTAAATGGTTCTTCCCTACTTTCACATGAATAATATCCACAACCGTTTTCACAGTGTCATTTCTAAATGCCCTTTGCCATGCAAAAATGATTTATATTACCGTATACTTATTGACAATGAACAGCTTGAACAAAAACTATAGAATGTAATTTTGTTAATTTAAGGCAAAATGATCAATACTGGGATGCTGGGTCCAAGCTACGTATAATATGAGTGGTCCACGATCAAGCTGCATATAACTTGAGCGCACCATCTTCAACATACTGAATCTCTGAGGGTAGTGGAATTGCTAACAGAGCCTCACTAGATGAATACAGCATCCATGAGAGGCATGGGAGGCAATATTGCTCTTTTAGGTATGTGGGACCCAAGTTGTTTAGGGCCTACTTTTAAAGCACACTTCTTACTTTAACCATCCTAGCTTTGCCCAAAGTATTCTGGGAACTGTAGTTTGTTAAGGGTGATGTGATTAACAGCTCATAGTATCCTTAACAAACTACATTTCCCAGGATCCTTTGGGGACATCTATGACTGTTGGAGTGCTATAAGAGTGCTTTAAATATATGGTGTTGATGTGTCCCAAACCTTGAACTGGAGCATATATATAGCACCAGAGATGCTGGGAGATAGTTTGTTGAACACTTCCTCCTTTTTCAAGCCATTTACCTAGTTACCAAGACTGCTATTAGCTCTGCTTTGGGAAAATACAGGTATTTCAACTGAGATATGCTTTAGATCAGTGTAACCACAGGGGTGGAGAGAAAAACGGCTGTGCCAATCCCATCTGAACCGCCCCCACTTTTCCACAGCTGCTTTTAAGTTAAAATTAAAATGTTGGGACAATTGAGTCATGGATCTCCTGAATCACATGTTGGTTATCCGAAGGAGTATGGAGTAATTTATGAGTTCCCTTTCATTTAATAAAAGTAAAGAAAACACTTGATCAAGATACTTCCACATTGTTTCTTTGTGAAGGTATTCTAAAATACCCAGAAGTAATGACACAGATATCAATCTGAATGTTTTATCTGAATAGGAATCTAGGACACCATGAGAGTGTCTAAAGTCAATCGGCAGCACTTAACAGCTAAATTTTATATTTCAATTGCCACGTTTTTCTCATTGTCACCATACAGGGACCATTTCCGTTCGAGTAACTCTCAGAAGATAGAAAAATTTGGCTAATCTATAAATGCCAATTCTGATGAATTTGCTTTGATTTATTATACAATGAAGTTTGTATTATATTTTGAATCCCAAATGGCTGGTTTTTCTTTTTTCTGTGTGTGGCCAGCATCCCAAGAAAACAATGTTGTCTGGTACAACTACATTTTGATTTATAATCAAAATAATATTCTCTCATTTCTCTTTCTCTCTTCAGTTATATTTGGGGGCAGAATTCAGATGGTAACTTTCATATGTTTGTGCTAGCTTGCCATAAATACGTCTGGCCACTTTTAAAAGGGACTTTTCCTTCATTTACCAAAGAACCCTATGAGGCATGTCATTCTTATCCCCATTTTATAGATGAAGAACTGAGGCATAGCAGCTGGACAAACAGCCCATTACCTATGTTATCTACACTAATAAGGGGAATTCTATCAGGAAAGCAGGAGAGGCCAGTGATTCAACAGCAGTCATATGGTGAACACCCATATTTGCTGACAGCTTAGGGGCTTCTTAAGATTACAGAAAATTACATATATATCATGCTAATAAAGACTGCATGCCTGACCTGTGATCATCTGAAACCCAGTTTTGCAGATTTGGGACTATCTTTCTGGTGCACACAGAGGGCTGAATTGGAAACATTAAATTGGAATGGAATGCCATGAATTCAGTCCTGGAAGTATGGTAAAAACTAAGAGGAGTATATACAAAGTGCTTTCTTTTCATCACCAAGTAATCCCACCTTGTCCTCACATATGTGGGATTAGGAGTAAACAAGGATAACAAGGATGTTATGCTTATGGCTGGCCCGAGCTCCACAACTTTTCTTCTTATAAATGACCTACCATAGGCCAGATTTGCTTTCTGCTTTTGTCTGCAGTACTTTTGCCATTTCCTTCTAAATTAATTGTGTGTGTGTGCGCGTGCACACACACACACACACACACACACACACACACACACACACACACACTACAAAATTCCTGAATGCAAAGCAGAAATAAACAAAAACAAATCAGAAAGAAACACCTGTCTTAAAACCTGGAAGGATTGCTTTTGCTGCTAAAGGAAACTACAATATTAAGAAGAATAAACTATCTTTCTTTAAATCATCTTTCTCTCTCCTGGAGTGACTGGATTATTTGCAGAACATTCAGCATGCACCAAGTTTAAATCACCCTGATATCTTGCAGTGCAGGCAGAAGAAAACACTTGAACCATTTTCTCCCTAACACAAATTATGTCTTTGCTAAACGACAACTGCTAAACATTCCTGACTTCAGTATGCGTTCACCCACCCTCTTTTGCATCACTGGGAGATTTATAGACCAATATTCCTCCCATCAGGAACAAATATGAAAACACCAGCTCTTTGGACACAGACTCCTTTTAGAAAGAAGGCTTTTAAATTCTCCGTGAAGGTATTGGTATTTTTCTCTAACTCTTTCCACTTTTCTTTTCTTCCAGTTAAACTGTTCTCCTGCACAGCTCTGACTTCAATAGTCATCTAGTCCAGAAGCAAAACAAAACTGCAAAACATTTCACTTTCTGCTCAAACTTTTTCAGAGGTGCTCTATTTTACAGAGAGTTTCTGTATTCAGCCTGCTTTGCTTATGTTTGGCTCAGAAGCAGCAATGCAATTTGTGCATCTGTGTTGCTCCATCACTGATATGGATGGAGCTGATGGAATTTAAAGTAATAGTATATTTGTTACAAACTGTGAAATTACCCGGTGGGGGTGGATATGCTGCATTTAGCTTGCTTCCTGAGCAGAATTTTGAGCTAGTCAGACAGGACTGTAACAGCTGTGGAAGCTTCATCCAAATCATTTTAATGGTGCAGCCTAGAAACAGGGGTTACAGTAGGGCTAAATATTTCTTCTCTGTTGCTAGTATGTTCAGTTTTGGATACAGGATCCCCTTTTCCCTATTCCTAAAATGTGATTTGTTTGGCAAAGACATTCCGATTGGCTCAAGACAGTGTGGTGTGGTGTTTTGCCTTCAAAAGCCCCAGTCCTTATACCACTTACTTTGCAGTAACCCATTAACTTCATTGGGGTATAGTTTTTAAATAAGAAGTTTTGATAGGATAGAAACTAGAGCTGTATTACAAGACTAAGCCAAGTCAGGATGTCAGCTGATCATTTTATTAGGCCAGGGTATTCTTCATTCATCTGTGATGTCAGCTTTGATGCTATATGGCCATGTCTCTGAGAGACAGGTGTGGGGATGCTGTTGAACTACAAAGCCTGTCATTCTTGGCCATTGGCCATGTTTGCAAGGGCTAATGGGAGTTTACCACTTCTACTGCAAGATAAATGGCCTATGCAGAAGACAGAAAAACGTACATAATTCAACAGCCGAATTTCTAGAGATTACAATTTGAATTCAAATTGCTTTATTTTCCGTGTCATCACTACATTCCTAATGTTTCTTTGTGAAATACAGAAATGCATTCCTTGCAAATTCATCCTTGGAAATACAATGGCAACGTTCATGTGGAGAACGAATATTGCAATGAGCCACGAGACTTTTGTTTATTTGTTGTAGGGAATTCAGTGTTCACCACATCCAGTTTCCTACAAATGAATATCATAAATCATTGTAACACAGCGATAGGGAGAAAGAATTATTGATATTAATGCAGACATAGATATTCTAGGTGTTATGTCTCTGCTCACTAGCCTTCTTGCCTCTCCGCCATTAATTCCCATGCCTCCCTGTCCTTTTGTGGACACCCAGTGTGGTGTAGTGGTTAAGAGCGGTAGATCCGTAATCTGGGGAACCGGGTTCGCGTCTCCGCTCCTCCACGTGCAGCTGCTGGGTGACCTTGGGCCAGTCACACTTCTCTGAAGTCTCTCAGCCCCACTCACCTCACAGAGTGTTTGTTGTGGGGGAGGAAGGGAAAGGAGAATGTTAGCCGCTTTGAGACTCCTTAGGATAGTGATAAAGAGGGATATCAAATCCAAACTCTTCTTCTTCTTCTTGCACTCAAAGCCCCTCTGTGGTAATTTCCTGCGTCTTTCTCCTCCCTTTCAGTGCAACTACTAAGCAACCTTTTCACTTTCTACTCAGTTATAAAGCCACCATCCTCTCCTATTATTCAGACCTTTTCATGCCCCTACTTACGTCTTCAACCCCATTCCCATATCTCTTCCTTTACACCCCATTTTCACCTTCACTCCCCTTTCCCCCTCCACACCCCTCACTTTTCCCAACTCTTCTTTACATCCCCATTTCCATGCCTTATCCTCTCTCCTCTTCAGCACCCCTCCTTTATGCACACATCCCAGGCTGCTAATTGTTACTGTATCTTTAAGAGGAACAGAATATTAAGAGCAAGTCTGTCTGTCTGTTGGAGAAGGTTAAGTTCCGTTTATCGATGTTGCACGTGTATTTTTTCTTGTTAATAAAGTATCTCTTTTAAATTACTACACTGAGTTTGGAGCTTCATGCTAAAGAGAACACATGGTACCAGGAATGAAATACATTGTAGGAAGGTATTGTGGAATATTTGAGGGCTTTGCATCATTTATCACTCTCATATGAAGCAGCTGAGGTATACAAGAGGGCGAAGTTTTAAATACCCTTTTAAAAATTATTATTTCTGTGCTGCTGCCTTCTCACTGTCAAATAATGAGAGAAAATTGAGAAAAGCATGGGTGGAGACACACTGGGTTGAACTAGAGAAGCATCAGCTTCCCTCCCAACTCTGCAATTCTATGATTCTATGATTTCAACCAGATTTCAGGGCAGACATATGGAAACATGCTCTGTGGTTTACTTAATTTGGCCCACAAACATGCTGAACAAAGTTTTGCAGTATGATGCACTTCCATAAAGCGGCATTCATTTCAAGTTTTTGCTTCTTAAATAAAATGCGGTATATTTGCGAAATACATCCCATGATTTTCCAATGTATGTTCTTCCAGTAATCGGACCCTTCCCCCGCCCCCATTCCAAGTTGTTTTCTCTATAATTGGTTATTTATAGTAGAATATCAGTCACCATCCATCATGTTGGGAGAATGGATGTCACTACATTCATTCATGGACAACCATCCTTGAACTTCCCAGAATATGTCAGTTCAAGATTCCATGTTAACACTTTCTCCTATCAACTCCGCTGGGCTATAAATGAGAGAGGAAGGGAGGGGAAAAAATGAAAGAGAAAAGATAGCTCTTTACTACAGAGATAGTGATGCAGCACCACTTCCTTCTTGCCAATACTGGAGGCCTGCTCAGCATTGCAGACCAGCTGTGTAACCTTTTAAACAGCTTTGGCTGTAAAACACAAGTCTGCATTTGCCATAACAAAACTGCTTCATTCCCAACAGTCGAATAAAAGGATTTACGAAAAAAGAAAGGGCATCAAAAGTCTCTGCTTTGTGCTCTGAGTTCTTTCTCTCTTTCTTTTTTTACAGCATCTTCCTTTTAATACGTTGAAAAAGGAGTGGGGGTGGGGAATACTTTTTTAAAAAGTGTTTTCCCATGAAATATCACACACAGAATTGAAACACCTTATCTACAAGGAGGTCCTGGTGGCAACGGTAGATTCAACAGAGAAGAAAATCAATACAGCCCACAGAGATTAAAAACGTACAGGAAAGACTCAAGAAAAAAGGTGACAATTAATGTTAGTTGTGCATATAATATATGAAAACAAAGCCAAGCAGCATTAGTGTCTACAGCCAGATTTATCAGATAGGTAATGCTTTCATCTCAACGTGAAAATGGAAGTTTTATTAGATTGTATCCCAACAGGAGGCACCATACCAAAAAAGAAAAAGGAGGAAAAAGGGAAAGGCAAGGAAGGAAGGGGGGCACTGCAGTCTGAAGCTCTAACTAGCAAAATGGCTTTCCTATTTCTTTTATTGCAAATATTCATATGGGGAAAATTCAGCTAGCTCAACCTTAGATGGGAGAATTGAAAGGGAGGTTCAGTTTCATTAGCTAAAAGAGAGCCATGCACATACACAGAAAGACATTTTAACAGCTAGTGAAACTTTGCTACTTAACTGTTGAAAGTATCTGCTTAAAAAACCAAGCAAAAACTCTTTGATGGCATTGCAGTTGGAAACTGACCTCTTGCACATTTGACTCAATATCATATATTGCTATGTCTAGTTTTATTGTGCTTGGGCTGATGCACAGACCTCCCCGGAATCAAAAGGGAAATGGGATTACTAATTATTGAAAACAGTAAATTGCATCTTCACTATATGCAATAATTTTCAGTGGGGTAGCTGTGCTAGATTAAGCCCATTTATTTGTGTGAACGTAGAGACTGGCCTGTATGTAGAATGCAAAAGAGCATTGGTGGAAGACAATGGCATTTCTCAGACTGAAAGATGAGCAGATAAACGAACCTTGTTGTAGGCCTGTTGTTGCCTCTTGTCGCTGGTCATCAGCTGTTTTAGGTTGCAAGGCTGCCTGTGATCAAGTACAGGCCTGCCACCCAAGGCCTGTGAGAAGGAAGTGCCATTATATTGGATAGGCTGTAGATCACTGAGGATACGTTTGAATGCTTTTAACTGGGAGTTGTAAGTGACAATAAGTGGTGGGTTATCATTTCCTCTTTTAGGGCTATCTTGTAGTAGTCTATTCCTGGCTACCAATCATGCCGTAATGATTGCAGTTTGTTGGGTGGACATTATGGTCTGATGCAGTGCTTTTTTTTGGAGGGGGGTTACTCAAGGGTACCTTTTTTTCTAGACAAAAAGCACTGGTTAAAAATGTGGCACTTACTGTAACAATTTCCTGATGAGTACTGACACCATTTTTTCTAGAAGAAGCACTGGTCTGACTCTGATGAATGCCTAATGCAACTTTTTAAGCTGTGGGTCTCTGTCGGACAAGTTTGAATAGTTGCAGTTGTATTGTAGGGCTTGGCTGCAGGCAATGGACCTTGTGGAAGCTGGAAGTATATAAGTTAGGCCTGTGTAGAGGGGGGGGCAGCCGGGTACATTTGCATTGGGCATTGGGCTAAGCTGGGTGGGTGGCCCTGCCAGGGCGTTGCTGGACTTCTGTTGTCATGCCAAGAATAAGACTCCCACCCAGGGCCTCAGACAAGCTCTGCATGGGCCTGATATAAGTAATTTTGTAAGTAATTTTGAGCAGAAAATGACAGATTACCTGGCAATGTATAGCTTCTCATTCAGCTACATATCTTTCAATATGTAAATATCCTGAACAATTTGCCATTGAATGCCTGCAATGTCAACATTTTTCAGAATGTCATTGGTCTTTTATTCCATTCCACTACTGGTCAAATCCTGCAGAGAAAGGCTAATGAATATATCCACTATTCGTTTTTTCTAGCGGACAAAGAAGAGAAGACACTTGGGTCTTCTGTGCTACATCCATGCAGGATACAACTATGGACTTCCATGGATAGTCTATAAAGGAAATTAATGTTATGTGTTGCTGGGTGAGATAAGGGTTCCCATTGTAAAGCACATGAAACATGAAGAACGTACCACCAGTGAGGCTGGTAGATTGCTCAAGATCAACACTGTGGGAACATCATCTTTTGAATGTGATACACAAAGCTATTCATTTATTATTATTATTTTCAAAAAAAAAACCTAGAACAAAAATCTCTATAACACCAGCCTTAAGAAGAAAATATCCTGGCACTGCAAAGCATAAAATCAACAATACAATTACATTCATAAAGAAAAATAAAATGCATAACTGATCCGTAGATCAGATTGCTACATCAACATAACTGGATAACCCCTCAGGGAAAGCCTGGATGAGCAGATATATTTTAAGTAGATGCCTAAATGCCAGTATTATAGATGCCTGTCTGATGTTCATTGGGAGCACATTGCAAATGGCGGGTGCTATCACACTAAAGGAACTGATCTTAGTAGACTTTTACTGAATCCTGGGAGCATCTTCTCCAAAACTCATGCAGAGCTTCTTAAACAGGTAATTTTATCTACTGTTGTGGGCACTGCTTTCACTCCTTATATGAGTTGGTACAAAGTTATATGAAAACAACTCCTTTCTTTCTCTTAAATGTACATCATAACCACAGTGCAGCTAGCTGTGCAACTCACCAAATTATATTCAGCCAGTAAGTGTAGTTTGATATTATAAGTTAATAAAATTTCCTTGCCTTGAAACCCCCCACCCCCCATTGTAATATCTGATCCTAGGCAGAAAAAAAGCTAGTATTCGTGATTCCCGGGTGGTCAGATTTAAGTATCAGGTTTTACAATAGGCTTTCTGTGCAATGTTAAGCAGGTCACTTTCTCTGCAGCACTTTTGCCATCTGTAAAATATGGATTATATGACACCAGACACGACTGCCAGTAATGGGCCCCTAGACATGGAAATGGTAAGGCCATTCCCTGTCCTGTCACGGGATGTTCACAGAGCAAAGATGGTGCCCAGCAGTATCTTCTCATTAGGAAGCTTGTCTTGTACAAGGTCACACTGTTTGCTAATCTCGGTCAGTGTTGTCCACTCTGGCTGGTAGCAGCTGCCCAAAGTCTTAGGCAGAGGTCTTTCAAATATCCTTTTAACTGGAGATGCCAGGGATTAAACCTGGGACCATCTGTGAGCAAAGTATATGCTTTGCCACTGGGCTCTGGTCCCTCGTTGCTCAGATGAATGAGCAAGCCTGGCCTTTAAATGAAGACTTTAAAGGAGTCAGGAAATATTTCACTGCTTGTGTGGCTGCACACTCCCTGCAGTTTCTTTCTTTGGCTAGAACTGGATAGTGATGCATAGGCTGATTTCTTTTCTTCTATCCCTCAAGTTGCCTGTTCAAGACCAACTGAGCATTTTGAGTCTTTGACTTCTGCAGAATTGGAAGCAATATTCTGGGCAGATACCTACCCTATTTGCACAAGGCCCTCTTCTCTTTGTTTATATAATACTATGTTATTTATTTTACACATACACCATAGCTGTGAACTTTCCCCTTTTTTTGCAAGGAATCCTATTCAGAATAAGGGAATTTCCCTTAAAAAAAAGGGAAAAGTTGCCAGCTATGACACACACACACACACACACACACACACACTACTTTCCCCCTCCACACAAGAAGGTGCTCAAAGCAGCTTGAAGAAAGAAATACAAAACATAGAAACAGCAATTCAACTATTAAAACACAAATTTGCAAACTAAGAACTGTGGCAAAAAGAAAAGAGCAGCACTTGCATTTAGCACCTTAAACAGCAAGAGAATAAAAACATTGCTTAAAAAGGAATGTTTTCTACAGCCAGAATAATGAAAATAGAGAGAAAGAGAAACTGACCTCTTGTGGCAGACTACCAAGTTCAAGGGGCACGGACACAGAAAAAGCCCTTTGCTGCATTGCCACCAATCTTTCCTCAAAAGGCAATAATACTTGCAAGCTCTCCAAGGATAGGCAGATTCATTTTAAGAGGAGATGGTCCTTCAAGGAACTTGGTGCCAAGCACAGCAAAGTTTATAAGTAACAACTGACACCTTGAATTGCATCCAGAAATGGGCTGGAAGTCAGGAAAGCTGATACAAGTGAGGGGCTCACATGATCCTAGGTCTTTGCTCCAGTCAAGATCTTTGCAGCAACATTCTGCAGTGATTGAAGTTTCCAGGTGATTTTCAAGGACACCCACAACCACACAGCTGCATGTTACTCTCAGAAGATCAAAGCCCTTGGCTGAGAACATCAAGTATCAAGGACAGCTGTTTCATGTAGGGTTCTCCAAGCTCCTCATTTTTCCACTCCAAAATTCATTTCTTCACATTTCTACATGTCTGTGTTTTTTCATTTAATCCTCAGGAAAATTTATCAGCATTTTTGTGTGAACTTTCCTTAAGAAACATGATTTTGTATTCAGTTTTGGTTAAAATACACAATTTTGCAAGGTATTTTCCCTAACAGAATGTATTTGTGTACATTCTTTTCACAAACATGTCCATTTTTATGCACACTTTACTGAATTATTGTTGTACACAATACTTGGCTGGAGAACTGCAGCGGAAAATTTGGAGAAGTGCAGAGTTTGAATGTTTTGGTTCATATATAGTTTCAAAAAGTACCAGTTTGGGAAGTACACCTTCAAATGCAAAGTGAATAGATTTTGTTCCCTATCCCTAACAGGCACAAACCCTTGGGAAATTTTGCCACCCACTGAAAGCATTTTTATTCTAACAGACCTTCCCTGAAGGATAATTCTGGCCTTGCCACTGTCAGTTTTGGGAAATAGAATGTTATTTTAATAGGTTTATAGTTAATCACTGATATATTCCATTGCATAGTATTTTTGTTTTGTACATCATTTTGAGGTTCTTTTGAATATAAGGAGATTAAGAAATTTTCTACATACATACATACATACATACATACATACATACATACAATTTTCTACATACTTCCACATACATCAATACAGCTGCTGTAACCTTTATAGCTTGGGGAAACTCTCTGGAGGACTGCCTAAAACAGGCCAACACTCCCCTCAAATGAAACAAAACAAAAAACAACAACATCATTCACAGGCCTATAGGATCTTGACAAGAGAAAGAGGCTGGTGTGGAGAGATGACAGGGTGCAAGATTGTGGCAGCAATTGCTTCATCAACAGATGATGGCAGGAAGTAAGTAGAGTTGCTGTGCTTCTCCTCTAGCCTACATAGTCTAAGGAGAGATATCAGATCACTGCTACCCAGCATACCAGGGACAGCTCTCATAGCACACTATGGATGAAAGAAGGCTACTTGACAGTATCTCTGCATCCTCAAATTTCTTCTCCTTTTATTTGGTCAGCCCTGTTGATTTCTCAGGGGGTTTCTTCCACATGTTTGACTTGTGAAGTTCACCAAACCCGAAAAGGGAGGCTTGCTCTGAAGAGTCCACAATCGGCTGCAGTTTCGACGCTGTGTTGTCATTATCGTGACCATTTTACGTGGCATGGATCTCCTTGCTCTCATTAGAGCGCTCACAGGTACTTACTGGAATATTTCTTGACAAGAAAGAGGCGTCAGATTTTTCCCAGTGACATACTTGTCAAGTTTGACACAATGGTGGAGATTGGTTTATTTATTTATTTATCTTCTAATCCCACATGCCTCTGTTGCTGCAATATCCCTTCGTGGCTCCTCTCCTTACAGCCAGGTAGTTATACGAAGGATATGACAAGGGATTTCAAATGGTGTACAATTAAGGTTCAGAAAGAAGAATACAGAAAAGCAAACCTGGCTTCCTTTGCTTGGCGCTTGCAAATCTTCCTTTTGGGGCCTCGGGTTTCTTACAATCATAATAAATAATTTCACATTAAATAGCTATCTTTTAAATAAAAAAAAAGGTTAATCATTTTGTAAAATCGGTTTTAGTAACTGGAGAGCCATCAAGGAGCAGGGGTTTCCAAAGATGGGGTGCAACCTCAACAACATGGGTTGTATAAGAGTAGATTCACTGAAATTAATGAACTGAAGTTAGTCATGGATATCATTTCAGTGGGTTGACCATGAGTAGGACAACTCTATACTGTCCCTCATACCCTGTCTCTCCTCACTCTTTAGTGTGCACGTGAAAGAGACTTTCTGAGAAGAGCACTTGGAAGTACTTATTCTACAGAATGGAGAGAGCTGGAGCAAAACCCAAACTATATTTAACCTCTTCTCTTTTAGCTGGTGAACAGCATTCTTGGAAAGATGCTCAGAGAACACCAGCAGCTAAAGAATGCTGAGTAGTTTTGAAGAAACCCCGAGCTGCTCTTCTTTTAGTCAGTAAACTGACTAATGTGGGGGAGGGAGACAGTGCTCCTGAAGGTAGGAGTCTATCAATTAATGAAGATGATCATCCAAATGTCATAGACCAAATGGAGCAAACAGCACGCGGACCTAGTGGTGGGAGGAAAAAATCCTTAAATAAGAGACACGGGGGAATGATTAATGGACTTCAATGTCTGTACACTAATGCGCAAAGCATGGGAAATAAACAAGATGAGCTTGAGCTCTTGGTACAGCAAACTAAATATGACATAATAGGCATCACTGAAACCTGGTGGGATAAGTCCCACGATTGGAATGTAATAATGGGGGGATACAATCTATTTCAGAGAAACAGACCAGGCAAGAAAGGAGGAGGAGTGGCGTTATATGTCAGGGATGTGTATACCTGTGAAGAGATCCAAGATTTAGAACCTCAAAGCCAATGTGAGAGCATTTGGGTCAAAATTAAGGGAGAGAAGAATAACAGAGACCTCATTGTGGGAGTTTACTATAGATCCCCAAGCCAAACGGAGGACATAGATGATGCCTTCCTGGAACAGATGGCCAAGCATGCAAAAGGAAGGGAGATAGTAGTAATGGGGGACTTCAATTACCCGGATATTTGTTGGACGTCAAACTCAGCCAAGAGCAGAAGGTCAAACAGATTCCTCACTGGCCTTGCAGACAACTTCATTGTCCAGAAAGTGGGAGAAGCAACAAGAGGAACAGCCATTTTAGATCTGGTCCTAACCAATGTTGATGACCTGGTTAGTGGGGTAGAAGTGGAAGGATCATTAGGCGCGAGTGATCATGCTCTTCTGAAGTTTACTATACAGCGGAAAGGAGCAGCCAAGCATACTAGGACTCAATTTCTTGACTTTAAGAAAGCCGACTTCATAAAACTTAGGGAAGTGCTGGGTGAGATCCCATGGACAGCAATACTAAAAGGAAAGGGAGTTCATGATGGCTGGGAGTTTGTTAAGAGGGAGATAGTAAAAGCACAACGTCAGGCAATACCAATGAGACGGAAACATGGAAGGTGCCTAAAGAAGCCAGGGTGGCTATCTAAAGAACTTTTAACTGAATTAAGATTAAAAAAGGATGTGTACAAAAAATGGAAAAGGGGGGAAACAACCAAAGAGGAATTCAAACAAATAGCCAGCACGTGTAGACACAAAGTCAGAAAAGCTAAAGCACAGAATGAACTCAGGCTTGCTAGAGAGGTTAAAAGCAACAAAAAAGGCTTTTATGGGTATGTTCGTAGCAAAAGGAAGAACAAAGAAACAGTGGGGTCACTCAGAGGAGAAGATGGTGAAATGCAAACAGGGGACACAGAAAGGGCTGAACTCCTCAATGCCTTCTTTGCCTCAGTCTTCTCCGATAAAGAAAACAATGCCCGACCTGAAGAATTTGGAGCAAATGATTCAGCAAAGGAAACACAGCCCAGAATAACTAAGGAGACAGTACAAGAATATTTGGCTAGTTTAGATGTATTCAAGTCTCCAGGGCCAGATGAACTGCATCCAAGAGTATTAAAAGAACTGGCAGATGTGATCTCAGAACCACTGGCAGTCATCTTCGAGAAATCCTGGAGAACAGGCGAAGTCCCGGCAGACTGGAGGAGGGCAAATGTTGTCCCTATTTTCAAAAAGGGGAAAAGAGAGGACCCAAATAATTACCGCCCAGTCAGTCTGACATCAATAGCAGGGAAGATTCTGGAGCAGATCATTAAGCAAACAGTCTGTGAGCACCTAGAAAGGAATGCTGTGATCACCAATAGTCAGCATGGATTTCTGAAAAATAAGTCATGTCAGACTAACCTGATCTCGTTTTTTGACAGAATTACAAGCCTGGTAGATGAAGGGAACTCAGTGGATATAGCCTACCTTGATTTCAGTAAGGCATTTGACAAGGTGCCCCATGATATTCTTGTAAAGAAGCTGGTAAAATGCGGTCTTGACTCTGCTACCACTCAGTGGATTTGTAACTGGCTGACTGACCGAACCCAAAGGGTGCTCATTAATGGTTCCTCTTCATCCTGGAGAAGAGTGACTAGTGGGGTGCCACAGGGTTCTGTCTTGGGCCCGGTCTTATTTAACATCTTTATCAACGACTTGGATGATGGACTCAAGGGCATCCTGATCAAATTTGCAGATGACACCAAACTGGGAGGGGTGGCTAACACCCCAGAGGACAGGATCACACTTCAAAACGACCTTGACAGATTAGAGAACTGGGCAAAAACAAACAAAATGAATTTTAACAGGGAGAAATGTAAAGTATTGCACTTGGGCAAAAAAAATGAGAGGCACAAATACAAGATGGGGGACACCTGGCTTGAGAGCAGTACATGTGAAAAGGATCTAGGAGTCTTGGTTGACCACAAACTTGACATGAGCCAACAGTGTGACGCGGCAGCTAAAAAAGCCAATGCAATTCTGGGCTGCATCAATAGGAGTATAGCATCTAGATCAAGGGAAGTAATAGTGCCACTGTATTCTGCTCTGGTCAGACCTCACCTGGAGTACTGTGTCCAGTTCTGGGCACCACAATTCAAGAAGGACACTGACAAACTGGAACGTGTCCAGAGGAGGGCAACCAAAATGGTCAAAGGCCTGGAAACGATGCCTTATGAGGAACGGCTAAGGGAGCTGGGCATGTTTAGCCTGGAGAAGAGGAGGTTAAGGGGTGATATGATAGCCATGTTCAAATATATAAAAGGATGCCACATAGAGGAGGGAGAAAGGTTGTTTTCTGCTGCTCCAGAGAAGCGGACACGGAGCAATGGATCCAAACTACAAGAAAGAAGATTCCACCTAAACATTAGGAAGAACTTCCTGACAGTAAGAGCTGTTCGACAGTGGAATTTGCTGCCAAGGAGTGTGGTGGAGTCTCCTACTTTGGAGGTCTTTAAGCAGAGGCTTGACAACCATATGTCAGGAGTGCTCTGATGGTGTTTCCTGCTTGGCAGGGGGTTGGACTCGATGGCCCTTGTGGTCTCTTCCAACTCTATGATTCTATGATTCTATATCAAGTACAATTTCCCACTGGAAATCATGGATTGGCTGCACTGGAAACCTATATTTTTAGATTGATTGTCTGCAAGGTTTCAGAGAACTGAATATGCAATTAACTTTTCATACTTTCAGAATCAGCTGTACTCTTGCCATTCAGCTTACCTTTGCCTTGCGCGGTGAGCTCATCATCACACCCCAAAGCAAGACAAAAACCTCCTTCAGTAGACAAAGGGAAGCTTCTTAACTTAAAAAGGGACAGGATTTAGTTCTTCATTTTGCCTGTGGTGGTGTTGACTTTGAGCAGCTTTCTCCAAGAGCTAGCACTCTCTCACTCTCTCTCTATTCTAATATAGCACCAAAGAACCTCAGAGTCATGGTATTAAAAAAAGGGAGAGATACATTTAATAAACACAGTTTGAAAATGCTGGGTTCTAGTGTGTTTTTAAACCTGGATAATTAATTAAGGAATGTTTACTTTCACCAAAGAAGTGGAAATTTGAAAGCTTGCTTTTGAAATGCAGGACAAAAGGCTTACTAACAAATGCAGATGACTTCATGAAGATAATTCAAAAGTCAAAATGCCTCATTCATTACACTTCACACTTACTGCACAGCATAATTTTTTCCTCTCAGGCTACACAGTACCTTCGCTCCTGCCTTCACTTAAATGAAATGCCAATTCCAGCTCTTAGGTAAAAGAGTAGCATTTGTTTTGCATACTTCTCTTATGGAGGTTATGTGGGAAAGAAGAAGGGAGAGCAGACATTTTAAGCACTTTGAAAAGCAGAATTACTCCTGCCCAGAGATGGAAAGAAGGCACAGTCCCTACCAGAGAAGAATGGCAGATTAAACTGATGGACTATGCAGAAATGGCCAAACTGACCGGAAGAATTAGGAATCAGGAAGACCAAAATTTCAACAAGGAATGGGAAAAATATATAATTTACCAAAAAAAGAAAAGAAAACATTGTAAACAATTAAAATTATTAGTAGGATTGGAATGATGCTTGTAGTTAAAAGTTGGACTATGGTTCTATCTGAGATTTAACAGAATTGGATTAACAGAGAAGATGCAGGAGAAAAAGTTAGCGGAAGGACCCACAAAAGGGGAGGAAGGAAGTCCGGGGGAACTTATGGAAATTGTTTTATCTGTCTGCTTGATGACTGCTTGTAAATCTGAAAAACTAAAAGTGTGTGTGTGTGTATGCAGAATTACTCCTTGTATAATTAGAGTTAGGAGAACAACACTGAACTGAATGAACCGAAGCAGGTCTCAATTTTGTGGTCATGGTTTCCCTTTCTCTCTCTCTTCAGAAGCAATACTAACGGAAATCTATGTTCCTCGTTTAAAGTTCTCCACATTCTCCCACCAGTTTGCTTCCACCCGCCCTCCCCTCATGAAAATTCTTCAGCACTTTAGTGCGAATGTCTCCTAATATTCACATTGATATGTAATTCTGCCTCACATACACATTTGCAAAGCAATATCCCCTAAGATAAATATTTTTTTATGCATGCTTTTATGCATATTTTATCCTAGTATATGCATTTTTTGTACATATTACTTGGCTGGAGAATTGCAATGCAAAATTCTGAGACATGAATTTTGAAGAGTGACTCTGTTTTGGATTGTGTATTGTTCCAGAAAGTATGAATGATCTAGGCTTGCAAGTAAATGTCAGCTGAGTTGAAGTTATCCCATCTCTGATTTCAGTCATGAAATTGAAGGAAAGAGTATCAGAAGAAAAGGACTTGTGGTCAGATAAGAAGTTTACAACCCTATCCAAAGTCCACAATGCAAAACAGTGAGCTTTATCCAACACTGTCATTCTGCCTGAGGAACAGACTTCCACTTACGCAACACAACCTTCCATTCCTCTTCTCTCCTGTGCATCTCCCTGTGTGTCCACAAAATCTGCTCCAGAGGGTTGAGGTGTTGACCCCACTGAAAAATAATATTCTCTAATCAATAAAACCGCCACCAAACCACTCCATTATTGTGTCCCATGTTAAATGAAAGAGTTGTAAGCATTACTGTATGAAAGCAAAAGACCAAGTTTACCATTAATCTGACTTCTCTCTAGCCTCTCAAACACATAAGAATTGAATGCAACAAGTCCTACGTGTTTAAATAAAGCTCCTAACATAAACCGTGGATTATTTTACCCCTTTTGAGTCATTTTAAGCCCACCTAGGAGCATGACCTCCTCCCCCAGATTACTAATAAGATTATTCTATGGCTGCAGAGGTACAGTGATTTGACCTTGTAAACCAAAAATTGACCCACTAGTTAGAGGTGAAACGGTTTTGCCATATGGATTCTCAGCTTTATTCAACTTGGTTTCACTGGATCAATTTGTTGATACATCAGCATGCTTACTTCAAGTCCCATTGAACTCAGTGGAGATTGGTTCCAAATAGATATGCATAGGACTGCATGTTAAAACTCTGGTTTCAATAAAGCACCCTGGGATTTTACAGCTCATTATTTTTAAAAAGAAAATTAAAAACCCCCAAAATAAGAAATATTTTACTAATTTTTCACACTGAAAAATAGGGTTGCATGGAGCTAGACACTGTGACTTCATATTTTCTATCGGTTTGTTTCAATCACTGCCTTTGTTTGAACGAGTATTGATGCAGTAACGAATGATCTACCCACTGGAGAAATGATCCACCCACTCTGAACAAGTATGTATTTTTCTAGAGCTATTTATTGGCTTCCCACTACCATGGGAGACCCAATTCTTATGGCAGTAATAATTTTAAATTTCCCAACATTCAAAAAGCACCCAAGAATTGGGCTTTCTGCAGATAGATAGATAGATAGATAGATAGATAGATAGATAGATAGATGATAGATAGATAGATAGATAGATGGATGATAGATAGATGATAGATAGATGATAGATGATAGATGATAGATAGATAGATAGATAGATAGATAGATGTGATTGCACTATCCAGTTGGAGCTCTGATTCACCTCCTGCCAAATACAGCCAAATCAAAGCAACTTACCTCAAGGTGGGTGAGCACACAGACCTCCATAGCTCAGAGTTCACCCCACAAGCTGTGATTAGGGGCTTCTGTAATTCAGGACTGAAATTGTCACAACCCTAGAGAAAGAGGGAATTTATGACTCATGGGCTAATTAGGTTTGGCATGGTTCCCAATTTGGCTCCCGAGTCAACCTGCCCCCCACCTGATGCCATATGTAGTGCCTGGTTGGGGCAGTTAAGGGCATGGTTATGAAGGAACAATTGGGAGCTTAGGCTGTGCTAGTGAATCTTCCTTTACAGTGGGACTCACTGACAATGTCAATCAGCTGATAGGTGTGGACAGCAAGCCCCACCAGTGGCAGTAAGGAGTTCTTTATTGCATGCCATCCAATCAAAAAAGGTAAAGTTTGGGAAAGTGAAATATGGGTAAGGAAGAACAGCAGCGATGTATACTAGGAAAGCACTGGCCAACATTACTATAACATGTTTGCATGCTTTATCTGTCTTTGCAGGGATAATGACATCCATGCCAAATGTGTCTTTGCAGCTTGCTGGATACTAACAAAGGCACCAGGAAATAACTGAGTGGTGGCAGCCAAATCAGAAAATGCTGAATTAAAAGGCTATTTTGTAAGTAAACATCCTCAGGATGTATGCAGATAAAGAAAAAAAGGGGTAGGGAAGACAACTGAACAAAAATGCCTCCAATTTGCCATCCTATTCACAAGCAACAGGTTTTGGGGGGAGCCTTTCAGTAACAGAGCTCTGCCATTTCCCCTCAAATGACCTGTATGCAGCCATTTTCCTGGCAGTGCCGTTTCCTTAGAAGGTTGCCAGTCACTGCCAACTGAGAGGGGCTCTGGTGCTACTGACTGCAGTAAAGTTGGTCCTCTTCGGCTCAATTCCCCCCTTTATTTTGGGGGGCAAGAATATTGCTAGTATCCAATTTTGAGCTGGACATTTTCAAACAGGAGGTTTCAGTTCAGTCTGAGTCAATAGAGTTTAACACTGATAAAAGTAGTCTGACTCCAAACCAGATTATCTCTACAGCAGCACCACTCTTTACCACTGGAGGTGGAAGTGAGGAGAACACATTCTTCTTTATGAAATTCATAGATTGTACAATGCTGGGCAAAGTCAGTACAAAACATGAGGTACATTCCTGCTTTCTTTTTAGAAAACACATCCGTATAAAGACTCTGGTATAGTTTCAGAGTGCCTTATTATTAAAAAAATTATATAGAATTAAGAAAGCAACAATTCAATGGATTAAATTTACAAAAGCACATTGGAGGTAATCATCTATGCAACTTGCCTAAATTTATCCGAAAGCATGGATGAGCACCTCTGGCCTAAAAGCCAAATTAGGCCCCTGGGTTGTGCATTAATGGGAGAAATAATATGGAAAGGTGGATTTTGAGGAGGAACTTGAGGAAAGAATAGAGATGGTGTCGTGTACATGTAAAGCAGGAGTAATGGGAAGGTGTAGCTTAAGGACACAGAAAACATATGGTTGGCTGAGGGTGACAGAGAGGAGGTCAGACAATGGGAAACAGGAGTGAAAAAATAAGGTGAGGCAAGGCTGTGAATAGCTTTAAAAGAAAGGACAGGAATCTTGTACTGAATATGGAAAGAACTGGGAAGCAATATTCCCCACGCATTGCAGTAATCCCAGATTGGTTTGATTTTCTTCTATAGTTGTTAGGTGCTGTTAAGTGTCAAACTCTGTCACTGATCAGGGCAGTTAGCCAAAGGAAGCACCTTCAAATTTGCCAGTCTAATCAGAAAGATACTGCACTTGGGCTATTGGGGGGAAGAAATGATATCGTCCCACCAGCAAACTCTTAAAATGTTAGGAAACGTACTAAACAATCAAGGGAATGAATGAATGGATAATCAGTGCCAGAGATGCTCTTGTTGGTGAATGGGATAGGACTGCCCTTCAGCACAAAATGTGTTGTTGAAATTTTAAGGACTTGGGTAGATGTCTGCTTTGTTGTACACCATCCTCGGGTCCTAATTCCTGCCTCACCAAGATGAAAAGGATCTCATCGTTTCTACCCAGAAATAATGTGAGGGAACTTTGTTTTTCTTTATCCTTTTGGACAAAGACCTGGACAAAAACTTTTAGACAAAACAACACATAAGGTACTTTGTACTTTGCTTCTGGAATACATTGGCTCCCAGGTATAATTAAAAGCTATTATAATCATCCAATAAACAGCTCCCAAGTGGAAGTGTGTGGCGAGAACAACTGTGCTTCTGAAATCATGCTTATGCTTAGCAAAGCCTTATCTCTCAGCTGAAAAGGACATCTGTCTAAAATACTGTAAACAAAAATATGAAGGTTGCCTGGCCCTTTTGTCATGGGGACTGATGACCATGATCCGCACCGAATGTTGTTAAAGCACAGCACATTGAGAAATAAGCAAGCACCTGCTTTTAATTTCTTTGGAAATTGTCAAGAACATATATTGAGATTTATTTATTTGTTGCATTTATATCCCAACTTGTTCTCCAGGCAGCTCAAAGTGGAGTACAGGGTTCTCCCCCTCCTCAACTAATCCTCACAACAATCATGTGAGGTAGGTTAGGCTGAGAGACAGTGACTGGCCCAAGGTCACCCAGGGAGCATATTGGCCTGGTGGGGATTTGAACTCTGGTTTCCCAGATCCTAGTCCATTACTCTAACGGCTAAACCACAATGGAATATAGGACACATACACGCCATAGAATCATAGAGGAAGGCAGGCTCGTGTAGGCTATCTAGTTCAGCCATTGCTTGATGCAAGAGACCCGTAGCTACAGCATCCTCAACAGACTGCTGTCCAATCTCTGCTTGATGACCTCCAGTAAGGGATAGCCCCCTCCTCAGATAATATTATATTGCATATAGTACATTATATCACAGGGCAGATTTGGTGACTATCCACATTTTCTTGATTTTTTGGAATTGGCAGCATTTACATATGACAGTATTGACATCTATCAAATTCTGGACATTCACTGTAAGGTGCACATGTGCACATGCACAGTGACAGATACACTGCTAGCTCACCTTCACCATTTGCAACCAAGGGCTGCTGTGAGAGACTAGGGAGAAAGGACTGGTGTTCCTAAGGGAAAAGGAAATGACCCAGAATTTCAGAGCTATTTCTAAGTGTATCCAACTGAGACAGAAAAAAATAAGGGGAAGCAGAAATGTGTGTGTGTGTGACCAAGATGTGCTATTGAAACAGCACCAAAATCCTATGCTGTCTGGAGTGCTAATGAGCCCCAAACTTAACAACAAACCTTAGCGTAATAAGCATATTTGCATAATCCAGTTTTCTCCCTTGCAATTACAGATAGCAAAGTCTTGCGTCCATAAGAGGATAGAGATTTATTTTATGCCACCAAAAAGAGAAATAAGTGGGAAATGGCACTTCACGAAGGAAAGGCCTAAGGGATAAAAAATTAAAAATGACGAAGAGCAACTGCCAATTTACCGATAGAAGTCTCAGCAAGGGTAAATAAATGAAGCTTAACCGAGGTTAATACAGAAGCAGAGTGTGTAGAATTTAAGTTTTCAGGAATTGTGTATCAGGAATGACCAAACTTTCTGACCATGCCGGCTATTCACAAATGACTGCAAAGCTGTAGATACACATTCTCTCCTTTTACACACACACACACACACACACACACACACACACACACACACACTATATATGCTAATAATGCAAATATACTATTAAATTATTTACAGATTGTAAAAAATCAGGATAGATAGCCAGTATATACAAACATTTTTAGGGAATGCTGGGACATGGGGGCAGAGGGAGCCAGACCAAGGGAGGCTGAACCTCCATCCCAGATGCTGAAGCAAGGGAAGACTATTTCAGTCAAACTAACTGACAAAGAAGGGAGAGAGGTGCAGACTTTTTCTAGGATGGAGCAAATGGCTGCACCATCTTGCCTGCTCTGCCTTAGGAGATAGTTTTGCTGTTGACAGAGGAAAAGAGCTGACCTGCACTGAGCACTAATGTGCGAGGTGAGAAAGATCAATATTGTGCTACAAGTCTGATTATATACGGCCACAAAACTGAGCATTAAGTAACCGTGTGACCTAACCATGCGATTTGGCTAGGCAGTCCCTGCAACTCCTCCTGCTTTTGCCTTATTGTGTAAGGAACCAGGAAAAGTGAACATGATGCTGATGGGGGAATCAATTTGCACATCCCACTGAAGGATGTGGTAAAATTTCAGATAGTATCGTTTCAAAGAGCAGGGAGAAAGAGCCACGGTTTTGAATGCTGCCTATACAGTAAATTGGCACATACAAAAAGGAAAATGAAAAGTTTAGCATAGTCTCCCTACTTGCTGTGATCATTTACTGTCAGCAGGAATATACTACGCCATGTATTCTTCATGGTACAATCTCTATCATTTAATCTCCTCAGTCTACCATTTTATTAGTTTGTGATGTGTAGATTGTCTTTGGAAAATACCTTGGTTGATGAACACCTTAGCTGTCAAATGTTTTGGCTCCCGAACACCACAAACCCGGAAGTGAGTGTTCTGGTTTGCAAACGTTCTTTTGGAAGCCGAATGTCCGGCGCGGCTTCCGCGGCTTCCAATTGGCTGCAGGAAGCTCCTGCAGCCAATGAGAAGCAGCGCCTTGGAAGTCAAACGGACTTCCGTAATGGATTCCGTTTGGCTTCTAAAGTATGACTGTATTTGGCCCTGAACAATTCTGCCCCTGCTATTCACATTGGCTTTGTGACCTGATGAGGAATTCGAGGTCAGTTCAGTGAGCATCAGCTACGTATGTGCACAAAGTGAGAAAAGACTTTCTAAATAGCATAGTTGGAGAAAACATCAAATGACTGGTTTGTGGACGCAAGTCTCAGGGAACTTGGTCATTGCCCTGATCACTGTCAAAGCCTTTCCAAGGCTAAGCTAGAGGATACTGGACAACTACTGCAGCAACTCTTACGAATGCAGATTTTTAGTAATCTGATAAATATGAACCTTCCTTTATGAAGTGGGATAATCTAGCATCTTGGGGGGGGGGAAGGATCTTCTCCCTCCTAATCCTTGTGTTTGTACATCCCTCGCAGCAGTCCTGTGCTGTGAACTTGACAACAGAAAGCTCGCTGCCAATTTGTATGCACATCCTGGCCCTGCCAACCAATTGCCACCCCGGTGGCTTCTAATGCAGATCGATAGATAAATAGAAAGATTGAGATGGTAGCTAGAAAGGCAGTGAGTCCTTGCATTGCACATATAACAGGAGCAGGCAGCAGCCGTTCAACCATTTTGACCAGGAAACCTGGGGGTGGGGGGTGGGGAATCCATCTGCTTGGCCCCATGGAAACTAAAAGGAAGGAGCCAAGTTTCTTTGATTAATGTTGACTACACACAGAAGCCCTCACCTCATTCTCTATGGGATTGTTCTCATTTGGGTAATTGCAAGATTTGTTCTACAAACATTTCTCGTGTGCTTTTGTGTGTGTGTCTTTTCTCCCCACCGTCTCCATTGCATTGCTGCTGTATGGCTCCTCATTGCAATTCATACGCCTGTCATTTTCGGGTGTCACTGGCTCCTGCCATGCTGATTAAAAAGCAAACAAAAAGAGAGAGGGGGAGGGAGGGAGGCAGAGGGAAAATAGCTGTATAAATAAAAAATTACTCTCTGTCACATTTGGAAAAGGGATCTGTGTTTAAAACAGCCATTTTTATTTTACATTTTAAGAAAATGCCTGTTTCCTGGTTATTACAAGCTTGGAAGGGGAAGGGGGAGGAAGAGAAGAAACAACTAATGGCTTGTTTTTAGTGATTAAGTGGTTAATGATTTAATGAACTAAAAAAAATCTCATTTGTTGCATCCCTTGGATTTAGAAAAAACCTCAAAGAGCTGATTTTCTGTGTACCTCAGTCCAATATTGCTACCTGCTGGGATATGAACACAATCTCTAAATAAATTGCAAGTGGCCGTGGGCAAATGGAAGAGTTTCTCTTTGATCTTGCTAGAGAGAATGAAGTCAAATGTTCAATCAATCAATCAAATTCATAACTTCTAGCTACAATCGGCCTGACAACAGCCTATTATTTATTTTTAAAATCATATATTTCATTATTGCAAAACACAGAGGCTCTCATGGGGGTGTGGGGGGGAAGGACTAAATTATTGATAAGCCTTATATGTGACTGAGTTTGTTGTTTCTGACATGCTTGTCACTAACTATTGTCAGGAAGAATTTACTAAGCTGTTGAGTCTGAAAAGTTGGCAGTGAATGTGTGTTGTGCCAAATTTAAACTGGGTAGAGTAAACTTTAATGGCCTCTTTCTTATAGAATTCCTAGTTGGTAAAGACAGCTGAAGGCAGAACAGCTTTCTAGTGTGGGGGAAAAACATACACACAATACTCTTTTAAAAGAGAGAGAAAGAGAGAGGGAGCAATAATAATCACTCCCTACCTTTTGTTTTAATTGCTGGAAAAGAGATTAGTTTGTTCTTTAAAACCTATGTATCTAGAAGAGGCAGGACACTATTAATTGATTTCCACCTTTCTGGAGAAAATCATTCTCAGTTTGGAGAAGAATTAGGAAAACCAAAACATGAAGACAAATTAACCAGCAAATATATCTCAAGGGTCTCTCTTTACTGGAGTATCTGTCAAAAGCAGCAGAACCGCTGCAAAGGGGTGGTGGGAAGAGAAACACTTTATAAAACAACAATGTAAGGAGAGTTACCTTGGGCACATTTGTAGAGGAAGATGTGGGGTGTCCACAAATGCATTAAAATGGCTGCTTGCATTCTTGATTCCAATCTGCGCCCCATCCCGAGAGACGAGGGTAGGGTGAGCAAGGATTACTCACCTCCTTCACTGGTGTTGTGCAATGCCAGGTCTATAGGCAACAAAACCGCTACCCTGCGAGATTTCTTTATCTCGCAGGGAGTTGACCTGGCTTGTGTGACGGAGACCTGGGTGCGCGAAGGGGTAACTGTTACCTTACGAGAGATGGCGCCCCCGGGTTTCTCCGTCCTCCACCAGTCACGGACTGTGGGCCGGGGGGGAGGGGTGGCAGTATTAATCCGGGAAAATTGTTCTTTCAGGGCTCTACCATCGCCATCGATCCCCGGCATTGAATGTGTTGGCCTAGTGTGGGGCTCCGAGGAGAGCTTGGCTGTCTGGCTGGTGTACCGGCCACCTAGCGCACCAGCAGCCACCCTGTCAGGCCTGCTGGAGGCGGTGGCCGGCTGGGCCTTGGAGTTCCCTAACCTATTGGTATTGGGAGACTTCAACTTCCACGCTGATGCCACTCCCTCCTCACAGGCTCTGGACCTGGTGTCTTCCATGGCGACACTAGGGCTCTCCCAGTTTGTTTCGGGCCCCACACATCAAGCAGGCCACACGCTGGATTTGATCTTTGGCGCCGGTATAGATGTGATCATGTCTCCTTCGATGAAGGTGCCATGGTCTGATCACTACGCTCTGAAAGCCAGGATTGACTTTCCACCCCCACCCTGCTTAGGTGGCGAGCCGATTTGGGCTCGCCCGCGGAGGCTGATGGACCCGGATAGATTCCGTCAAGCCTTGCGGGACCTTGCTCCCCCTGGCGACTCATTGACTGAGCTTGTTGAGGGCTGGATTACCCAGCTCCTGGCAGCCATCGATGAGATCGCACCTAAGCGCCCTCTGCGACCCCGCAGAAACCGGGCTCCCTGGTTTACCGAGGAGCTTCGGAAAATGAAGCGGGACCTCAGACGGCTAGAGCGAGTATGGCGGGGTGCCCGTGACAGAGCCTCAAGAACATCTTATAGGGTTTTTATGAAAACCTATGAGATGGCAGTGAAGGCTGCTAAGAAGTCTTACTTCTCGGCCTCCATTGCATCCGCTAGCTCTCGCCCGGTGCAATTATTTAGTATAATTCGGTCTTTAACGTCCCTTGAAGGACAGCAAATTTAAATAACAATCTGACACACAGCTGTGAGGCATTTGCGAGCTTTTTTGCGGAGAAGGTCCTGTTGCTCCGCCATGACCTCCCTGCCAATTTGGATACAATAAAGGAACTGGAGGCCCCTCGACTGTCCTCGGGTCCAGTATTGGACCACTTTGACCGGATATCTCCAGCCGATGTGGACAGATTCCTCCAAGCTGGAAAGCCCACCACCTGTCCTCTTGACCCGTGCCCGTCATGGCTGATTAGAGCGTGTCCAGACGAGGTGCGGGGCCCCCTGGGGGATATCATCAATTTGTCCCTTGGCACCGGGATATTCCCAGGGGAACTGAAGGAGGCGGTGGTGCGTCCGCTCTTAAAGAAAACATCATTAGATCCCTCAGATCTATCCAATTACCGCCCGGTCTCGAATCTTCCATTCCTGGGTAAGGTGATTGAGAGAGCGGTTGCTGAACAGCTTGGTAGGTTTCTGGATGAAACATCTGCTCTGGACCCATTCCAGTCCGGCTTCCGCGCTGGTCATGGGACCGAGACGGCTCTGGTCGCCCTAACAGATGATCTCCGCAGGCAGCTGGATCGAGGCGGGTCAGGGCTGCTGATTCTTCTAGATCTGTCAGCAGCCTTTGACATGGTCGATCACGAACTCCTGGACCACCGCCTTGCCGACGTGGGGATCCAGGGCACAGTCCTTCAATGGCTGCGCTCGTTTCTCTCTGGTCGGGGACAGAGGGTGGCGCTTGGGGGGGAATTGTCATCACGCCACTCCTTGGTGTGTGGAGTGCCTCAGGGTGCAATTCTCTCCCCGATGCTTTTTAACATCTTTATGCGCCCCCTCGCCCAGCTTGTCCGGAGTTTTGGGCTGGGTTGCCATCAGTATGCTGATGACACCCAACTCTATCTGTTGATGGATGGCCATCCTGACTCGGCCCCAGACACACTGACCAGATGTCTGGAAGCTGTGGCTGGATGGTTACGTGGGAGCCGGTTGAAGTTAAATCCTTCGAAGACAGAGGTCCTCTGGCTGGGGCGGGACGATATGGGATCGAGGGGGCAACTCCCATCTCTTGCGGGGGTGCAATTAGTGCCAGCACCGGCCGTTAAGAGTTTGGGTGTAATCTTCGATACCTCCCTTTCTATGGAGTCGCAGATTACAGCTATAACAAAGGCGGCATTTTTTCATCTCCGCCAAGCTAAGCAGTTGGCCCCTTATCTCTCTCGTCCTGACCTAGCCACTGTGATCCATGCGACGGTCACCTCCAGACTGGATTATTGTAACTCGCTCTACGTGGGGCTGCCCTTGAGACTGACCCAGAAACTCCAGCGGGTGCAGAATGCCGCGAGACTCCTTATGGGGTCTTCGCTGCGAGACCACATTCATCCGGTATTATACCAGCTGCACTGGCTCCCGGTGGAGTACAGGATCAGGTTTAAGGTGCTGGTTTTAACCTTTAAAGCCCTATACGGCCTAGGACCCTCGTACCTACGGGACCGCCTCTCCTGGTATGCCCCACAGAGAAACCTACGGTCTGCAAATAATAACATCCTCAAGGTCCCAGGCCTCAGAGAGGTTAGGCTGGCCTCAACTAGAGCCAGGGCCTTCTCGGCTGCAGCTCCAAACTGGTGGAATGCTCTGTCAAAAGAGACTAGGGCCCTGCGGGACCTGACATCTTTCCGCAGGGCCTGCAAGACAGAGTTGTTCCGCCAGGCCTTTGGTCAGGGCGCAGCCTGACTCCCTCCTCTGGCAACCTGCACATAATTCTGCTTAATTGGTTGCCATCAATTTGATTTAATTAATTTTTATAATGAAATATTTTTAGATTGTGTGATTATTTGACTGATTATTTGATTGTTGTTAGCCGCCCTGAGCCCGGCTGTGGCTGGGGAGGGCGGGATATAAATAAAATTTATTATTATTATTATTATTATTGATTAAATATGGCATTCCTAACCTGGGGTGACCTCTATATGTGTATGTTAGAGATTTTGTGAAGGGCAATCCATTTGTATTTTTATAGAGCATCCAGAAGAATAGATCCTACATACTTATCAAAATAGTTTTTCAACAGTTGGTATTGGGGGGCAGGGGCTGAGAGCATTGCATTTGTATTCTCTCAATGGAATGCAGTGCTGTGGCAGGACACCTCTGGTTTATCAGTTTCTGGGGAAGAACAGTGGGAGATACCGATCACCCTCATGTCCTGATTGTAGGCTCTCCAAAGACATCTGGATGGCCACACTGGCAATGGGATGATGGACTAGATAGGCCTTTACTCAGATCCAGAAGTTCTCTGCAGGGGATAAATGCAGTTTTTTTATTAACTTTTTGGTGTCACAACAAACACAATCAGGTGGGGTAGGGTGGCAGTGCTCCCCTGACCTATCCATAGTGAAGTCACTGCTGTTTGTCTGGGGTGAGAGGAGGTGGGAGAAGGTCAGTGTGCAGTGGCAGGAGTGCCACATGGACCACAATAACCAGCAAACTGGGATATAAGCTGTGGCCATTTGAATTGTTTCAAGTTATACTGGCTTTGCATACATGATTCCCTGAACAAGGGATAACTAAATGTTAACAGCTAGGAAAAGTTAACCATTGACATACCTCTTAAGGAAGTCACTGCATTCACATACAGTAGAAGATAAACTATGTTACTGCACACCGATCCTATTTGGATATACCATAATGTTAATCTCTCCAATAGAGCTATTCGCCATATTCTGTTAACATATTCTGAACTTCTGAGGATCTTTACCAATAGATAAAGTGGCAAGATTAGGCATATTCAGGCATTTGCATGGCGGGATTCACAAGCTCTGCCTCCTTGTTGTTGTTGTTTAGTCGTGTCCGACTCTTTGTGACCCCATGTACCAGAGCATGCCAGGCACTCCTGTCTTCCACAGCCTCCCGCAGTTTGGTCAAACTCATGCTGGTAGCTTCGAGAACACTGTCCAACCATCTCGTCCTCTGTCGTCCCCTTCTCCTTGTGCCCTCCATCTTCCCCAACATCAGGGTCTTTTCCAGGGAGTCTTCTCTTCTCATGAGGTGGCCAAAGTATTGGAGCCTCAGCTACACAATCTGTCCTTCCAGTGAGCACTCAGGGCTGATTTCCTTAAGAATGGATAGGTTTGATCTTCTTGCAGTCCATGGGACTCTCAAGAGTCTCCTCCAGCACCATAATTCAAAAGCATCAATTCTTCGGTGATCAGCCTTCTTTATGGTCCAGCTTTCACTTCCATACATCACTACTGGAAAAACCATAGCTTTTACTATACGGATCTTTGTTGGCAAGGTGATGTCTCTACTTTTTAAGATGCTGTCTATGTTTGTCATTGCTTTTCTCCCAAGAAGCAGGCGTCTTTTAATTTCGTGGCTGCTGTCACCACCTGCAGTGATCATGGAGCCCAAGAAAGTAAAATCTCTCACTGCCTCCATTTCTTCCCCTTCTATTTGCCAGGAGGTGATGGGACCAGTGGCCATGATCTTCATTTTTTTGATATTGAGTTTCAAACCATATTTTGCACTCTCCTCTTTCACCCTCAATAAAAGGTTCTTTAATTCCTCCTCACTTTCTGCCACTTGCTGTCCCACACAACCATCAAAATCAGATGGTCAGAAAAGTCTGCAAGGGACTTCTGCTTGGCTTTACTTCCATGCAAGTAAAACCTTCTGTACAGCTAGGGAATGTGCTAACCCCCCCCCCCCCGCACACCTTCCCCATTCAAAATAGCAATGGTCAGTAGACACAATGATGTTGGAGGTGGGCACACCACTGTCCCCTGTCCACACTATGGACATTTGTATCAGATTATATTGTTCTATTCTTTGAGCCAAAATTCTTGCACAGAACAACAACTTCACACGTGGAAGACAGACCTCCTGGCCAGGGCCACAGATTACCCACCTCTGTGGCAGGGCATCACATAAAAATAATACACACACAGGTAAAATCATTACTAGTTCCAGGTTTTGTGGGCAAAGGACAATCCACCAGTGGGCACCTGAAATATACTCGGAGTCGAATGTGGATTTCATGCTCTTTATTCAGCTCATAGTAGTGAGGAATGAAAGTTCTCCCAAAATATCTGCTTTATATACATTATTTACACAATGGGCTGCACGTGATTGGCTAATTCTGGGATTCTCCTGTAGGCCAATCAGGTTATGGATTCACTTCCACCTGGAGCTGGATTGGGTGGCTCCTGCGGACCTATCATACTGTTGTAGTGTTCTAGGACCAGACTGCTGCATTCTGAATCCTATTGTTCTAGGACTAATCAGACTGCTGCCTTTTGGATCCTATTCAACTCAGTACATAACAGCACCCTTCCTGAGTGGTCTTTGCTGCTGTCAGGGTGAGGGCAGAGTTCCTTGATCCTGTCACTGCTGTAGAGACAAGTAAGCAGGTAGGCACTGCAAGGAAGAGGAGCACAGTTAGGCTCCTCCAGGGGTTGGCAATAAGCTCCCTTTCCTGGAGTGTGGGTCTCTGCAGGTTCCCTGTGGTGCAAACCCAATGCAAGTCCTGTATAAAATCATAGTGGCACCATGATAGCCAGACTATAGTGATGGATTACCTGGGGGCATTTTCATCCATTCCAGATTCAGGCTCTCTTTTCCTACTGGAAGTATGATTAGTTTAATGAGGACTGAGCACTTCTTATGCTAAAGAGGTGGAAATGATCTTGTAGAAATAAACATGTAAGCACCACTAGTACAGCCCAAGGCAGGCTTCTTTTCCTTTCTTTTCTGCTAATGTTGACAATGAATTCAAAGAACGGCTCTATTTATTTTCCAAGTATTTATTTTCCAGGACTTTTCTGGTGAAGGGGAAAAAATACCTGGTAGTTTAGAATTCTAAAGGCAAAAATAAAACCCTGTGATAAAACTCTGAAAAAGTGAACACAACAAATCTGGGATGCATTCCTTCACTAGCAGTAGCATCCTGCCACTACAACATGGCCTCTGTGTTGTCATTGGATTTTGTCACAATGAGATAGCTGCAGAGAATGTCAGCAGCCGGTTGTTTCTGGGGAAAAGCCCTTTCATCTTGTGTAGGCAAGTGATTCCCAAATGGTATATCATAGTCCACCGCAGGATTGTATGGGTATTACATGGCAAAAAGGTAAAGGCTATAGTAACATCTACCTCCACTCCGAATAGATGTCGCTCAGGGTTGTGTTTATACAAAGGCAAAAATTCATTGATGGCTCTTCTTAAGACAGCGTTGAGAAACCACATATATACTCTCAACCATATAAGCTCTCAGGGGTGTATGGGGTGTTCGTTAGAGGAGGGCCAGTACCTCTGTTGGGAGACACATTATGCTCATTCTGAGGATAGTTTGTCCACCTCTGGTCCCTACCCTGCACTCAGCTCTCACCTGTGGCTCTTAGAAGCATGCGACAACATGCGACAGCAGCCATAGCCCGGGAACGACTTTGACTGGCTGGCTAAACCAGGTGAGGGTAGCCAATGGGTCTCAAACCCTCAGTGAATTAGGGACTTCCACTGCATGTGAAGATAGGATTTGGTGGATTTAGCAAACAAAACCAATAGTGGGTCCAAAGGTCAAGAAGGCGGTTTCTTCACATGCTGTAAAGGGAAGTGAGGGGCAGATGGGGCTCATCAACCTGGAAAGGGAACCCATCTAGGAGAAGAAAAACTCTTTCTCCTTAGTCTTTTTTGTTTTCTTCCCAAGAAGTCCCACAAGATAGCAGAGGTTTAGGATCAGTAAAAACACTACCCAGACCAGAGTGGAGTCCCTAGGGCTGCTGGAAGGGACCTTGTACACCTCCTTCTGGCAACTCCTGCAGCCAAGCTGGTGCCAAAAGTATTGCTATGCTTTCCTTTGGACCACATCAGTGAGCCCAAGAGGGACATCCTGTTGTCTGTGCAGCCCGAGATCTTCATATACACTGCCCAGGTTGTGCCCTAGGGAGGTCACTTCAGTGCTGCTAACACAGTGGTTTAACTTCACCTCTCAGGATAGATGGATACCAACTACAGTGGTACCTCAGGTTACATACGCTTCAGGTTAAAGACTCCACTAACCCAGAAATAGTGCTTCAGGATAAGAACAGAAATTGTGCTCCAGCAGCAGGGCAGCAGCGGGAGGCCCCATTAGCTAAAGTGGTGCTTCAGGTTAAGAACAGTTTCAGGTTAAGTACGGACTTCCGGAACGAATTAAGTACTTAACCTGAGGTACCACTGTATTCTCAGCCAAATTGGTAACTAATTAAGCATTGTCTTAACAGGCAGAATATAAAATAATATTAAATAAAATAATATTCTCTTGGACCTACAATGTGAAAAATGTTTATAAAGTTATTTAAAATAATCTTGGTCATCCATACACTTCCCCAAGCATAATTCTAAATTAATGTCATATTTGAAGGTGCATAATTCATCCAAATGCATACCTTGATGAGGACATTTAAACCAACACAAATGGACTTACATTGGGGAGTGCCACTTAAAATCCAAAGCGTACCCAAAGGGTTATTGTGTATGCCACACAGAGAGAGACAGAGACACTCTGTTTGCTCTTTCAGTTTGAATATGAATGATGTGAATTTTCATAACAAAGATCCTAATTGGAACCAAGGTCCTAATATATCAGACCAAAGACATAGGCACATTATTTCATTATGACACACATGGGTTCGATTTGTTTGGGGTAAAAGGCTGCCAATCATTTCTCCCAGTGGTGGAACTAACTTGAAAGCAGCAAAAGGACAGTGTCTTAAGTACATTAATATGTATAACCTGCACTGAAATCAATGGGACTTCCCACGATGTTCAGTCAAATTGCAGCATTTGGGTGTAGTTTGTGGTTGCAAGGGCTAGGATCTGTCGCACCAGTGAAAAAGAAGAGGCTACTGTTAAAATGATCTAACCTGGGTATTACAGGGCATGGTTTGCTGTTAATATCAAAAGTCCTATTATGACATTCATCTGAAAATGTATGGAGGGAGAAGAACTTCATATCCCACCCCATATCCATTTACCCCATCTACAATGACTGCATACTCAACCCTTTATGCACTGGGCAGAAGATCTGAAGAGGGATTCTTAACACATTCAACTTCTTAACACAATAGCTGTCATGATCAGGAATCCCTTTTATGGAGGGCTGATGATGATACGGAGAGTTCTAAGTGTGTTGTCTTCTGCTGTTTATGTGTGAACACATTACAAGCTGAGTACATTGGTAATTGTGGATTGAGTAAACTGTAAACTCATGATGAGGCCTGGAAAGCTGCACAGAGTTGAAACTTCTCTTGCCACTCCATACCTCTGAGTCAGCTCTCCTGGAGCTGGCCTCCTGGGTCATAGCTGTTTCTCTGAAAGGGACAACATGCCAGGTATTTAACCAATACTGTAAAGATTGAACTAAGCATGTTGATCTCAGTGCATGAAGGCCAGTGATGCAGCTGGTAGAGATGGAGATGTTGACTGTAACTTCAGATGCAAACAGTGATTGCTGTACTATATTAAGGAATTGCTTCTTTTCTGAAAAACAGAAACATGTAGTAAATTATTGATACAAAATAATGTTGTTTTACTGCACAATCCTATACATGTCTACTCAAAAGTAAGCTCATCTGAGTTCAGCAAGACTTACTCCTAGGTAAGATATAATTGCAGCCTTAATATCATACAGTGCTTTAATGTTTATATTTTACTCCAATTGTAATTTAAATACATGGAACAATTATGAATAAAAGAACAATGACATTGCATTGGGCTCATTTTCTATTTATTTTCCTATACACAGTAAAAAGTAAACAACAAATGCTTATGATTGTAATCCATAAGTATGGAATTATATTGAAATTTTACAATAAATCCATTTTTTTAACCAAAAGAAATCTTAGTGTTCTGCTGAAAATCCATTAATGAGAAAAGAAGTCACATTTGAAGATTATCAAAAGAAAGGAAAATTTTAGGTGAAATTCTCCTGGGAAGGATATGAGTGGTGTTTTTGTTGTTGTTGCACTCACCTTAGTTTTGAGTTGGTTGAAGGGTTTTGTGACTGTTCGCTCTTTCATTCTACAAGTAATCTCTTGGGTGGCCTTTATTCTGTAAACTTGGTTGCCCATGCTTTCTGAGAATCCCATGCTATCTTCAACTGGGATTTCCTGTAGGTGTTGGAAGACAGGAAGTACAGAAAGGCTTACAATGAACCTGGCAGTTGTTTGTTATTGTTGTTTAAGCCTTTTTTACTGTTAAAGAAATTAGTGTGGATTTTTCAAAAAAGAAAAAGGAAGGACTTCCCTTTAAAAAACAAAACAAAGTCCAGCATCAGTGAGTATACTGATCACAAGTGCCTTCCCGCCCTTCAGTTTAAACCCATGGGAAGCTACCATGTCCTCTCATAGGTTTTTTTTCAAATTAGGAAGCATGTGCAAATGGGGAGTCTGCAGAATGCTAGAAAAAGGTTTAATAGAAAGAAAAACAACACACACAACCACCCTGAGTCATAATGTAGTGATAAGGTAAGCTCAACTCTGCACTTGCCAAAATTCAGAAGAAAACCTAAAGGAATTCTCAAGCACCCTGAGAGTGAGGCAGAAAAAAATGGAAGCCTCTTTTGTGGGGGAAGAAAACTTTAAGGAAACCGAGGGACAAGTTTCGGCACAGTGCTAAAAATAATCACCCCGCCCAACTCACAATGGCTTAATATAACCATACAGCATTGCCCTTAATAAACATTTAATTGATTTTACAGGATTTTTTCTACATATCTAATGGAGCTATTTCGGTATACAGGACTGTTGTTTCTCTAGTGGACATGAATAAATAAGTGTCTATAATACGTTAGAGGGGCACAAATTAATTCAATAATCCTTTATGCCTGCCAACAAACAGGGTGTGTTTTGGGCAGTCCAACACTTTGCATAAAACGGTATTATGAACAGCAGAATGTTTAGCTTTCATGTAGATACTCAAACCAAATTTGGATTGAAACACAAAGAGAAAACACATTTCTCCTGACATTTAATGGAGTCCGATGACATGCAGCATCATTGTGTTTTCTTTTATGATGCAAGTTCTATAAGTGATACCAGTTGTCATCAAACATCATAAAAAGCTAAGCATGCCTCAAGTCATCAATATTTATTGTTGTTTTTCAACACAGCCCTGGTTTGAATTTGGTACAGATGGGTTTCATTTTTTCCCCATGGAAAACTTAAACCAGCCCTATCTAGTGTTGAGTGTCAAGCTGGAAAAGATCTGCCGACATGATGCAGTTGAGACGCATAGGCCGCTGAGGCAATGAATATCCTCTCTGACACTTAGAAGTGTGGGAGGACGGAATAAAGTTGATGAACTGGGGATATCAAATAAATACAGGTCTCTCTACCTCTTAATTCCTCATTCAATTATTCATTGTGCTAGCATGGATATCTCTCTTGGTGACCTGTGCCCTTTCAATTTCCGTCAAATAGGTATAAGCATATTTATCAACTTATCCAGCTAACAGGTATGCAGACGGTTGTATGGAATCCCCAAACAATTATCACAATTGGCAATAGCATGTGCTATTCATTTCCTCAAAAAGGCTAGAAGCAAGGGCCATACACTCCCCACAATAGGCACAGAGCAAAATAAGAGGTGCTGCTGTGGTTTATACCTAAGGTAAATACAGCTCACCGTTATGATAACTTTACCAAGTTCTGCATGTAATCAATTGGTCATATTTTTAATCTAACCAAAAATGAAAAAGAGAAACATAGAAAAACTAAGAAATCATGAGAAAAAGAAGAGCCCAACAATACCAAAAGCAATGGAAAAATGTGGCTAAAAATATTGTAGACATATTTAAACACACGCATATGCAGAGCAATCTTAACTGTAGAAAGCCAGTGTAATGCACCCCATCTTTACTTAACCCAATTCCAAACTCTTTTCAGGAGGAAATTGACTTATACTACTGCTTTTGCCGGCTAAGTTCCAACAGGTTGATGAATCACATGACTGAGTTGAAAGGGTTTTGAAAGAGGTGTAAATCACCTAGTCCTGCCCCTACCACATCCCTAAAATGGTCCTTTTTGGGATCAGGTTTGCCAGCATACATTTCAGCAGCTGAGTTTGTGCAAAGGACTTATTCTGGCACATCTCAGCTGAGGTACAGATCCTACCCAAGATCCAGGAAAGCCCAACCCCTGCCAAATATAAACTCGCACATCCTAGCAAATGCTGGGTTTGGATTGCACCATGATGGGTTAACCAATAGGGCCGTGCACCCCATTTGGCTGATTCAGGGGGATCTGGGCATCACAGCTCCAGATTGCCATGCGTCAGGTAGCCCAGTGCAATCCTGAGTTGTCAGGGGTCAGGGCATCAGGCAAGAAAGAGAGGCATGCATTGGGCAGGAGGATGGAGAAACCACAAGAAAGACCATGGTAGATGTCTCTGGATGCCAGGCTGTGGGCTTTCCCACCCAACCTCTCCTTCCTGCCTGACCTCTTGCTTGATCCTGCAGTGTGCAGGTTGCTTCACCTTCACAAAGGGCTTCCATCCAGCGAAGGCCCTCATGAAGGAGATGCACTGTGCAGGGTGGAATCCTTTGCTGATCACCTACTAAGCAAAATATTTCGCCCTGTTGGATGTAGGTTTTTGCTCCTTTGCAAGCACCTTTCCTGGGGAATTCTGGGTGGTTGGTACCTAGACGCTGGGTTTGGTCAGTGTGATCTGGGGCCCCTTGACTGGGTTTCTGGGTTGGCTACACTGTGGACAGCCCTAGTATCAATGCAGTACAAGTAGTAGCTAAAAAACATAAGCAATGAAAGAAGATAACGCTACAAAAATGTTGCTAAATAATAAGAGTATAGAACTTCCAATTCTGGATTATTTTGTACAAATGTTTCAGTGCCAATTCCAGTTTTTCACAATGACACTTCCACAGCAGGGAAGTATTATTTGTATTATTATCCTGTTTGTTGATTGATTTACTCATTAATCCATTGGCTTGAAGTGGCTTACATACTATACACTAAAAAAAAAAAACACCCAAGCAATGACTAATCATATAAAAATGGAATAATTGACCTGTGATGCTTAAAAGCTGCAAATTTTAAAAATTTGCACCTCATTCCAAGAGCTTCGGGTAGCTGATACCATATGCAACAAAACATGGAAAATCCACATTATAAAAAATCAACTGCAAAGCTCTTCATTTTCCTTCCTCTTTTTTGCAGTTGAAATCCTCATAAGCTTTAGAGAAACCAGCCTTTACTCACTGTATCACAACTCCCCATCTCTATGTGACATTATTTCCCATCCTTTGGTTACAAGCAAAAGAAAGATCTTTAATTTTGAACCTTTTATTATCTTTCTCCTTTTTCCCCCTTTCCAAAGGGGTAAGTGACCAGCTCTCTAAGGCCTAACACCTCTTGCTTTATTTCCCTTCTTACACTGGACACAGCATACAACCAAGTTACCCTCTTGTGCAGCAACACATTGATTTTTGAAAACCGTCCTTTGTTATTGTGTGCACACATACTGTGTCCCCACTGAACTCCTCATTCATTACCTGGCAGAATACTTTTCTGACTGCAGCCACAGAGCACTAAAGCTTTGCTTCTCATTCACACAGGAAACGTTCTGCTCAATAGACCTGCATGCTAGACGGTGGGTGGTCCAGTAGGCCGATGTGGTAGACTGAAACCCAACCTGTATGGAGCTCTTTGTAATCCAATCTGCCCCTTTCTCCTTTTACCTCTCCGTCATCTTTACTGAAGACAGACCTGAATGTTTTCACAAGAATTCAGCTTGACACTCAGAGGGGATGTTTTGTACATGTGGAGGGGAAGTTTTTGCTTCAAAACAAAGCAGTAAACAACGGTTCTGCATATATCGTAGAACTGTAGAGTTAGAAGAGGCCCCGGAGGTTGTCTGATTCAACGGCAGCTCAATGCAGGACCTGCAATGCCAGATGAAACTACAGGTATACTAGGAAACAACAGGGATAAAATTAACTTTCTGCTAGAAGACTGTGTCCTGTTAGCTGCAAGGCTGGTGGATTTGCCTTGTATCACCAAGAGTTTAAAAACCATTTTAACATCATGTAGGAACTTCGTAAGTGAGGAGTCTATTTCAAAGTTAATTTTATCCCTGTTAGCAACAGAGATGGTCACCCAGCCTCTGCTCAGACAGAGAGCCCACCACCTTCTGCAACTGTCCCATTCTCAAACCATTCTGTTTGTTGGGAAGTTTCTAGTGTGAATGTTTTGCCAAACTTTGCTCCCTGCAATTTACACCCACTGGTTGGAGTTCTGCCTTCTGGAGCAACAGATATTACATCTCCTACATCTTTTGTATGGCAGCCCTTCAGGTATTTGAAGACTGTAGTTATATCTCCTCACAGAATTCTCTTTCCTGTGCTAAATACCCCCAGCTCAACTGTTCCTCATTGGAATTAGGTTCCAGACTGTTTACCATCCGGGTTGCCATCCTCTTGGTAAACCATAACCATTTCAAGAATGGAATAGAGAGGGCTTAACTGCTGACGGGACCATTTTACAAATTAGGGCTTGTTTGTTTTTCAAAAACATAGAACCTGGGGTTAACCTATACACACACTAAATCTTCCAAACTATGGTATGTTCCAAAATATATACTGATGTGAAATAGGACTTTTGCCCCCCTGCAGCATGCCACATCCCCTGAAAATACTGCACCAGCTGTAGTGATCCCAAGGAGAAAAATAATGAACATTTGCTTATTTATGTTAGCATTAAATCACTTCGGAACAAAAATGAAATGAAAATATAAGAAGGTGTGTGGATGGTGCCATTATGTAGTTTGTGGCACTGAGCTTAGTTTTGTCTGGGTGGGAACAGGAGTTCCCCAGTGCTGTTTCATTGTTGTTGGAGAGAGGCAACAAAGTTCTTGTCTATCTTTCTATGTTCTCTGTGTCCTCAAAGTATTGCATGACAGAAGTCCAGGAAGTGTAACTCCAGAAGGAAGTCAGCTGTTTGTCATGGAAAAAGAAGAGGACTTCCTCTCCCAAATGTCTGTGGAACTTTCACCTTTTTTTGAAAGGGGTCCACATTTGTAATACAGGCAATGAAACCAGAAAAAGCAGGGCAAGGAGTTCAAAGAGGCCACATCATCAGTATGGACCACTCCTCCTACTGGGTGTATCATTAATGCTCCGCCATTACACAGGAGAAAGGCTCCTGCAGCAACTGCATTGAAAGTCTTAAAAGTCGCCACAATCTCAGTGTTGAAAAGACAGGAGAGCAATAGGAAAAACATTGCCAGTGTTTGGGGCATGATGTTAGGTCTCAGTTCTCTGTAATAACAGAGAAAATGAAGGATGACAATTCCAAAGAAAACAGTCAGTGCGGAAGCACGCTGTTCTAAAGTGATTGTAAAATGGAAGCTTAACACTCCAAAAGGACATCTAATACGCAGTGACAAGATCTGCTCCCACAGAATGAAGGCATCCTTAAATAATGCTTTCACTAGCAAATACGGATGTGATAAAGAAATGAACCTCAGTGATGCCTGAGTTAAGTGGACCTCTGTTCACCCGCTCCTTTCCACTCCGTACAGTGGAGGAGACCATGTTCCTTTAACCCTTACTTTGATTGTTAGTGTTGCGAATAAGTGAAATAATTTGCAAGGTTTTTGCTTCTTGATGTTCTTTAAACCATGCTGTGGGCTGATGTGGTCTTGCTCCTTCCGTATTCCCTTTATCTGCTTGCCCCTTGGCTATGGAGAAGTAAGGGCACGAGAGGCAAGCTAGCTGTCTTTGCCCCCCCCCCAGCTCCCTTTCTTCTGCTAGCTGACTAAATTGATTCATATTCTTTCTAAGTAACACAAAGTGAGCGGCAAAAACCTCTTTCTTGTATGCGCCAAGCCTCATGTTTGTGCAATTCCACGGGTTCTTCCAGTGGCTTCCATCATCTAGAGACACTACCTGTTTTTTGTGTAGGGAGTAAATTGAGGACAGAACAGTTTTTACTCAAGCCTTGTTAAATCTAAGTCCTAGACATCAATTGCACAGAATTAAACAACAACAACCCAGGAAGTCTTTGAGGTTCCATACAGCAGTGGACAAGGCCAGTGATGCTCCCAAACCGTGGCAGAAAGAAGACCCGTTTTGTATTCAGTATATCACTAAAGTGAATGTTCTTTCAGTGCAAAGATTTTTTCTTGTGCAATAGAACATTTTCCCCCTCTCCTTCTCCTGACCCTTCCAATCTGTTCTGGGGTTTCCCTCAACCCCGTGCATGGATTTGGGCTAATCATTGCACAAATTTCCAGTATGCCTCTAAATGTCATGGAATCAGTTATTTCATTATCCTCAGGGGCTGCAGCAGTTACACTGGAGATGTTAAGAGCTTAGCTTTCCATGCAGAGTGCTTCTAAGCAAGAAAGAATGTGTGCACACTCAAGGAAAATGCACAGGTGAGTTATAACAATATGCATTAATTACAATCACATGCCACTGGGCAGTTTTAAAAAGTTCCAAATATTATTGGACTTCCAATAGCTTCAATCAGCACAAGTTGCTGGTCAGAGATGGTAGGAGTTGATGACCACAGTGTCTGGAGTCTCCTGCCAAGTTAAAACTTACCTATTCTATCAGGCCTTTGGAGGAAATCGACTGGTTGTACAAGATGTTAGGATTTTACTCTGGGCTGCTGTGTTTTATTATTTGATGGATAATTGGTTTTAACCACTGAGTACGTTATATTTATGATGGTTTTATAATATGTTGGTTTTATAATACCATACCATACAATACATCAAATTGTCAAAGAACATATGGAGTGCCACAGGTTAGTTAGCCCTAATTTACAGCGAGGAGATAAGCATTGTCATGTACTAATTTATGTGGATCAAGACACATGATCTGTAAAACATTGGCAATCCTCCAACCAAACCACAGTAGTGATTTTCTTCTACCTGACTGCTTTTTAGTTTCACATTAATCTGTTTTTCTTGACTCAGGTGGCATCATAATATATAAAACATCTACAGACAGAAAGGAGCAAGGAGAAGAAATCGCCCAACACCTTTCATGTTCTAATATAAATCAATCTTTCCTTCCCTGTAAAGGCATTGCCTGAAGTGGGAAGAGATTAAAATAAGGTGTTAGGCGATGAGATATGTGAAGGTATTTTGGAGAGAAGTGGATGGCAAAACATTTGCACAGAAGGGAAAATAACTGCATGTAAACCCTCTGGCATGTGCACAGCAACCTGATTTCCTTTCCCCTGTAAAGGATTATTAGCTACTTGACTCTGCATGGAAAGCTAAGCTCTTAACATCTCCAGTGTAACTGCTGCAGCCCCTGGGGATAATAAAATAACCTACATCTATAAAGGTCCCCGTTTAAACATGTGTTTACCTAATGTAAGATTCAAATCCTGGATTACACAGCCTGGATTGTACATGCTAACAGCTGCAAACACAAAATGTAAACAATGGTGTTTAATCATGTTAAACACTATTGAAAGACGCCCATCAGTGGATAGGATTGGAGCTAAATGCAGAGCTCTTTACTTTGACTGTTGGCTCCATGAAAACAATGTAAACTGTTGGCAGAAAGAAAGAAAAATTCTGTTCAGCGCAAGACCTTCCTATCCAACAGCCTGTCTCTATACCTGCCAACAATTTAAAGAAGTATATTTATTTGGGGCAGGTGCAATTTCTGTTTTAGAGGATTTCATGTACTACTGCAAACTTTCTGATCCAGCTGCAGACCACTGTGATCCCACATGGGCTCAGTCTGGCTGACAATAACCAATCCACACAGCTATAGTCGCATGGCAAGGAGTGTTGCAGAAGAGAAGTTTCCATCTACTGTAATGGGATGCTTTTGCTACAATCTCAGCAGACTAGTTACATTTTAAGTAACAAGAAACTAAGTAAACCCCATGATCTATTAAAGGCCAAAGCTATTGTACCCGATAATTGCTCTCTGTGCAGAAAGATGTTCCATTGCTGTCTGTGGTGATCTGATCTTTGAGTCTCAGGGAATATTATTGGAATAATGGTTTGTATTTCCATTATTCTAGAAATATTTTTTTTTAAAAAAAATCTATTTTGGTCCTGGTTAAAAGCCCTACGACTCTTCCCGGAATCCTTTCTAGACTAGGTTTTGGTAAAGGTTTTGGTAAAGAAGCCTTTGTGCAGAAATCAATATAAGCGGAAAAAGTCTAGCCTGTTAATTTCTGCTTGTTGGTCACATGAGATGAAATTTACCATTAGGAATGCAAATTGCCTGGAGTAAATATTCACAATACAAAGGTCAGTAACAGAATTCCCCCACCAAAAAAAGATCTAGGAGCTGCTGTAAAGTTCCCTGAGTTTATACTTCAAAGGGGTTTGAGAAGTTAACTTGCAAAGCTTGTAGATTCATAAAGTTGTTAGGGCCCATGAGAAAGGGGTGCAAGACAAATTTTAGAAATTAAAAAAAAATAGGGGGTGGAGTACTGTTTCCTTCAATAAATATTATGTGTCTTAGCTGTACTTTTCAGCAAAGTCTTAACTAATTTCATAAAAGTATTCTAGTGGGTTTGGTGTGGGTTTTTAACAACTTTTTTGGTTTTGTTTTATAACATTCACATTATCACATCTAGGACAGAGCAGCCTTCACTCAAACATTGCTTCTCTCTTTTTTCCTTCTCTCTCTTTTCCACTAAGGAATTGATAATAAAATTTTTTTTGTACTACCATCCAATGTAATTTCACAATTAGCCTACAGCAAAAATTAGCCCTTTATGTAGATTTATACATAAAAATGGGTCTGGTGTTGTTGGGACTATAGTAAACACTTTTAAAACAGATGTAGCCTGAGGTGAATCTATTTCTTATGCTTGTTTTTAGAAAGCAAGGGATAAAAATGTATAAAATGAATCATTCCTGAGCGGATAAAACTGAAAATGCCTATTAAATTTTCTTTTTATCTACAAGCATGTGTGCAAGCAACACATCATACTGTTACTTGTCACTACATGGTGAAATGAGATGTAATTAATTTGACAGTTTCGTTATAAGCCACGATGGGTAGCCTATGGTTATGCAGACTTGGATGCTGAAAATGCATTCATGGGTAAGTATTGATTGATTGCCGAGGCTTCAGTACGAACATTCCTTTCCCCTGAGTAAACCAAATGACTTCAGTGAGATCTCTTGTGAATCAAGGGTATCGGGCCTATATCTAAAATGGTGCTGTGCCCAACAATCTGTTGCTATGCTCCCACCATCCATTTCAGTGTTGTTGTTTTTCCCCACAAGAGGTGTACATGATAGACTTCAGTCTAGGACAAGCTACAGGTTACATGTTTCATGACTCATCTTCTTCTTTCACAAAGACATGGGGCAAGTAGGGTTCGGCAGGGAGGGTTCATCCTTGGCTCCCCACAATAATTTCCCAATCTAATAGCCCATTCACGAATCAGCTACAGGGTTACAGGCACACACAAAAATACACCACACAAAGAAAGAGAGAGAGAATATGAGGAACCACTTAGAATTTCCAGTGATGGAACTCCAGCACAAAATGTAGTTGTATCCTAGGTTGATAAAATCTGGTGGTTTTAGAAATTTGCAGGTTACACTTCAGGAATCTCTGCTGCTCTTTGAGCAGGGGCAGCTTGTTGGAATTCTCCTCTGAGATAGAAGGTCTCTCTTCTCATGGTTGCCATATCCCCTGCTTTACAAAGTACAGTACTCCATTTGAAGGACAGTTAAAGGACAGTCTTCTATATGAAGACCTCTATTTGAGTCGTCTGCTTGAAGGGCTGCTTGGTCCATATCTGGATTAAAAACAAAGAACCATGAAATGGGATTGAAGGGTCTTGAAGTTGCTTGTTCAAAGTATTTTCAGCTATGGTGGGATGCATTGTATAAATTAAATTACAGAAATTATTTGTAAGTTTGCATCTATAAATATAAATTAGCACATGCAGAACTGGTGTCCTCTTTTTTCTTTTTTGGTGGTAAATAAGTGGCCACCCTCCATCAGCTCACCATTAAAATTAAGAATTGGTGATTAACAAGGCTTAATATTGGCATAATAAGTGGACATATTAAACATTAATTAACAAAATGGCTTGAAAAATTGCTTATTGGATGGGAAGTGCTTACCATCAGCTGCAAAACTGTATGTGAAAATAGTCCAACGTGTCTTCTCTCTCTCTCTCTCTTCTCTCTCTCTCTCTCTCTCTCTCTCTCTCTCTCTCTCTCTCTCTCCATGGTAGTAGCGCCTGAAGCCACAATTAGAGAGTTTAGCTCTGTAAGTTCTACTTATACTTTATTCAGTAGCTTTGCCACTCTTTTCTCAGATCTTTACATTCTATAAATCACCCACAGTTTCTTTCAATGAATTCCGCGACCTGGTGCCCTCCAGATGTTCTGGACTACAAATCCTTTCAGTTCTAATAAGTATGGCTGTGGCAGCTGAGGCTGATGGGAATTGTAGTCCAAACTATCTATATGGCATCAGGTTGGGGAAGGTTTCCCGACCTGGCATGAAAACCTTATGCCTTCTTCAGCTACACATTAGCATCTCTTTTAGTCAGTGAGTTCCTTTTGGTCAGTTGCTAAACTGTTTGCCCTTCAAATGGAGGTTCAATATTTTTTTTTAAGACTTCTGTTTCTTTTTCTGACATGGATTTAAACAACCTGGGGATTTTTCAGGCACAGATTTTTTTAAAAAAGAAGAACAAAGGGCCAAGAGAATGAAGGTTGAAAATAAACCATGAACTGTCTTATGGGGATGACTTTTCCACAACAGAAGCAGAACATGCACATTTTGCTTTTTCAAAGGATCATCAGAGTTCTATTTTATGTTATTAAAGAGAAAAAAAAGAACTGCTTTCATGATCTTTCAGGTTGCCTTTGAATCCAATATTTCAATTCTCTCTCTTAACCCATTCTTTATTTTTGTCATTTTTAATATGGTCAAATATCAATGACACTAAAATTTGTTCAGTTTGAATTAAGCACATATGTTGATTAAAGTGCATTTAGATATAACAAACTCTTCAACAGTCACCAGGATGTGCGTGTTCTATGTTAAAGGAATAAAAACATGGCTTCCCAAGGCTTCCCAAAACATCTCAGGCAAGATCTCCTAACAAACTATATTATAGAAATTAGAACATTCCACATTCTCAATTATGTATGTTGTTGAAAGTAGGGATTATAAAGCAGAGGGAATACTACTGCGCATAAAATCACTCTGAGCAAACTTTTTTGTGCAAATCCCTAACTAGATCAGGAACTGTGTTATAGACAGGCCATGCAGGCATGTTTTCTTACACCATTGGTGTGTACAGGATTTCTATTTTGGTGTGTTACTCCATTAATTTCTCTCAGTAAAAGGCTCATTAGCTGCAGTTCTCATTTTGGAGAAGGGGAAATGGAAGCTAAGCAGGAATGCTCAGGAATGCCCCAAATCCAGGGTATTCTGGGGTGAAAATCACTGCCACCAGGAACAGCAGCTAAAATCACTTCCTGCAGCAACCATTGGAGATAGATAAGTCCATACTTCACCTGAATGATGTAAGTGGGGAGTGAATGGGTACAAATCAGGGATGTGCTTAGGGGTCTTGAGCCCTGTGGATAGTATCCAACAAAGTCATCATGTTAATGCAATGACTACCACCTCTGCAACAGAATTTCCTTTCCATCTCCTTGCACCCCATAGTTCCAGATCTGTTCCACAGGGTTAGTGGGGAAAACAATGAATAAGTTTCGGGGGTACAGGAGATGTGGGGAGAAGAGAGGGAGAGGAAGCCCCATTGAACAGGCTTTGTACTAATGGGATTACTCCATTGGATACAAAATTAGGCCTTTTGCACCAAGTCCCAGATCTCTTGTCTCTTTCCTCTCATTTGAAAAACCCTTTTAACGGCTTAGAAGGCAGCTGAGTACACTGCAAAGCACAGTTACAACCCATCCTGATTTGGCGCATAGTGTATCTATTAATTAGCATATGAAGTTTTATGTAAATCAAAGACTTGTGAAAAACCTACTCCAGCTATATATGCAGGACTGCTGACTGGCAGTATTAGTCTGCCCACCACTAAATCTGGGGCAGTTTACTACATCTAACAAATAAGTTTGTAGTTTTGAGAAAAAAGAAGGCACCAAGGAACAAATAAGTGGATGGGTGGATAGGTGGCACTCAGTTTTTAAAAAGTGCAATCTTCTTATACAATATTAGAAGCCTTTGTGGAAAGTGGGGAGATTGCAGCAGTGCTGGATTTATGTATAGGCTAAGTAGGCTGAAGCCTAGGGCCTCTAAATCTAAGGGGACTCGCCAGCCCACCCACCCACTCCCCAGCGGGCAGTCTCCCCTCTCCCAAAATTGCAAACCCAAGACTTCATGCAAGGGCAGGGCAACTCAGGCACAGCAGCTATTAGACTCAAGGCTAGCCAGTGGGGCCCAATTTGAAGCAGTGGGGCACAACTTGAATTTTTTTTTTGTAGGGCCCCAGTTCACAGCCAAAGTCTGCAAAATCTTATAGATATAAATAAAATCCATCTAGATTGCCCTGGTGCGGGGGCCCCCTTAGGAGCAGCCCGCGGGGTCCAATTTGGCCCAATTGCTCCAATTGCCTTAAGGTCAGCCCTAATGAGACTGTGCAGGGGTTGGACTGACAAGCCCTGCACCTTCTAGGTCCCTGGTGTCACTATTCAGAGTACAGACTCTAGGACTTGTTATGAAAATAAAGGGAGGCACTTATTGGAAATCAGTTTTGTCACCTCCCCCCGCCAACCCTGAGACAATGAGCCCAGCCACCTTTTATTCACAATTGCATAAGCACTACACTACAGCATGGCCATAAACCCTGGTGCACCAGAAGCACAGAATAGCAGCAAATAAAATCCGCTCATACGTCAGCAACTGATAAGACTTGTCAACCAGTTCTTCCAAAGTCTTCCTAAATTATAAAGCTCCAAAATACGGGCCAAAAGAGATCAGGTCTGGGAAGAGCGAGGCATACAATGGGCACCACCAGTGAAAAAGCCCTGCTCCGTGTAACTCCTGCCCTGTCATTTGATAGAGTGCCCACTTGCCCTCCTTCTTGACATGGAATGCTCTCTATTAGAGTCTCCAGGTCCAGTACAAAGTCCATAAGAAGGGAGAGCAGGGACCTTGAAGTTCCCAACAGCTGTTAAGCAAGCAAGAACACCTTTGTCACAGTCAGGAAGCCTATGTCCTGCCAGGCCTGCATCTTGTTTTTGTACAATCTTGTTTGTCCTCAGTAAACAAAATTATATTATCAACATACATAAGCAGAAAAGTTGTTTTCCTTCATTTGCAAGGAATCTTACAAAACAAAGTAGCACTAATAAAGAAAAGTTCCAGGGTGGCAATAGAAAGTAAACTAAAAATGCTTCTGCAGTTCATCAAAACTATCCAGCAATATAGGGAATTATAGGAAAACTGGTGCTATTAACAATAATGCTTCTAGTTGGTTAATTGGTTCGGCAATTTCCATGCACATGACATGTGATGCTATTTATTTTCCCCAAGAGTTAAATGATAACTAATCAGAGGAAGCTACAGGAGAGCTATGAGATTCAGGTGAGGGTCAGATGCCTTGTCAATCCCAGCAGGTATATAAGAGGATGACCAGGCCTGCTCAGGCCTGGACTGCCGCCTGCAAATTAATATAATAAATTAAATAAAGGTGATATTCATTAGCATTAATATTTTCACTATTCAAAAATCACAGGCTTATTTATACCAGACCCATCTGCCAAAATTGTAATATTGATCCAGAACATGTTTTCCTATTTTAAGAAATGGTGGGTATGATCAAAGGTCTGATTCCTAGATGTTTCAGATAACTACACGTAGCTTGTTTCAATGTGTGCGTTTGTAAAAAATAAAAAAATTTATGGCTAAGAGGGCAGCTCAAATGGAGCATGGGTGGGTTCCTGCCTCCTGGTGAATTAAACCACAAAATTCAAATGATAACAAACAGCTCGCAATATAAACACCAAATAAATATTTTTAAACACAAACAATGTGTTATTAGCCAAGTCCCTTAATGTGGTTTGTCTTGCCAAACACCTTGTTTCTCAGTAGTGGTTTGGTGGTCTGCTGATCAATCAGCCCTTTGAGGAGTTGCTGAATATCTCAGGGAGTATGCAATAACACATGCACTGTGGTAACACCAGCCTTCTTTCCAGAGCTCTGGCTGGCTTTGAGAATTCATGTGAAAATATTTGCTTCACTGGTAGCCAGATGTTTCCTGCACAGGCAACACAGGCACACACAGGATTCTTACTCTCTTTCTGCTAATGCTGTTGTGTGGCTTCAGGTTAGGAATTTGATCGCTTTAAACATATATTTCAGACATAATATAGTCAGTGCTTTTGTTCTGGGGGGACGTGGGGGTACGCATACCCCTAAACATTTTGTGAATCTAAGTTTGGCCTCATTGAGGGGCAGTATTTCAATATGAGTAGGAAAATGAGAGTACCCCTAAACTTTTTATTTAAAGAAAAAAAGCACTGAATATAGTATTCATACTTTCAAATTCATTTTCATATCTACAGACTCATTTCCAGAACCCTGGTGCTTTTATCCCACTTACCTTGCATAGAGTAGTGGTATGTTTCCATTATAGACCCTTTCTCTAGAAACACCTTCTTACAAAGCATCACAGGACATCATTATCTGGCGGCTGAGTTCATTGAGTAAACCTCCTGTGCGTGATTTTAAAGACCCATTTTGGGCTGGTGGGGTGGGCATGGGTGATGGATGCAACTGCAAAATCACCCTGTGTACAGGAAATGCACTATGAAAGTTTTTCAGGGGTCCTGTTCTTTTAAATAGACACTTTCTCTTCGCCAGTTCAGAATGGTGTGTTGCTTCCTATTGATTTAGGGCCCCAGGGGTCAGCAAACTTTTTCAGCAGGGGGCCGCTCCACTGTCCCTCAGACTTTGTGTGGGGCCGGACTTTATTTTGAAAAAATAATAATGAACGGATTCCTATGCCGCACAAATAACCCAGAGATGCATTTTAAATAAAAGCACACATTCTACTCATGTAAAAACACCAGGCAGGCCTCACAAATAACCCAGAGATGCATTTTAAATAAAAGGACACATTCTGCTATGTAAAAACATGGTGATTCCCAGACCGTCCGTTTGCCAGATTTAGAAGGTGATTGGGCCAGATCTGGCCCCCAGGCCTTAGTTTGCCTACCCATGATTTAGGCTAAAGGATGAGTGATTATAACAAATAAATGCTTGACATATCTCGCTTTGCATGTCATGAGTCTATCTCATATATTAGTTTCACCTTTTAAGTTGAATTACTGAAATAAAAGAACTTTCCCACGATATTCTAATTTTTCGAGTTTCTCCTGTACATGCGAAATATAACTAATGTAAAAGCATGTGTCTTGTAGGCAGGTAGCAGGACTAGGGGCAGGAAAGTCAAGGGCTCTTGCCAACCCATTGAAAGTGCCCTAACTCAAATCACTGCACTCTCGCTCAACTGCTGAGGCTCAAATGTATAAATAGTAAGCCATGTGCACATCTGTAGTTTTAATCTCCAGTTGCATCTCATAATGGTGCCATGAAGTGTCAACACAACAGGAAGAGGAAAAGCCTCCAGCCACACCTTTTGGTGTAATTCTTCAGGTTTGGATTTGATTTGATTTCCCTCGAGAGCACAGTATGAACACCAAATGAGTTCTGAGCTCACCTCTGTTGCTTCTGTGAGGTATTGTGATTCTTTCTTTTCAGAAAAAAAAATCTGACTCTTGTTGAGTGGCGTACAAAAAAAAAAGAGAGAGGAAAAAAAGAAAAACCCTCCTACTAAGAGAACTAGGACCTGGGGAGCCAGAGCAGAGGAGAAGCCGTTGCGTCTAAAGTTCAGAAATAAAAAAATGACTTTTTCTTTTGAGCTCTTGTTCCCTGATGTGACACTGTGATCAGTATCAAATGCTCGGTGGCAAGGATTTTTGTCAAGCTTTCCGCGCTAAAATAGATTTAACCTACCAGTTGCTCTTTGTGGATTTAACAATGTGTGTGACAATAAAGGGCTGCCACTGCTATATTGTTAATACATGAATAGTCCCATTTCTATATAGTTATCTTGCCCTCTGTAGCTTTCCTGTATGAAATGTTTGGCTCCATCTCCACAGAGAGAGGCTTCCTGATACATGTTGGGATTTTTTATTTTTTTAAAAAATCCCAATACAATTAGTGAATATGCAAGGGCAGTTAAGATGAAAGTAAATTAAAATGTGGGTGGGCATTTCTTTGACTTGTGTCATGTATTTTCTCTGCTAACACACACACACACACAGAGAGAGAGAGAGAGAGAGAGAGAGAGAGAGAGAGAGAGAGAGATACCCTGAGATTATATAAGGTACACTTTCCCTGAATGTAGTGAGGTGACAGTTCACATCAACAGCAGGAAATGTTCTCAGAAACAAACCATACTTTTTAATGTATGGAACTAGGCCCAATACAGAGGCTACAAAATCCTCACTTTGGAGAAATAAGAACATAGTGCAGAAAAATGATGGGCTGGAAGGTTTGTTGCTACACTTTCTCCAGGAACATAGCTGTCAACTTTTCCCTTTTCTTGTGAGTAATCCTATTTGGAATAAGGGAATTTCCCTTTTAAAAAGGGAAAAGTTGACAGCTATGTCCAGAATTATCAGGAGTCAACTCAGTCCTCCAGAGTCTACCTGGATGCAGTGTGGTCCACAATGTGATTTTCACCCCTTCTGCCTGGATAGGGACTTCATAAAGAAGCCACCTGAACACACCTTAACGCAGAACATACCACTGTAAATTCCTGTTTTGACGAAACTGAAATTCTAAATGAAGATAGGTGTGCTTATACCACATCCTGCCTGTTGAACTTCTAGTGCCTACTGAAGACATTTTTTCCCCATTCCCACAGGCACCTGAAGTCTGATTTTACAGCTTTTCACCTTTTCTGTTTTGTATTTCTTGTACATCACTTGTTATTTAGTGGTATATAGATTGTCTAAATGAAATAAAATTAAAAATGAGTTTTTAAAAAAGTTACCACGTAGGGAAAATGAGCCCTCAAGGGGACTGTATAAAGCAGCCCGCAGCATGACCACAATCTTTGCAGAATTTTTGCGATTGCCACATAATTTGGCAGGGGTTTTCTCTTTCCTTTCTCAGAATGCTGTTTATAGCAAGTATATATACTGTAACTGGAGTCAGCTGTATTTAAACAGACCGAAGTCAGGTTAAAACTGACAACCTGCTTTAAAACAAAACAAGTTACAGGTGATCCATTGGAAGGTATGGGGAGACTAACAACGTGCTTCCCCCCTTTCTCCCTGGCAAAAGATCTTGACCCCCTGTGTTTTGGGGGCGTTTTGTTTCCTTCACAATCCGCAACTTGTTATTAAATCAGAGCTGGCGGGGAAACGGCATTCAATTAAGGGAGATCAGAAGAGAAAGCTATATAAATATCTCCTTATATTATATAGAGGGCTATAGTTAATCAATCCCCGAGAACAAAGACCTTGGCTGGAGCGGAGAAACAGCCCCTGCCAAGCGAAGGAGCCCTGCTGAGGTAATGCTAGCAAGCCGTGCTATTGACAAGGAGATGTCTGTGAGGTAGAAGCATCTCCCACTGAAGAAGCTGAAAACAAGGCTGCTCAGGCCTCCAAGCAAATACCAGTCCCTTGGCTCTCAGAGGCTACCATGCCTCTAAAGGATCTCAACAGCCAAAGCCAGCTGAGGGGACAGTAGTTCTCTTAACTAAGGGAGGGAGAGGGGGGAAAACCAACACCCTTATTGATTATGCGTTCAATGAAAGGTCAAGACTCCCTTTGAGGGTCACCGTCATTCCAACAAGCTCCCTTCTTTTCCTCTCCCTTTCCTCCCTCCCGCCCCTCTTTTCTGTCTCTTTGCAGAGTTATTTTTGCCAGGCTCTCCAGGTGGACACCTGGGGTAAGAGTGAGCTGCAAATTAGCTAATCACCATTAATGCGTTGACAAAACCTGCCAGCCCAACATCCCTCCTAATGGCTGACAAATGTCAGGGTGACTTGTATGCTTTTTTTGTTAATTGAATTGGTTAATTAGGTCCCAGAGGCCTGGCTGCTAATTATGAGCTGCTACAGAATGTGCACATATCTATAGATGTATCTATGCATATATTATCTATAGATATCTCTATAGGTAATATATACATACACATACTGATACAGGGAAGTTAATAATAATAAAAAGGTGGTAAGCATGTGAGTGGGACTTTCTGTGGAAAAACACACACATATATATTCCTCTCTCTCTCTCTCTCTCTCTCTCTCTCTCTCTCTCTCTCTCTCTCTCCTTTATAGTCTACAGAGTTACCTTTGCCTAATTCCTGACCTGCCACATGTTACTGTCTTCTTGATGTGTTTTTAAAAATGAGGATAGAGAAACTCCAAATCTGCCTCTCTCTCTTTTTTTTCAAGGGGAGCATCTGCTCAGTCAGCTCCACATTCATTAATTATCAGCCAATTAGTGACAGAAAAAAAGCCCTCCCGATTTGCATCTTAATTTGTTACTTTGTAAAGATGTTTTTTTATATATCTAAAAAAGTTAAATACTCCCTCCGGTTTGCGAGCTGCAGAAAGTGAAAAAAGGGGATGGCAACTTCCCACCAAGAAAAGGCAATTAATCATTATACTTTGCACTTCTGTGGAGGCTTTTATCCCCAGATCTCAAAGCGCTTGGCAAAATTAATTCATTAAGCCACCTGGCACCCTAGGGAGCTGGCAAAGAAGCAGCAAGCTCCTCGGGGCAAGAAATGCCTTTGTGTGTGTGTTGTACAGCCCCAAGGACAGTGCTGGCTTTCTTTCTTTAAAAATAAATAAATAAAAATGAAGAATGCACATTCCTGTTTCAGTACCGATAAACTGAGGGGAAAGAACGGCTCAGTAGCTCTTCCCTTGCCCCCCCCCCCCAAGTGGCAGAACTGGGAAGCCAAACATTGTATCTTCAGAAGGCCTGCACACCCCAAAAAGGGTGATATTGTAAGAAGCGTCCCCTCCATGTTGGTTTTGATCTGTTTCAAAATTCCTCACTGCCATCAAAAAGAGTGACCAGCCGCTCACCCTATATTTATAGGATTGTAGAGCCAAAAATGTCCTGGAAAGGCTGATCTCTTCAAATCAGGAGCTTGAAGGCATGGGCAACAAGAGTTTCGCCAGTTTAAGGATTAATCATGCAGACTGGAAGACAGCACAGGGGGAGACTTCCAAGGAGCATAATATGTGATTGTCAAAGGGCCATGTGGGGAAAGGAGTTCTGCAGCAGAGGCCCTTCTCCTGGGCACTGGGGAGGAAACCTTTTCCAATGTGGCCTCCTGTTTCTGCACCCTTCCTCACAATGAAAGGTGGCAGCAACCTTTTTTGTCATTGTTAGAAGACAACATTTTACTTGTTGTTTCCCGGTTTTATCGTATTATAACCATAATAGCTACCATTTCCCCCCCTCTTATTGTTGTTTAAATTGAGATCTTTATTGTTTCTGGCTTAAGTGTTCGTGGACTTTTTGTTTCATTTAAATATTATTTTATTTTTTTTAAAAAAGCAATCTAGAAATGTTTATGGAACAGGTAGGATGGTCAATTGTTTATTGTGAGGATCACAATCTTATGCATGTTTACTCAGAAAAAAACTCCAATGAATTCACTGAGGTTTATTCTATGATAATTGGTTACAGGAGTACAGCCTTGCAACTACTAATATATTTATATGACGCCTATATAAAACCACAGTAAAACATTGACTCCTCTATACACAAACTCCCCTATGTCACAAACCTAGGAGAAGGAGTCCATTGTCTTAACAAACAATTTGAACAATGCTAGGGATTCGTTTATTAGATCAATTGTTGGTAATATAAATAATAATCATATAAATTTATTAATATAACTAATGCAGGGATTAGCAAGTCAATAGCATGTACCCCATGCAAGCAGTAGGGCTTGATCAGCATATCACAATTATGTGGGGGGAAACTGTATGCAATTGTAACCCATTGCTATAAATCACTATAACAAAACTACACATGGTCAGTTAGAGAGTTGAGGAAGAAAGCAGCCATAACTGGCTTATGGACATCTAGCATATATTAACTCAGAACTGTTTGGATGATGCCCACTGTTTCCTTTCTATAAACCCCAAAGCCTTGAAAACAGATAGGTGTGAAGCTATTTTGTCTATATGTGTGTGTGATATATTCAAAATGATGTGCGAGGTTCCTCAAAATTAAACATTTCTGTCTATTTTTGGTGTCTTTGTTGTTATATGGGCCTGTTATTCTTTTTCTGGCACCCATTTGGAGAAGATCACAGTGGAAGCTGAGGTGGAAGCGAAGACACAGCTAGCTCCAGCAAGACGCACCTTAATGGAGACTGGCTATAGCTAAGATCTTGGGGAAAGGGGGGGAATTGTGTTCCTGTATTTACTCTTGTCTTTTACTCTTGTGGCAGTTATGTAATTTGGGCTAGCGAAAATCCTTGTATCTGTGACTTTTAATGTGAACCAAAACACAGCTATCCTTCAAAAGTTGTACTTCACTGAATTTTGTGATGCAATCCTCCTACGCAAAAGCATGCGCAAAATGTGCATGTCAGATTAAGGGGTCATAAAAATGTGTACATTAGTGAAAATGGAACACAAGAAAGCAATTACATATGGGGAAATTGCTTGCAACAGTGTGCATATTAGGCAGAAACACTAAAACGCTAACAAACTTCCATGGGGACTTTTAAAAACAAAAATATTCTAGCAACTTGTTGTGGAGATGTGGCTAACCTAGGTTTGAAAAAATGAGAAACCGGAATCGATGGATTTGTCAATCCCTAGTGATGACTGCCATACGGACACCAATATACAGTAGATGCATTTTCCTCACACATCTTTCCTGAAAACATTTTGACTTTTGCATTAAGTCATATATATTGCAGCAGTCATTATACTTCAGCTTCTTTTTCTTCCTCTTAGAATATGACAGCTAGCAGTTCATAAGTTCCAGGAGGCTACTGCCAGGTCACATTCAAAGGGAAAGTGTCTGGGCATCTGATACATTGGCTCTGTTATGATTTGAGAGAGGCGATGAAGAGCAAGCGAGAAGTGACAGGAATAGAAGAGGAGTGGAAAACTGGGAAGAAAACCTGTGAGATATTAAAGGCATTTTATTTCTGGATCAAATTCTTCTACAGTCAGTAACTTTTGCAGAGTGTTATGTACTGCTGCGCCTCTGTTAATGCCTCATGATGCACTGAAATGCTGCTGCTATTACTAATACTGATTGAAAGCATTGAAAGTGTGTGAGATAACTCATTGCTTTTCCCATTTTACAGATGGGGGGGGGAAGCCCACAGAATTAATAAATTGCAGAGGAATTAAGTGAAATATTTCCTTCTGACTGGCAAGTCATTCTCTATAGGGAAGGGAAAGTAATCATGGCACTGATGCTGTCCTATCTCTCGATGAGACTATAGGGTCTGAGAGGCTGTCTCCTTGTTCTCTTTCCGCCAGCAGGCAAGGACCGATCTTTGGGAACTGATTTTTTTAAAAATGGAAGGACTTTATTAATGCTGTGCTCTTTTTATTCTCTGTACAGTGGTACCTCTAGTTACGAACTTAATTCATTCCGGAGGTCCATTCTTAACTTGAAACTGTTCTTAACTAGAGGCATGCTTTCGCTAATGGGGCCTCTTGCTGCCGCTGCGCTGCCGGCACACCATTTCCGTTCTCATCCTGGGGCAAAGTTCTCAACTCCAGGTAACTCTTCCAGGTTAGCGGAGTTTGTAACCTGAAGCATTTGTAACCTGAGGCGTTTGTAACTCGATGTACCACTGTATTTTAAACAGGGGGCAGATGGGAAGTGAGGGGAGGACTTGCACCTCTGGTGGAGAACACATCATGCTCCTTCTCTTGTCAGCATGCAACAGTAGCCACGCTCCAGGAATGGCTTTGACTGGCCAGCTAAACCAGCATAGCCGATGGGTCTGAAACCCTCAGTGAGTTTGGGACTTCCCCAAAGGCTTCAGTGGAGTTAGCAGCGGATGACACCAATAGCGGGTCCATCGGTCAAGAAGGTGGTTTCTGCATGTGCTGTAGAGGAAAATGAGGGGCAGATAAGGAAAGAGTTAAACACCCCCTCCAAAGTCCCAAGTCTGCTCATGCTTCCTTACAGAACGCTGTTTACATAACAAAAAATGCATGTGAATTGCACTGAAGCAATTAATGTTGCCTTTTCTCTCTCTTAAGTTGAAGTAAAATCTTCCCTCCTGTTTTCTAGTTTTATTTAGCATTACACTGTATGTATTAGAGCACTTTTAGCCCACTCACCTTTCAAGCTCCCAGAGGTGGGTACAAGAAGACAAATAAAATCTAAAACCAACAATGACAATAAAAGGTCAAAACCATATGCAGTTCAGTAAAGGAGAAGGTAGGGAGAAATTAATGGGTGTTCCAACTGGGGGTCTTGAAAAGCAGGCTCGATTTTGCCTTTTTCTCCCTGCTCCCTGAGAGCCAGTGTGGTGTAGTGGTTAAGAGCAGTAGACTTGTAATCTGGGGAACCGGGTTCGTGTCTCCGCTCCTCCAGATGCAGCTGCTGGGTGACCTTGGGCCAGTCACAATTCTCTGAAGTCTCTCAGCTCCACTCACCGCACAGAGTGTTTGTTGTGGGGGAGGAAGGGAAAGGAGAATGTTAGCCGCTTTGAGACTCCTTCGGGTAGTGATAACGCGGGATATCAAATCCAAACTCTTCTTCTTCTTCTGCTCCTACTGCAGTGACAACTATTTGTGCACAAGCCTACTATGCTCATTAGTAAATTAGTAAATGTTCAGATGTTCAGATGGCCATTAATAAAATAAAAAAATAAAAAACAGGACAGAGCTGAAGGGGGATGGTGGGTTGAACATGGCAGAATGAGTCCTAACTGACAATGTGGCAAGGAGTTCAGGAAGCACCTTCTGCTTCCCCTACCCGAAAAGTTTTAATCTTCTCTGCTCTGTGAATATTGATTGCCTGCACATTGACATGCCACCTGCTGAGGCTCCTTTAGCTATTGATAACCAATGCCATCCCTTCTAAAGTTCAAAAACGGACAGGCAGCTTTCATGTTTGTAAACAGTATTGATCTGCATAAATAAGCTCACTGTTAGAACGCGGGATTAAACAAGGACGAAGATAGAACATTTGTGAGATTAAATCCGGAAACAGTTAATTAAAAGCTGAGCGATAAACCCAGGCTATAGACAGCGGCCAATTAATGCAAATGCGTATAGTTCTAGGAAAACATTCCATCTCACCTCATTTTCACACACACACAGACACACAAACTTCCCATTTTTCCCAAGGTACTGAACTTTAAAAAGAAACAACATTCTGTGTTTTTCAAAGCTAGTAATGGATTATTAAGAAATATTTAGGCCCAGTATGCTAGTGTTTTCAAAATACAAGTTCAGAGTGGGGTTAGGTTTGGGAGAAGCCATGGGAAAGATGCTCTACTCATGACTTTAACCACATTGCCTCAGAGTGATGGCACTTTGGGCACTATGGGAGATTAAAATGGTGGGCAGTGGTGCTGGAGCCCTGACACCTACCAGAAATGCCAGGAGCTGTCACTGGGAAAGTATAGGTTCTGCCTTTTGTAAACTTCTATATTTTTGATAGCTCCGTGATAGATTCTCCTCAAGCAGTGACTGGAAGGTTGGACTGAAGTGTACTGTAAAGTCAATGCTAACTTTAAAGCTCTTAAACCTTGAGTTTGAAAGCCACTCAAACCAGAATTCAGAACAATATAAAACGAACATTTATTTACCACATTGCAAAGGCTCAAAAAACCTTTGCTGGTGTGGTTTTCCATTCTTAATTTTATATCTATGTTTAAATTTCCTGGCCCACCTGTTTCTCCAACAGTAATAAAAAACAAGAGTATAGTGGTACCTCGGGTTAAGAACTTAATTTGTTCTGGAGGTCTGTTCTTAACCTGAAACTGTTCTTAACCTGAGGTACCACTTTAGCTAATGGGGCCTCCCGCTGCTGCTGCACCGCTGCTGCACAATTTCTGTTCTCATCCTGAAGCAAAGTTCTTAACCCGAGGTACTATTTCTGGGTTAGCGGAGTCTGTAACCTGAAACGTCTGTAACCTGAGGTACCACTGTAAAACAAATATCATCCATAAACAAAAGTCTGGGAATTGTTGGTGATGCCACAACCTGCAAAGTGAGAGTGTTAAAAGGCAGCTCTCTCATTCTGCTTTAGGGTGGCAAATTATGCTTTGTGAAAAAAAGAAAATCCATCACAAAAAGATGACATAGATTTGCAACAACAACAAAAAAGTATTTGTGTCTGTTGGTCTCCTGTCCATTTACTAACTCTTGATGGGGAACTTCCAAACCTCTGCTTTCACTTAATTAACAATTTTTATCTGTGAATGGTTTTGAACTGGGACTGGACAATCTTTCAAACAGAAGAATGTCCTTGAACACTTGTTCAAATATAGGACTATTGTCTTTTGTAAAGTAGGACACATGATAGCCCTGCCCTTCCATAGGTTCTCCTGCCTGTTCTATCTCTGTTCTGACCATGGAAGGCCCTTCTATGCAACATGATAATTAATTTGAATAGTATACTTCTGAATAACAGATGTTATGGGCATACAATCAAGGAGGAGGTTTGCCTTCATGCCCTGATTGGAAGCTACCCATATACCATTGGGAAAAGGATCCTGGGCTAGAAAGCCAAGGAAGCAAAACTGAGTGTGAGAGTCAGGTAAGATATGCTGTTTGAGCCCCAAAGACCAATCACCATTTCACAGAATGAGGCTGAGAGAGAAGTGACTTGTCAAAGGGCTCAAATTTATTATATTGTAGGGGTGGGCACTGAATTCCAAATAAAAATTATATCACTCCTTTGATTTGACATTTCTGCAGTGCCATGGCATCCTCTCTCCTAGAATTTCCAGGAAAACCTAACTGAAGAACCTTCACAAATCAGTGAGGTAGACCAGTGGTTCTCAATGAGCTAAGTACTACAGACGCCTTGTTTTTCAAAAGCCCTACTTTTGAAAATTTTTATATCTCTATGAAAGTTTTTGTTATGTGAATGGTGCAACAGATCCCCCTGGGGTCCACAGACCACCAACTGGGAACTTCAGGCCCTTCACCAGCAACTGAAATGAAAAACAAGATGGTATCACACCATCTCACATGCAAAAGCTACATGGCACACAGATCTCTATCTTCCAAATAGTTGATGCTAACTGACATGGCCACCTCACTCTACCTAATGGTAGGGCAGACCCTGTAAATGCATGGTTAATTTGTGCAATTTACTGTTGCAAGAGAAAGTGATGGCCACTGACTTAGTGACTTTAGAAAGGATGGATATGGAAGAAATCACCTGAGCACTGCATAAGCATCCTTCACATGGACAGTCAGGCTAGGAGTTAGCCCTACGAACTTATTTGAGCTCATGAGCTTGTGAATCAGCACTGGCTCAGAGCCTCCAATTAATGATCTAGTTACTTATTAGTTACCTTACATAGGCAACACTGTTTAAAGCACAATTTATTTATTTAAGTACTACACACTTTCATAGTTCATCAACCCCAATGGATAATTGACACTTGCTGCTTAGCAAGCTATATTAGGAACCAGAGTCCACAAAACATTTCTTGGACATACAGTGGTACCTTGGTTTATGAACAGCCCTGTTAACGAACTATTCGGTTTACGAACTCTGCAAAATCGGAAGTAGAGTTCCAGTTTGCAAACTTTACCTTGATCTATGAATGGAAGCTGAACGGTGGAAGGGCACCTGCAGCGGGAGGCCTCATTAGGGAAAGCACACCTCGGTTTAAGAACAGATTTGGTTTAAGAATGGACTTCAGGAGCGGATTAAGTTCGTAAACTGAGGGACCACTGTACTTTATCACTGGGAACGTTTTATTGTGCATGCTGAGAGAACAGTTTCAGTGAACTCTGCAGAAATTGCCTCATTTTCTGTGTTCCTACATCTTGTCTTAATAGATTGGGACTGACAGCAAGGAGTGTCCAAAACACCTTCCTTTTTGGAAATGTGGTACGAGGAGTAGGCATCAATCAGCTCAGCACCGCAACCATGTAAGTCGAAGAGAAAGGGAGCAGCAGAAAAAAAGAGAGGAAAGGAAATGTGCTCAAGATCAGTATAGGGAGTGGAACATTGAGCACAGCTATTCCATCTGGTATCCAGGCTTAATGGTAAGTTATATCAAGCTACTCCCCTTGGGGGATTCCACTTACAACATCATCTCTCCCACTGGATGAAAACATATCCATTGAACAGTCCTGGAAATTAAATGCTTGTCACTCTGCCTCTCTGTGCACCAGTGTTCAGATAACACATCCTTTGTTCCCCCATTTTGAATAAAAAAATTCCTTTCTGGCCAAATAATAGGCCAAACAGAGATTTTCAATCATAGAAATACAAGCTGATGAGTCACATATAAGATCAGCGTGGGCACCACAGGCATCCTGCTACTACTTGGGTAACACACTGCATCATTAGCTGCTGCTGTTGTTTTAACCATGCCCATCCACCCAAAACCTCTCCCCAAATGGGTTACTTTCCTTTTATAGTTATGGTTTGACCCAGTCAATGTGGGCACCTTTTGAAAGAAAGCAGCTATCCAGCTTGGGATTCCAATAGTGGCTATGGTAATAGCATGAAATGTGATTTGTCCCTTGTGCATATATCGAATACACAAACTTGCCATGATCAGCATGTAAATAATAATAAAAAAACCATATGGAAATTAGTTACACAGCAGAAGGAAATATAGGATTTTCAGTTTAGAGTAATACACCAAATGTCAAAATATAATTTCTGTTTGCTATATTCATCCTTAATTCTTGTGTGGGTGATATATAGATCCATAGAGCTTTACCTTGTTGGGATTCTCATCTAAGTCAGCATGATTAAATCTTAAACTGTTAAGGGCTGAAATATACAATTCTGAGAAAGCACACCCCCCTTTTAAAAATCTAGACAACTTGCATCTGTGAGTGTGCATAAGCAATCACACAACCCACTCAGAAGAAACAGGGCTGGCCCCTACCATTAGGCATCACACTGCTTTAAAATGGTTCTATGAATTCATTGCGGAGTGGCAGGTTTGACCCTCAAAAAAACCCACAGAGTTGGATTAGAAGACAGGCATTTGGCCTGCATCTGTAGTTGTAATCGTTAGTCATAATTCAAGGTATACAGGCTGAAGATCTTTGTGTTATCATGAGATTAGAATGCACTATTTGTATGTGTGCATGACAAGCACTACAGCTAGTATAGCAGAACCAACATTTTGGAAGATGCACAAAGTAAGCCGTTTTGGAATAAAACAGTGCAACAAGCAAGAAAGTGCATGTCCATGAGCTACATGTCCACAGATGTTATGGACCAAAATATGTGTCTGTGTACCTTTTCTGGCTAAATATTACCAGATGTCCATTGGAAAAATGACATTATTTAAAGAGTGCTGACGTGAAAGTCCCTGAAAGAGTTAGTATTATGTTAGGTAAATGTTTTCCCCTCCGTATGTTTCCCCCTGTCTTGCTTGCTTTCCCCAACCCAAAACTTACAGATGTTAGAACAATAAATTGAATGAATAGTTTCCCACACTGGAATGCCTGCATGCCAAGGAATGCAGAAGTGATTTCTGGCCAGTTTCTGACACTGATCTACAACTGTGCTGCTTATACTCTGTTGCTCTTGTATCAAGTCTTCAACTGCTCCCTGCCAAGAATTAAGTGCTTGTTCTATAAACCTGGTATAGATTATCACTTAGCTGTATAGATGTATCTAATAGAATTAAATAGTTTGGCTTCTGACCAGCAACAGATGTGCTACATATAATGCAATAATAATGAGACTGAAAGCACCGTGCTGTGCCAAGGGAATGTTGCACAAAAGCTCACATTTCTTCTATTGCCCAGTCAAAGCTTTCTGAAAAGTCAGTCTGAAAGTCAACAGTTTATTTGAACAAAACAAGTGTTACCGCTTTCTTGCATCATGTTTAAGGTCAAATACAGGATCGGTTTTCATTTCTGTTGACCAGTAGTTTGATTTGCTTGGATGCAATTCTGCTTTTGATTGTAGTCCTTTGCTTATTTACTTTCTTTGGTCAGATTAGGTGAATTCTAATTTCTAAGCCTTAACAGTTCCATGTAACCTGATCTTTTAAAAGTGTTGCATGGAAAAAAGGGAGACTCAAAATAGATTTATGAAGATGGGGGGACACTATGGGTAGACTCCAAAGATCTCTGTGCACAGTGGAGACACTTCTTGTCCTATAAAATGTGTGTGTGTCCTGGCTGATTGTCTTCCTGTTTGCTGCATCACAGGCTGCTTCAGACTGTCCCCCAACAGTGGACTGTGTGAAAGACTCTTGCCTGGGAGGAGGTTTAACTGGCAACCAGCGACAGAGCAAGCCGATTGGGTGCCTGGGGCAGGGGCAGCTGCCTGCGGGGCAGGACCAGCCAGGGCAGGACGCTCCACGGGGCCTCCGAGGAGTCTGCCTGCCTCCTCCCACTCAGCTGCCCTACAGCTGAGGGGGAGGTGGCAGACAGGCTGTTTGGGGCAGTACAGAGCCTGTGGGCACCCAAGCCACTGTGTCACTCCCAGGAGAGACACGTGGCTCGGGCGTGCTGCAGGCCCTGCGGTGAGTGCCACCTGGCATTTTGTCACCCCCCTCAGTGGTGACACCCGGGGCGGTCTGCACCCACCACACACCCCTTCCTCTGCCCCTGCTGGCAACACCTCCCTCCTGAATAAATGACTAGAAATGCCTTCCTCTACATGGGAATATTTGGATACAACATCAACAAGTAGTAATGGGCACCACCACTGCTGGTACTACAGATACTAGACATACTGTTACCGGGAACTGTGGACCAACTACACTGTTTCTATTAACCTAGCTTTCAGCCTTCTGCTTCTATAACTCAATGCATGTCTTGTAATGTTAATTGCGAATGGTATTTAAATATCCATTAAGTCATTTTCTTACATTTTATATACTGCCCTTATTTTGTCATGGAACCCAAGATGTTGTTCATTGAGTCACAAGAGGTCACCCATCCAGACCTACGGTATATTAGTAATTTATTTGAGAAAGTTGTGTTACTAAGATGATTTAGTTATATTGCTACAGTAGTAGTTATATTAGCAGGTTTTTGTTACCTAACTAATGCACAAAATACACCTTCTCATATTAGTAGCAACAATGGTCGCTGTTGTCATTAGAGCAATTGTACTGTATAGAGTGAAAATAAGAAAAGTCCAGCAAAAGAGATCAGTTAAGGTAGCAGCGGTTGTTATTGCTTCCATAGGTCTTATCCTGATGTCACTGAAATATAACTATAAAAAGATTTGGTTACAAAAACATAGAATTATGACTATAATGAAGTCAGTGATTTCCGAGGCCTGTTTATTGTTTCTTAAAATGAGTCATAGCCTCATTTGAGTTGTTTAACTGAGGTGAGATAGATACTTATAGCACAGTAGACGCTTTCTCAGCACTGAAAATGTTCTGCTTTCAGAAGAGGTGGTGTCAGCGAAGTTTCCATGAAGGTTTTTCACTGTTACAATATTCTTCAGAGTGCTGGGTAAAAGGTTACAACAGCTCAGTATCATAGCAACCTACTAGGATCCTTTACAAGTTGTCTGCTCTACAGGCTTAAAAGTTTGGGGATGGGGTGGTTAAAAGGTGGCATATCACTGGTGTGGGTGTGGGTTGGTGTGTTTTACGGGTGCCTCCAGGTTATCAATTTTTTGTGGGAAGTATTCAAGAACAGACCTGGAAATCTGGGATTGGCATGATTAAGGAGGTTTAAAACTTTCTGATTCCCTAGCACAACAAACTTTTTTTAAAAACAATATTTTTTGCAGTTATGAAAATGATATGGAAATGCATTGGCATTGGAATGTATGGAATAAGCCAATGATGAATGGGGAAATGGCCCACAAGCTAATCAAGACGAATGCAGGATGAATATTCATTGTCTTATAACCTCCTCATGAACAAATCAGAAGTACTCAATGAAGACTGGATATAATCTAACTAACCGGTAAGCTTTGTGCAAGCAGATCAGGATAAGTGCTCAATAAATGGGTCAGGAAGACAGGGCCTAATGGGAGAACTGTCTGCATGTTGGTCCTCACTGGCTCAGTCCCCTCTTTTCATCACAGTGAACTTGCAAAGATGGTGTAGCAGTGCTGGCACAGGGGCTAAGAGACACTTGGAATAGCATGAGAATTTGGGAAATCCCTGGGCTGATAGGAAATACTAGGTAAGGGCTGAAAATAAGACTGGAAACAACAGTAACATCATGATTTCCTGCGTCAGCGTCAACTTCACCTGAGATTGAATTGTCCGTTGTTACATATGGTACACTAGCTAAATGACATACAGAAAATTAAGAAATAACAATTAAGAGAAATGTGTAAAAGAAAGAAAGAACAGCTATTTTGAGTGTCTACATTGTTATGAAACTATTGAATGCAGCTGAAAACAGAAATTCACATTTCTGTGAATGGTACACACATGACGTAACTTTTCAAACACATTTAAAGCACACACCTTCCTCTAAAGAACCAGATAAACTGCAGTTTGTTACAGGTGCTGGGAACTGTAGGCCTGTTGGAACTGTAGGATTCTTTGGGGGAAGCTGTGTACTTTAAAAGTATGTTAAATGTACTTTAAAAGTATAGTGTGGATGGGACCTGGTTGGTTCTTACAGAACTGAAAGAATGTACATCTCCCTTGCCAGTGAATGATGCAGAAGATGCTATTCTTGTTTCTTTTGCTTTGTTTTTATCAACATGCTGGCTAAACTCTAAGGATTTTTTTTTTGCAGAACGCTTTTTTCCAGTTCAAAACCACAAATTATTCCATTTCCCATTCTCTCGAAGTTGCATGTCCACTCAGAAAGCCAAAATTATGCCATGTGTCTAAAGCAAGAGCTAAGTAAAAAGCAAAACATGTGCTTAGGCGGTACATCAGCTAGTTCGTTATTGCCAACAGATTGCCACTACAATACTGAACAATGATTCATCTCAATTATTTTACAAATAATTTGTGACTAATGAATAAATCCAAAGCTGCTCACGCATAGACCTGAAGGCTAATTTCAGGCAATGAATTATTCACTGAACACTATTAAAATGAATGGGGGGGAGGCAACTAGCCATTTGGGAAAGGCTCCCGACAATTGTCCCTACCGCTGTAAATCATATCTGCGAGAAAAGTCAGCGAGAGAGTGACAAAGCTAGAGTATGACAATTGATTCAAACTAATTGGAAGTTAAATTAAATGATAATTAGCATTAATCAATAGTGAGGTTGGCATGCCAGTGCATCCCTCCTTTAGGCAATTCAACTCCAATCCCCCGTGCGCCAATAAGTCTGGTGATCTATGAGCCCTGTGTGTGCCGCTGCCATCAATAAAGAAGCATGTCCCTGCAGCATTGACCTGGAGGGGGCCGGGATGGAAAGAGAACATTTCAGCGAGAGGCAGCTTTGCCATCAAGAGAGGTGGCCGCTGTGCTCTTCCTGCAGCTAATTGCAGCCCACATCAAAGCACAGGGTGCCCTCAAATGACAGAGGCTGGTAGCGGTGTCTCTGTGCCCACCTGCTTTCAAAGAGTACATCACAAGGATCCCTGGCTCAGCATATTATTTGGCTTTTGTTAAGAGCTGTAGTTTCATGTATTTCTCTGGCTCTTTTTCTTGAGCGTGTGCGGTGAGAATGCTATTGGATGACTGGCGTATGAGGAATCCCCAGTATCTGCACAGCATCTCTACTTTGTGCTGAATGCTTCAGCAGGGCCCCAGGAACAAAAACATAATCTGGAAGCTAAGGCTACACATTGTCCCAAACTCCCACTTGCCTCCAAAAGATACAAACTGTAGTAAGGCCTTTATGCTGAAGGTGTACGTGAAGAGGCATTTTCATCAGGATTTCCCACTAGCAGTGATTAATGAGGGGAAACGACAATATTCAATATATTTCAAGCCTGGCTATGTTGAAAATGATGGGCAAAGAGTCTGCTTAAAAGAATATTTGAGTATCTATCTTGAGGTTAAGGGTTTGATGCAGAAGATTCTAATTTCTGTTCAGTATTTAGCGCTGGGACGTGTTTTCAGTCCTAAGACTCAGTCACAAAACATATGAAGCAGTAATGAAGAGGGTGCAATTGAACACGAGTGGAGTTCCTTGCCTGCTGCAAAACCACAATCATTTCCTGCATATCTGGGATTAGGAAAAACAGCTCCCAGTGTCGTCGGTGTACGATTTCCAAACACATTTTAGCTCCAGCACCCTTCGTTTTAGAAGTTATTGCTCAAACACTCTATCATATGTGGTGTTTTTCCCAAGACTTAAACTCCTAGTGAGTTTTGCCCCTGGGTGCAAAAGACAAGTTCTAACCCACTTCTCTGGAACACGTGCTTGGATTCTGTAAAGTTTGAATGGAGAAACTTTAATGGGGATAGAAAAAACTTTGTCTATTTCCACAGTAGCAGTGTGATCGTGCACTTCTATACATCTCTACTTAGAAGTTTGCCCCATTATTATTATTATTACTACTACTACTACTACTACTACTACTACTACTACTATCATCATCATTATTAAATGTATATACTGCCATTCATCTGAGGGTCACAGCATGGTCTACAATATAAAAACAAAAAAATACATCCCATAGTAACCATAATAACAAACAAAAACTATAACAACTCCCCCCAGTTAAGAAGACCATAGATTGTTTAATTAGTCAAAGGCTGGGGAGAAGAGGAGTGTTTTTGTCTGGCATCTAAAGATATGTAACAAAGGCACCAGGCAAACCTTCCTGGGGAAAGCATTCCACAAGTGGCGAGCCACTGTAGAGAAGGCTTGTTCTCATGTTGCCACTCTCTGAACCTCTCGTGAAAGCGGCACACAAAGAAGGGCCTTAGAATATGAATGGTCACAGGTTCCAGATTGGTACATATGGGACAATGGAATTTACTCCTGGATAACTGAGTACTGTACAGGATTGTAGGCTTCATGGGGAAGCTGATAAGCCAAAATAGGCACAGCTTTTCAGGAATGTACAAATGTGCCTCACTGCTTGTGGTTATAGCTTACACCCTGACATACTCCTTTTTCATGAATTCCAGACATCCATGCACCTTCTTTGGGTGGCTAAGAGCAGAGCTGTGTTATTCTTCAGGCTTCTGGAGGCAACAAAGTATTATCCTGCATGTGTGAAAAGTATGTGGTAATGTTATACATGAATACTGATGTATTATTTGCTTAGGCTAAATTTAAACCCCACCGGTCTACTACCCTTAGTATTGCAAGATTGTCATGAGAGCGCTTGCACTAAAATTGTCAACCAAAAGTTTTACTTTTCTGGTTTATTACCACAACAGTTATTAACACTGGGCTTCAGTGCCTATATGATACCAAGCGACAGAATAATTTGGCCATGATAAGGACATTTTGTCCATGGTATGATTATTTCCCACCTATTTTGACACGTTGACAGCTACTATTATCCATACCAGGTCGTTCAACCATTGCTACTGTGTCCTTTTTTCTAGCAGATCAAGATAATCAGGTGACAGCAAAAACTGCAATTTCTTAAGCAAGGGCAATTAGAATAAGATCTGATATTTGAGTATTGATTTAAACCTTCAGAATATATTTTGTATAGTTAAGTTTTTGCCTCTATCTTCAGTACATTTTATTTTATTGCTATCGCTAGTGGCTGATGCAAATAAAGATTCTTCTTCTTCTTCTATGTGGTAATGTTATACATGAATCTATAAATATTATTCTATTTCAAGTACAGTTGAAAGGAATTATTCCTTTGCACATTTTGACTTGCATTTAGAAAGTGATTGTGTGTATCATCATTGCACAATGCAAAGAAGTGCAAGTCTCCAGCCTCAACCTTTGAATGGCCAAACATATCAAGAGAACTCAGTCCTGTTTAGTCTTGCTACAATCAGTTGCCAAGTGTATATTTTTACCCTTTTCTTTTTGAGGTGTTATGATTCTGAGATCAGTGTTTGTGTGCATATGAAGGTATGCACCTAAGACCCATTTTCTACATAATGGCTGTATCTGCCTAATGGCATAGGAGTCAGCCCTGTTTATCTCTTTAACTTGGACCTGAAAGAAGGAGCTAAGGTACTACTCCAATACCTTACCACATATAGAGTGTTGTTGGTTGTTGTTGTTGTTTAGTCGTTCAGTCATGTCTGACTCTTTGTAACCCCATGGACCAGAGCATGCCAGGCACTCCTGTCTTCCACTGCCTCCCGCAGTTTGGTTAAACTGCTGCTGGTAGCTTTGAGAACACTGTCCAACCATCTCATCCTCTGTCGTCCCCTTCTCCTTGTGCCCTCAATCTTTCCCAACATCAGGGACTTTTCCAGGGAGTCTTCTCTTCTCATGAGGTGGCCAAAGTATTGGAGCCTCAGCTTCAGGATCTGTCCTTCCAGTGAGCACTCAGGGCTGATTTCCTTCAGAATGGATAGGTTTGATCTTCTTAGTTCATGGGACTCTCAAGAGTCTCCTCCAGCACCATAATTCAAAAGCATCAATTCTTTGGCAATCAGCCTTCTTTATGGTCCACAGGCTCACCAATATGCCGCACATCTGTAGATACACATAGAACTATTAGAGTAAACTGGTAATTAGCTGTCTCCTGTGTGGATCAGATTGTGGAAATATTCTTACCTTAGTAAAGCTAGCAGGAGTTCACTGAGTCCTTTATCTAATTTAATAATGGGTCACTTATGAGTCTAGGAGATAGAACACTAAACTTGGAATCAGATGTTTGTGTTCTCTTCTTCTATTATTTTTTTCTGAATTTTTCGCCAAATGATCATGGCTGTGGTCACATAATAATAATAATAATAATAATAATAATAATAATAATAATAATAATAATAATTTATTTATACCCAGCCCATCCATCTGGCCAGGCTTCCCCAACCACTCTGGCTTCCAACAGAATATTAAAATACAATAGTCCGTCAAACATTAAAAGCTTCCCTAAACAGGGCTGCCTTCAGATGTCTGCTAAAAGTCTGGCATTCTACAGGGTGGGTGCCACTACCGAGAAGGCCCTCTGCCTGGTTCCCTGTAACTTGGCTTCTGACAGCAACAGAACTGCCAGAAGGCCCTCGGCACTGGACCTCAGCCAGATCATGTTATTCCAGAATAAATGGCTGGAGAATTTAGACTGAAGTTTCCAAAGTCCTCACATGAGTTCAGCACCCTGTTCCACAAGAACTAGGTTGGCAATTTCCTTACATTTGCCCATAGGAAGATGTCAAATTTTAAGAGTCAGCCAGTTTGCAAAAGAAGCCGAGGCATGTGTTTGCAAGGATCCTAGCACTGGTCTCTCCTTGCTGTTTCTTTGCTTAAAACACCACTGTTGAATACTGCCATGCAGAAGAATAGCCTTTCCCTCCTTCCTGCTGTCTCTCTATTTAAGAAAGCCCAAGTCGCCGTTTGTAGATATTAATAGTTTAACATGTAACCAGATTACTGGACAAAAAACAAATCGCATGTGGGCTGGTCTTCATACAGAAGATGCTTTGATGCATCAGTTGCAGCCCTTATGCTTCTGCATGTCTCTCTCTCCGCCTGAGTCACCCCCCACCTGCACCCCCAACTCCTCCCCATCAATATACTGCTTGTTCAGCCTCACACAGATTATTCATTTCTTGGCATTGAAGCTTCTACTCCAAAGAATTAACATTTGGATTTTATTTACCGGCTAGAGGAGTGCCAGGGATACAGCTGGGCGTCATTGCACAAGCTATTTTGATGGGGAAATCAATGACAAATTGAGAAAAGAGGAGGATCAAACAAAGAGCCCTATGCGATCACTGTTGGAAAACATCACATCAGTGATTCATTGACTTTTGACAAAGAAGGAGGTGGAAAGGGAGGGAAAGGTGAATCCCCTCTCCGAGTCTCACACATAACTACCCAATCCTTCCTAAGGTTGAAAGTCGTAGCAAATTGTAGCTAAACCCAGCTTCATTCCCCCCAGCACCAGCACCTCTGCCGAATGGGGAGGGCGGACACGCAAATGTTTATTGTTATTCTAATGAGATTTCACTGAGCGGGATTTGAAAATAAAATACATTTCCTGTTGGAGACCACGGGCTGTGAGCTGCGAGGGAAAGCACAGCCCTTGGCTTGGCTCAGCTCTAAATAATCACTTATGTTCCAAGGAGCTATTCTTATTGGCGAGGTCTCCCCAGCACCTGCGGTTAGAAGAGCCCTAGGCAAGTCCAAGCACTTCATTTAGATGTTCCTTATTACAATCAGTCAGACCCCATTCCTTGTAGCCACAGAGAATTCAATGCTTAGCCCACATGCCTTACAAAATTAAAAACCCAGAAAGACAGGCAGATTAAAAAGGGTGGGGGGAGGAATTGAGGAATACACAGGGGTATGAATGGTGTTGTCTATTTACAACAGCTTTTGCTGTACAGTGGTACCTCAGGTTACATACACTTCAGGTTACATACGCTTCAGGTTACAGACTCTGCTAATCCAGAAATAGTGCTTCAGATTAAGAACTTTGCTTCAGGATGAGAACAGAAATTGTGCTCCGGCAGTGTGGCAGCAGCAGGAGGCCCCATTAGCTAAAGTGGTGCTTCAGGTTAAGAACAGTTTCAGGTTAAGAACAGACCTCCGGAATGAATTAAGTACTTAACCCGAGGTACCACTGTAGTTTCAGCCACCCATGGGTAAATGACTCAGCGACACGCCTTACATTAGCAAAGTTTCTTTGTGAATTTTAGTTGGTTCTGACAAAGGTGTTCTTTCTGGGCACTGTTTTTATTTTGTTTCTAATGTACTGCCTGGAAATTTTTTTAAAAAAAATCTTCTATTGGGATTGCAAATTTAGATACAATGCTATATATGTCCAATCAGAAATTCCATTAAGTATAATGGAACTTTCTTCCAAGTGTGCGTAGCAAAGATGGATAATTTCAGGCGCAGGGGCCGAATGTGGTCCTCTAGGCCTATCTGACTCTTGAAACTTCCCCCAAGCCATACAACCCTACCCCTCAGACTGCATCCCTCACTGGCCTTATTTCACACCCCAATGCTTTTGTGTTGCCTTTGCCTGCATTAGAATTAATAGTATAACTTTATAAACCCCAAATTATGTTGCACCCAGACTGGAAAGTGTAATGCACATACGCCATAACACTACGGGTATGTGATTGTTGTTTCTGCAATGATCAGGCTTCTGTTGACTACCATGATATCTAATTACTAGTTTTACTACTAGTTCAGTGAACAAAAGAGGGTGTGCTCTGTAAGCAATAGGCAAAGGAGGATAAGTGAGCATCTATTATTAAATTCTTTTGACTTTTGTTTTTTTTAATATTTATTAAGTTTTCACAAATTATAAAATACAAACAAACACACACAAAAACAAACAAGTATAATTTCAAGTCCTTATTCTCCTAAACCTTACTTCACCGACCTCCTCATACCTCCCCTTTCTGCATTCCAATTTCAAATGTTTAGTTCAGCAAATCCTCACCCTTAATTTAATCTAATTATAATCCTTTCTTTTCTTTTAACCTAATCTTTACAGCTGTAATCCGCTTACTTCTATGGCTGCAACATTTTAACACTCATTAATTTTACAATGTCTCTTAAGATAGATCTTAAATTTCTTCCAATCTTCTTCCGCCGTCTCTTTTCCCTGATCTCGGATTCTGCCAGTCATTTCAGCCAGTCCCATGTAGTCTATCACCTTCATCTGCCATTCTTCCAGAGTGGGTAGATCTTGTGTCTTCCAATACTTTGCGATGAGTATTCTTGCTGCTGTTGTAGCATACATAATGTTGTAGCATTCTTTTGACTTTTGAACTATGCTAAGAATTTATTACAACCCCTGAGTTTTCAGGATGTAGTGCAGTATAACATTAGATAAATATACTTAGGATTTACGATTTCTATCGGAGAACAGTAGAGTTGTTGTTTGGAAAAGGAATCTTCACATTCTTGGCTCTTCATTTCCCCCTCCCCACCCCAAACCACATGATCATTGGGCTGAGTGGAACAGAGCAAAAATCCCAGCAACACAGAGAAGGCCAGAGACATAGGAGAAATGATCAGTTAGTTCTCTGAAGAGAAAGATCATGTACAAAAACATCCCTAACCATACTTAGCAAGAGCTCAGATATCTTTTAAAGCCCTTCTGGTGCAAAAAGGGTGAGTCTCCCTTGACAGGCTTGCATTCAATCTTTTTTTTTTCTGAGGTGGACCAACGGTGATTGTTTTCGCTGCTGGAATTTGATTCTTGTGTGTCTGTTTGTGATTCTTCCCTGTTTAGAAGAGAAAAACAAAAAACAAAACCCCAGGATATACACTGGAATGTGTACCCCCAGGTCTGGTCTTTTAAGGCTTTGTTTAGGAGCTCTAAACCCACCTTGGCTTGGACAGGTGTTGGAGTGTCTCTGTCAAAGAGTTCGGTGAAACATCTTTTCTTCTTTCTGATAAAAGAGAATATGATAGTTTCCTTTTTAGCAGAATGATCTAAGATCTTTTTTTTTTACGCTTACATGAACACAGGTGCTCTTCTAAATGAGAGGAAGAAGGTTTGTTTGTTTTCGCTCTTTCTCTTAAAGTGCAGGACTTAACCCTCAGCTATTTGGACACAAGTAATGTTACAGCAGGCTGTATTGCAGTACGAGGATGCCAACTTTCGATGCCTCGATATCAGCATTCACATTAAAAACCAACCATAGCGCTTACCTGCATTGAGTATGGTTCTCACTGTAGTAGGCTGCTTTGGACCATAATTTTGGGTGGAAAGGCAGCTACAAATAAAGGGATGATTATGGTGAACTCCCTTCTCTTAAACTTAAAAAGCCTCACCAACAACATCTTGACTGTCAGAAAGAGGTAGGAAGATGAAATTGTTGGACACCACCCCAACCTCCCAACAGTGTGAGATCACAAGGGTTCTGGGTTCTTACCCAGGGTTTGTGCTTCCTGTGGAGTCTTTATGATATCTGGTTTATTCACACATATATACAACCTGAGCCTATGATGGAGATGTTCACAGCATCAATACCCCAAAAGGGTCTTGTTTCTCCCACAGCCACATCCTTGCATTCAAACAAAAATCAGACATTGTTCTTTCTGAAACTTGCTGCTTTTTCTTCTGGCCTACATACTGCAGCTCAACTCTGGCTTTTCCTTCTAACTAACCACAATTTGGGGGAGGGCCCACAATTTGGGGGAGGGGTGGGGGGGCCAACCCATTTGCTGACTCACTCAGAGCCCCATTCCTTTGTTTCCCTTAATAGCCCATTACCCAGGCTATTACCATAACAACAGGAAGCTATTCTCTTATATTTTAACACTTGCTGGATCCAGGATCCTGCATACAGCCTATGACCTCCCCCTGCCCCCACCCCCAAAAACCTCAGTGTGCATCAATGCAGAGAGGGGGGAGAGAGAGCTACTGGTGCTCTGTTGTTTGTGCTGAATTAAAGACAAAACAATTTATGGTCCAAGGTTACAGTGACCTAAAGAGTTATTTCTGAAGAACTTAAGTCATCCTAAATGGCAAAAGGCTGTTGTCAAAGGACCAGGAAACACCAGTGGATAAAACGAGTTTTAGGAGGAGAATATGGAACATTACTCTTTCTTTCTTTCTTTCTTTCTTTCTTCCTTCCTTCCTTCCTTCCTTCCTTCCTTCCTTCCTTCCTTCCTTCCTTCTTTTTTTTATAAATACAGACCATTTATTCAAGTTCTAATAAGAATAAGGTCCTGATTTGCCATTCAAAGGGTTTGCTACTAAGCTCTGAGTTGTGGCTTTGGTACTGCCATAGAGCTGGTAGGCCGCCACAACAATCTGCCTTGCCCTAGAGATTTCAGCCAGGTTTTCATGAAGATTAGTTTTGGGAATCTTCATGCCTGGAATAGCTTTAATGTTTTATAAGAGGAGTGGGAAACTGTGGTTCTTCAGATACCTCCCATTATCCCTTACCACTGGCCATGCTGGCTGGACCTGATGGGACTTGGAGTTCACCTGAGGGAAGGCACAGGTTCATCATCCCTGGTTTAAAGTCTTCAAAAGAGATAGACCATGATCCTCTTGCTAACCTTACAAAAGGAAGTAGTTGTACTGCTGAAGTGTTGGGATTTTATATGCTCAGTGTGAATGAATCTGAGCAAGAAATGAGACTGCATCGCTTGAGACTGGGGGCAAGTATAAGAGTGTTCAGGTTAATTTATAGGAAAGGATGTGTGCAGAGCATATACAGTAAGGAACAGCTATGTACATCTTGTGTGGGCAATTTCTCTCTCTCTCTGGACTCAGCTATACTGCTGCAAATAAAATGTTTTAAGTGTGTTTTATGTTCAATAAACACTAGATGTTGATGATGAGCCTTATGGAAAATTCAATGTAATTTTTAATATATATATATTTAAATCATTTTCAGGACATTCTCTCTCTCTCTCTCTCTCTCTCTCTCTCTCTCTCTCTCTCTCTCTCTCTCTCTCCCCCCCCCTTATACAGACTGGAAAACTGATGCTTTCAGAGGTTGCAAGAAAATAGATGTGCCAAAGTAGAGAAATGCACATTTTACGAGTGAAAGTGTGCTACATCCTAACACAAAAGATGAACATTGTAATCTATTTTTGTAGATTCCAGTCACTTTACTAACAGTTTACTTACTGCTGAAAAGCACCCTCTGATCTAGCATCCTGCTTTCAGAATGCCTTGCAAGGTGCCTATGGGAAGTCCATGAGCAAGACATGAGCACAGCAGCGCTCTCCCAACATGTGTGCGTCCCGAGGCAACTGGTATTTAGAAGCATACTGCCTTGGATACTGGAATTAGTACATGGGTATCATGACTAGTAGTCACTGATTGTCAGGGACTGACAGGATGCGGACAAGGGGACCAAAGTCTCACACGGGAGAGGGGGTCAGTGATTTGGGGAAAACTGCACCGGCCAAGAGGCAGAATTAGAGGCCCGGGAGGCTTCAGAGCTGGAAGGTGGAGCACAGGATGGGTCAGAAGTAGGAAGAGGCAGGTCAGGTAATTGAAGGGCCAGGTGCTACCCTACCTTCTCCTGCACCACTGTCTCCCAGAACCAGCAGGGGATTGAAAATGAATGAGCACTATTAGAATGGGATACGAAAGATGAAGAGGTAAAATCAGTTGTGATTAAATGGGCACAAGATGTAGGTCACAACATTATGATGGAAAATTGTGGAAAATTGTGGAAAACTGATTTAAAATTTACAGATTGTTCCCTATTGAAGGAGAATTACAGATGGTACACGACACCAGTGCAGCTAGGGGAAATGTACAAAACTAGTTCAAATATATGTTGGAAGTGTAAGGAAAAGGAGGGGACATTTAATCATATGTGGTGGGACTGTAATGTAATTAAATTTTGGGGGGAAATGAATTGAAGAAAATGTTCCATTTAACATTTGTTTAAAAACCTGAAGCATTTTTGTTAGGGATTGTAGGGAAAGATCTGCCAAAAAAGCTGAAAAACATATTCATGTATGCAACAACGGCCGCGAAAGTTCTAATAGCACAAGGATGGAAGACTGAAGAAACCCCAACTAAAGAATCATGGCAAGAAAAATTGATGGACTATGCAGAACTGGCAAAAGTGACATATAAGCTATGGGACATGGATAACTGTGACTTTAAAGATGAATGGGAACCTTTTACAAAGTATTTGAAGACACAACAAAGCGAACTGGACTCCTTGGTTTCCCTGGACTGGACTGAACTGGACTCCCTGGTTGCCCTAACAGATGATCTTCGTAGACAGCTGGATCGAGGCGGGTTGGGGCTGCTGATTCTTCTAGATCTGTCAGCAGCTTTTGACATGGTCGATCACGAACTCCTGGACCACCACCTTGCCAACGTGGGGATCCAGGGCACAGTCCTTCAATGGCTGCACTCGTTTCTCTCTGGTCGGGGACAGAGGGTGGCGCTTGGGGGGGAATTGTCATCACGCCACTCCTTGGTGTGTGGAGTGCCTCAGGGTGCGATTCTCTCCCCGATGCTTTTTAATATCTTTATGCGCCCCCTCGCCCAGCTTGTCCGGAGTTTTGGGCTGGGTTGCCATCAGTATGCTGATGACACCCAACTCTATCTGTTGATGGATGGTCATCCTGACTCGGCCCCAGACACACTGACCAGATGTTTGGAAGCTGTGGCTGGATGGTTACGTGGGAGCTGGTTGAAGCTAAATCCTTCGAAGACAGAGGTCCTGTGGCTGGGACGGGACGATATGGGATTGGGGGGGGGCAACTCCCATCTCTTGCGGGGACGCAATTAGTGCCAGCACCGTCTGTTAAGAGTTTGGGTGTAATCTTCGATACCTCCCCCTCCATGGAGGCGCAGATTGCAGCTATAACAAAGGCGGCATTTTTCCATCTCCGCCAAGCTAAGCAGTTGGCTCCTTATCTCTCTCGCCCTGACCTAGCCACCGTGATCCATGCGACGGTCACCTCCAGACTGGATTATTGTAACTCGCTCTACGTGGGGCTGCCCTTGAGACTGACCCAGAAACTCCAGCAGGTGCAGAATGCTGCAGCGAGACTCCTTACGAGGTCTTCGCTGCGAGATCACATTCACCTAGTGCTATACCAGCTGCACTGGCTCCCGGTGGAGTACAGGATCAGGTTTAAGGTGCTGGTTTTAACCTTTAAAGCCCTATACGGCATAGGACCCTCGTACCTATGGAACAGCCTCTCCTGGTATGCCCCACAGAGAAACTTACGGTCTTCAAATAAAAACATCTTGAAGGTCCCAGGCCACAGAGAGGTTAGGCTGGCCTCAACTAGAGCCAGGGCTTTTTCGGCTGTGGCTCCGATCTGGTGGAACACTCTGTCACAAGAGACTAGGGCCCTGCGGGACTTGACATCTTTCCGCAGGGCCTGCAAGACAGAGCTGTTCCACCAGGCCTTTGGCCAGGGCACAGCCTGACTCCCTCCCTCGGCAATCTTCGCGGAGCTCTGGTCCAATGGTTGCCAGTGGTTTGTTTTGAATTAATTTTATAATGAATGATTTTAGAGTGTTGTGTTGTACTGTTGTACTGTTTTATTGTTGTTAGCCACCCTGAGCCCGGCTTTGGCCGGGGAGGGCGGGATATAAATAAAAATTATTATTATTAGCTTGCTTTGAATAAACATTCACAAACTTTTTAATGATAATAATCAGCAAAATAGTTTGAGGATCTATACAACTTTGTAACATGCAGAAAACAGCATTCTCAGAGAAATCAAAGACTGGAACTGAGGGAAGCTGGGGGTTGGGGGGTTTGTGTGGGAGGGTGGGGCGAGGGAGGAAAAATTATGTTTCTGGATAATGTGTTTTGTTTTAATTTTGAATAAAAAAGTTTTTTTTAAAAAAAAATAAGAAAATGAATGAGCAGAGGAAGTTGCCACATAACTGCTCCATGGAGCGTGGGCCTGGGAATTGCTGCCTCGATGCTAGAAAGTTATTGTTGGCTGAAGTTAGAGTAGAGCTTTTAAAAATCTAGAATGGAAGTGGAAAAAGAATCTTGTCACCCAACAAAGTCAAGGTTCCAGTATACAGTGAAGTGATTGGCGACTACTACAACAGACTAAAAGGCTAATAGCATACAGTCGGAGGCACTTCAGGATACACTGCAGTAAAATAGGAGAGCAATCATACAGAATGTCACAGGAGATGTCATGAATATTTGTGACAAGGATGAGCAGCATTCTCAGTGACAAATAAGTACATTTCATTGCCCTTGACCACCCTATTTTCAAACGATTTCCCATTTTACTTAAGTGCTTGTTATTGTTAGTTCTGCCTTTGTAAATAGCAACACATTTCTTACACTTCATAGCCAAGTTGCACATTACAGTTACTGAAAATGCTTTCTTGCTACGTGTGAAATATTTTTGGGGGAGGAGACTGTACTTGAATGACTGAGAGGTTTAAAAAGAGTTTTAAAATATTTCGACAGAGTCCCTGGAGGAATAAACTACACAGTCACCAACCAAGGCTCACCCCCCATACTTTCATTATAGTTACCATTATGTTCTCTGCTCATGGATTTAGGATATAACAATGATTTATTCTAAACTAGTTCCTAGTCTGCTAAACTGCTGAAGAACATTCTCTTTTCCAGATAATGCATTAGCCAGCAAACAGTGTAGCTATGCCATACAGTGTGGCTCTTTTGCCTGCCTTCCCAGAACATCTGTGAACCAGAAAACAAGGAAATTTGAGAAAGAGAAGACAAACTGGTTATTGCAAGAACTTGGGCCAAATAATGCTGCTTCTCAAGAGCTATGTGCAATATAGCTAAACCTCTCATAAGCATCTGTACTTGTGAGTCTTTATCCAGACAAAGCAAAAAGAATTGTGAGTTGTTCCATTATAATTTACTTGACTTCACAACACCTTTCAAGATTGATTATTCTAACGTTATTGCCATTCATATTGCAATGGGATGTTGTTGCTGCTGTTGTTGTGTTTTTATACTGCAAACTGCCCTGTGATCTTCAGATGAAAGGCAGTATATAAAATTAATTTAATAAATTAATGATGATGATGATGATGATAGGGAAATCTGTGTTGGATACATTTTTAGTCCCCAGCTAGCTATAATTCAAGAGCTGCCCTGAACATTGCCATGGGAGGGTGCTGCATGACTCACATTCTCAGAAGCAGGAAAGGTTTTATGGTTTTATTGTCTCTTCAAGCAAAATACATGTCCTATCTTCCCGAAGCCACACTGAGAAATAAGCTCCCAGTTAAGTACCATTAAAGGACATGACTATCCTAATTGCTAGCTATTCCTTTCCTGGCATTTTTGTGCTTGGTAACAAACCAAGAAACAAACCAGACTAGCACCCTAGTCTGATTAACCAAGAGTCCCAAAGCAAAATTCCACTTTCAAAAACATCCTTTTGGGTAAGATAGTTTTTTACCTAATGAAGGTTATATGTGCCAGAAATTGTCAGTCCTGGGAAACCATTGTCTGAGTTTAGAGCTGGATCAGCAAACTTCAAACAATACAGAGCCAGATTAGAAACTTGGATTTGTGTGTATGTCCTTTTAGAAAATGCATTGGTGCTTTTATCTTTCATTGTTGTTTAGTCGTTTAGTCGTGTCCGACTCTTTGTGATCCCATGGGCCAGAACACGCCAGGCACTTCTGTCTTCCACTGCTTCCCGCAGTTTAGTCAAACCCATGCTGGTCCTCGAGAACACTGTCCAACCATCTCGTCCTCTGTCGTCCCCTTCTCCTTGTGCCCTCAATCTTTCCCAACATCAGGGTCTTTTCCAGGGAGTCTTCTCTTCTCATGAGGTGGCCAAAGTACTGGAGCCTCAGCTTCACAATCTGTCTTTCCAGTGAGCACTCAAGGCTCCACTTAAGAATGGATAAGTTTGATCTTCTTTGGCCCAGCTGCTTCATCAGCTCTGAATCTACTTGTACTTGTCCTCCGCTCTTCCTCAGTAGCATGTTGGATGCCTTCCGACCTGAGGGGCTCATCTTCCAGTGTCATAACTTTTATATGCCTGTCGTCTTTGTCCATGGAGTTTTCTTGGCATGGATACTGGAGTGGCTTGCCGGTTCCTGCTCCAAGTGTATCACGTTTGGTCAAAACTCTCCACTATGACCTGTCTGTCTTGGGTGGCCCTGCACAGCATAGCTCACAGTTTCTCTGAGTTATTCAAGCTCCTTCGCCACAACAAGGTAATGAATCCATAATTCATTACTTATCAATAAAAATATCCTTTTTTTGTTCCAGTAGCTCTGAACTGGTACAGTTCCTCCAGTTAAATAATATACCCTTGTGCCTAGGCCAAGGCTGGGGAATCTTTCTTAGCCCAGGCTCTGTACACCAGTCATGGGTGTGGCATGGGTGTAGAGAAGTGTGAGGAGCATTGCATTTACCCTGATAATGAATTGGGGTTCTTTGAGTAAGAAGAATTCCCTTTGCCCTTGCTCTCATTACTCACCTGGGTACTTAGGAGTACTCATTCTTAAGCATGTTTTTTAAGGCACAAAAACTATGGCTGCAATCCTGTGTATGCTTAACCTGGAATTGTTCTGCACATGAGTAGGCCGTATTTTTTCAAGAGGTTTCCAGCATTTTCTCTTGCAAATAAAATAAGTGAAATTAGCACTAGATGCACCATTTATGAAGATGCAGGAAACTGTCTATGCTGGCCAGAAGAACTGCACTGTGTGCTATAAAGCCATTGGCTACATGACTAGATCTTTCCTGACTTCCCCACTGAGCTCTCTAAAAGAGACGACATATCCTGCAACAGCACTTTACTGCAACAACATGTTACAAAAGCTAATATTGCCTTTAGCGGCACATGCATTAGAAATATGATTGTTGATATGCTAAGTGATTTTTTAATAGACCTTGTTAAACACATTTGCTTCAGAGACCTCAAGCTATCTATCACCAGAGTGATTTTCTTTCTTTTCTCTTTTTTTAGGCTTAGTGAGGTGAAATACCTTTCCCCTGTAGACTTCCCCTACAAATTGCTTTTCAATAATCCAAGCATAGCCATGAGGATAACCTGCTCACAGCCCTCTTCTGCATGACAATGGGAATTCACAAATGTGTCACCTGCAATTATAACTTCAGCCTTGACATGAGATGGAACTAAAGATATGGTAGCTCAGCCTAATTAGAGACAGAGCTGAACTGGAGCAGGGACAGGCCCTTCTCCAGCAGGATGAAATGAGAGATGCACAACTGAGAAAGAATAGAGAACTAGCTATTATTTGGGAAGAAATAGAAGATGCTAAGAAAATGCCAACCCAATTTACAATTTCATTGCAAACCAGAGGGGGGAGGAATCTCCCCTTCATGTTTACTGCAAGGAATCCCCCCTCCTATCATGAACTGCAGCTGCAAATTTCTGTGTAACTACATATTGCTGAGGTCATGTCTTAACGAAGACCAAACTTTATTGCAGTATGAAGTTTCACAAGCCTAAAATGTGTAACAGGACATCCTCTAATTCATTGTCAGTAAATGAAGCTGAGCTTAGATTTCATATGAAAAAACACAAAAGGCAACCATTTACATCATGCGGCCATTCTCTCTGCTCCCATCTCGTTTGCTAGAGTCTATTGGGAAAAGGTCGTCCAAGCAAATAATAGATACACAAAATATTGTTACGAGTTTGGGTTTGAAAGATGTATGCTATATGCTAGATCCTTCTAACCCCTGGATCCAGCAAGTGTTAAAATGTAAGCCAGGCTACCTCCCTTGTTTCGGGGAGATTGCCTAGGTGATGGGCCATTAGAGAACAAAGGAAAGAAATTCTTAGCACTGAAGGTAGTTTATCTGGCTTTCCATTTGTTCCTCACAAATTGGCAAGATACTTAGGCTGACAGGTGTTACAGAGGAAATCGGCCTTGTTCCCATTCTAGGTATCTCCCTAAGCATGTTTGTTATGACCAAAATACATCTTGGATTGTTTAGATATGGTTCTAATTAGCTGGTACCCCTAATACTGAGGCATCAGGCATAAGCCTGCATTTTATTAATGTTTGATCAGGACTTGTATATTAAAGAGTGAGCTTAAAAGATTTTCAAACGATTCATGCCAGGCAAGAAGGCTAGCTGCTTAAGAAAACCTTGGCCATTCTCCTAAGACAAGGGGCCCCTTTTGATTTATAGCAGAAAACAATTCTCAAAGTCGTAAAAGCTGAAAATACAGACTAAGAGCAGGACATTGACCCTACATGTTACAGAAGATAACAAAGGCAGAGATAAATATAATTAGGAATGGGCAAATAGTAAAATGATACCATGGGCCTCTCTTAAACCTTGAGCTGTATTTTCCAAGGCCAGAGGCAAATGGGAGAAAAAACATCTAGCTGGCAGAAAGAGAGGCTTTTTGGGAAGTCTTTTTAAAGCATCTAGCTGGGAAGTCTTTTTAAAGCTGTTTCTTCCTTAAACAGATAATGGGAAAAGCAGCTTGCTGAAGGGGGGGGGGATGTAAACTGAAGAGCCTTCTTCTGAAACTGTTTTAAACTGAGTTCTTCTTTTTTTTTTCTCTTTCTCTCTCTACTTTAAAAAGGCCTTATTCCTTTTAAAAGGTTACCTATGATAATGTATGAAATATATTAGCTTAAATATATTGGCTTAAATGTAACTATGCAAAGGATTTAGAAAGTAACAGATTTAGATGTTAGATTCTTATTTCATAGAATCATAGAGTCCTAGAGTTGGAATAGACTACAGGGGCCATTGAGCCCAGCCTCTTGCCAGACAAGAAGACGCCATCAAATGCTGTCCTGATATATGGCTGTCAGACATTTGTTTAGAAACCTTCAAATGAAGGATATCTTTCAATGTTGATGTGAAACTCAAGATCCTTGACATATGTTTAAGATAAAAATTTAAGATTAACCATTTGTTTTAGAAGGCAATAGGGCAGGGAGGGCAAGAGGTGAGCTGGTAATTAAGATTCCTTGTTGAGACACATGTAAGATATATTACTACTTATTTGTCATTTATAGATGTAACAATATATAGCTCTTTGTGTTCCTTATAAGGACAGGAGGATGTGGGTGTATCTTTTAGGATTGGATATAGCAATCAGCCAATAGGAAATCCAACCAGGCTGATTGGACAGAGGCAGCCACAGGAGGAGCAAAGGGGGCTGGATTAAGGGAATATAAGGGCTGGCCATAATGGCAGGAGCCAGGCCAGAGCTTGGTAACCATATACCACTGTGCCTCTCATTTATTTGTCTGACAAATAAATAATTATTTTAATTTCTCTATTGCTGCGTTGAATATTTCATTCCAGCTAAGCGTTAACCACAAGCAGGGTGCTACATTTTATGGTGCCTGCGACTCGGATAAGTGGTCTGCTGGAACGCAGCGCCTTCGCCTCACTGGACGGGGTACAAGAGAGAGGACAACTGTGCCTACCCAGCGCGCACTGGAAAAATTTTTTCCAGGGGAACGCAGCAGTCTCGTCTGTCTGATACCCTGCTCACTGGCGGCGACGGACCGGGGGGAAACGGAACCAACCAAGGGTAAGTGCACAAAGGGATTTTTGGCCCTCCAATTAACTGGGAGGAAGAGAAGTCTTGATCAAACTTCTGCGTCTCAGTAAGTGGGAACTGAGTACGCTAGGTGGTTGGATACATCAGATGGTGATCTGGTGGGGGAAAAGGGAAGAATGGGAGGTAGTGTGTGGTGAAGTATCTAACGCATTGTATGTGTGAGAAAGTACAGAGCAATCTGTAGCTGACCTGAGTGTGGAGTGGGTAGTACTTCGGTTCCCAGTGAGGCGACTCCATCTGGGCAAGGAAACCCACGAAGCGTGTGTGTGAGTGACTGAGTGGATACTTCACAGGGCCATACAATGGGAGTTGGGGGTTCAAAAGGGGAAAATACACCTCTTGAATGTATGTTAAATAATTTTAAGAAAGCCTTCTCAGGGGCATATGGAGTCAAAATGACGCCAGAGCGCTTGAGAACGTTATGTGAATTAGAGTGGCCGAAGCAAAATACTGGATGGCCATCTCAGGGAACTTTTGATATAAATTTAGTAAGCAAACTTTGGCCTAACATCGCCAAAGAAATTGGAGGGTGCCCAGAACAATTTTCATATATAGATTCCTGGCTGAGCACATTAAATAAAAATCCTCCATGGATAAGGGAATGCAAAGTCCAACGATGCAAATTATTGGCTGTAAAAGCCGAAGCTAGGAAAGGAATCTTGCCAAATAAACTCAAACCCATTTTTGAGGGACCAGAGGAAGAGCTGCTTCCACCTCCACCTTATGCTCCACATCGAAGGGAGCCTAATCCAAACACTCCACCAGTTGTAACCCCAAGGCAAGAAAGTGGAATGAATAATGGGGCTGGAGTCACAGAACTTGATTCCTTGATAGATTATGAAAAATATTTTCAGGAGGCATTGGAGTCCTATAATAAAGCCCAAGCAGAAGTGGTTATTCCACCTGTGAGTCCCAGTAGAACTCCATCTACAGTCTCTTTTAGTGAAACAACTGATTGCCTACCCCAAACTCCTGTACATCCAAGTCCTAGAGAATTATTACAGAAGTTACAGGGAGACCTTAATCGGTCAGCAAGCAATACAGCCAGGCGTATAAAGCTGCTAAAAGAACGCCTTGGGACAAATACCATCCCCTATGATTTGAGGCCTCTAGAGCAAAGCGAAGAGAAAGATCACGTAGTAGCCCCTCTCAGAAGAGTATTTGATGCACTTGAGGAGCCTGTGCTGGTTAACGGGCAACTCGGACCACGGCCACCTCGAACTTCGACCCTGCAATATATTCCATTCACGACTACAGATCTGATGAATTGGAAAACACACACCCCATCTTTTGCAGAAAAACCTCAGGCTATGATGGACTTGGTGACTTCAATAATAAATACTCATAGTCCTACTTGGACAGATTGCCGCCAGCTCCTGAATACTCTGTTCACCACTGAGGAAAGGAGAGACATAATTGAAAAGGCACAGATATATTTGCGTGAGCAGGCCAGAGTGGGAAATATTTATAATATTGACCGTCATCTCCAAGACAACTTTCCCTTGGAAGATCCTAATTGGGATCCAAACAATGTAATTCACCTGGCCAGACTTACCACCTACCGCCAGACGCTTGTGCAAGGTATCCGCAGGGCATGCCAGAAGCCCACTAATATGTCTAAAGTCTCAGAAGTAGAACAGAAACCAAATGAGAGTCCAGGAGACTTTTTAGAGAGGCTGCAAGAAGCCTATCGTATATGGACTCCTTTTGACCCTGAAGCCCCTGAAAACAGCAGAATGATTACTGCTACATTTGTGGCCCAGTGCGCTTCTGACATTCGTAAGAAAATTCAGAAATCAGAAGGATGGGAAGGGATGCTGATGAGCCAAATTATGGCCATTGCACGCCGAGTTTATCGGAATAGGGATGAGGCTGAGAAACAAGAGAAGAAGAAGTGGCAGAAGGAAAAGATGGTGATGCTAGCCACAGCAGTGATGTGTTACCCATAACACACTGTTTCGTGTTCGGTGCACACCCACAAAAAGACTTAAGTTGTCACCTTTTGAGCTCCTGTATGGGAGACCGCCCTCCTTTGTTCAGGATATTCCAACTGACCTCAAACAAATAGGAGACCATGCGATACAGGGACAAGTGCAATCTCTCTCCCGTGTTTTTGTCTCTCTCCCGTGTTTGTTTGTTTCTCTTAACAGGTGGGTCCTCGAGCGCACGCCGTGCAGCATTGCCGTGCCGATTCATCAGCTCCAGGCTGGCATAGCATATGGGTGAAAGAGTGGAAACGTGATCCACTTGCACCTAAGTGGCGTGGACCTTACACCGTCTTGCTCTCTACTCCAACAGCGGTGAAGGTAGCTGAGGTGACCCCCTGGATTCATCACTCCCGTTTGAAGAAGTCCGAAGGCAGTTGGACGTGCAAAGGTGACCCCTCTAATCCTCTTAAACTGACTCTCTCCAAAAACCCCTGTATCTAGCCCTACCGGGAACGGGCTAGGTCACGGGCAACATTAGACGACCGGCCTGCTGCAGCCACAACCTGGAAGCTGGCTGACCTGCGCACGCCTGAAGCTTGAGGAGCGTCTGAACCAGAGACTGTGAGCGGGAAGATTCTCTTATACAATTGATTGACTGCCCCCTTGTGGAACAATTATCAGGGATATTACACATTGGGGATCCTCGGGATATATGTTTTGGTCTTGGTGGTTCCCCATTCCTGTCACTGGGGGAATTATATTGGGACTAATATTTATTTGCTATCACTATAAGGTAATCTTTTGTGGAAGGAATGCATATGCTAGACATCAACATGATTCTATTATTAATCCTGATCCCTTGGGAAGGGGAAGGGTCCTTGAATCTGGCCAAATTGACTAAATATGGATTCCGCCATGACCACAATATGTGGGTAGGTTTAGCTGAAATGGTAGCCAATGTTGCAAATAGGACCAATTGCCTTGTTTGCTCTCTCGGGCCAGATGATTCAGAGGGAGGTATGCCCTTATTACCGATACCATTAGATGCCATTGGTATGGTAAGCGAAATACCACACCAAACAGAAGTACAGAATTTCCCCGGATGGAACTCAACTAAACCATTACGAGTTATACCTGTACAAGGGGAATTCTGTGTACATAAATCATCAGATGCAGCTGATTCTACCATGATAGGCTCTTCTCATTGTCACTATACTTGGGATAATATTAAGAATACCTGGGCACACGATACTACCTATCGAACTCGGGATGCCTTGCCCTGTGCACCTCCTTTTATTCATGCATGGAAAGTAGTATGGAACATAACTGTGACAGAAAAAGGCAATCTAACATACTGCACTGTGAACTCTCTACCTCTTTTGCTATTTCGCCTTCTGTACTCCACGTACCAAAGACCTCAGACACGATGGTTGTGGTGGATATGTGGAGAATGGGCATACAAGAAACTCCCCTCCAAATGGAGTGGGACTTGTTTCCTGGGATGGGTATTACCACCAATGTGAATTATGCCCACTAGTTCGCCCAAGCGAACACGAAGAAACGCTGATATTTCTCATATAGCAGGAGGAAGTACCCAAAGTTGGAGCGGTACTGATGATTGGCCACCAGAGCGCATTATAGCCTATTATGATCCTGCCTCCTGGAATCCTGGTGAGCTCATACAAGGGGCACGGGATCCTATTTATAATCTAAACAGAATAATTCGATTGCAAGCAGTAGTGGAACTTGTAACCAATGCAACGGCCCGGAGTTTGAGACTTATTGCACAACAGTTGGATGAAAGTAGAGCCGCCATTTTGCAGCTGAAAATGGGAATGGATTATGTACTTGCCAAGCAGGGAGGCCTATGTGGAGTCTTGAACTTGACAGGGAATGCCTGTTGCTTTAACATTTCAGATAATGGTGAGGCAATCCGTGTGTTGGCCACAAAGATGGAGAATATAGCACATGTCCCAGTACAAACATGGGAAGGATGGGATATGGGATGGCTCACCAATTGGTTACCTAATGTCACAGGACTCAAAGGGATACTATTGTCTTGCTTGTTTTTCTTGACAGTAGTGGTAATGGTTTTATGTATGATGCCATGTATCATTTCATGTTTTAGAAGTACAATTAGCAAGATGGTTTCAAATGAAACTCTACCTCATATCATGGCCCTATACAGAGCTTTACCTCAGGAATATGATGAAGGTCAAGCTATCAAGGACACTTGGGACGAAGGTCCTTGAGCTTGAAAGGGGGGAATGAGGCATCAGGCATAAGCCTGCATTTTATTAATGTTTGATCAGGACTTGTATATTAAAGAGTGAGCTTAAAAGATTTTCAAACGATTCATGCCAGGCAAGAAGGCTAGCTGCTTAAGAAAACCTTGGCCATTCTCCTAAGACAAGGGGCCCCTTTTGATTTATAGCAGAAAACAATTCTCAAAGTCGTAAAAGCTGAAAATACAGACTAAGAGCAGGACATTGACCCTACATGTTACAGAAGATAACAAAGGCAGAGATAAATATAATTAGGAATGGGCAAATAGTAAAATGATACCATGGGCCTCTCTTAAACCTTGAGCTGTATTTTCCAAGGCCAGAGGCAAATGGGAGAAAAAACATCTAGCTGGCAGAAAGAGAGGCTTTTTGGGAAGTCTTTTTAAAGCATCTAGCTGGGAAGTCTTTTTAAAGCTGTTTCTTCCTTAAACAGATAATGGGAAAAGCAGCTTGCTGAAGGGGGGGGGGGGATGTAAACTGAAGAGCCTTCTTCTGAAACTGTTTTAAACTGAGTTCTTCTTTTTTTTTTTCTCTTTCTCTCTCTACTTTAAAAAGGCCTTATTCCTTTTAAAAGGTTACCTATGATAATGTATGAAATATATTAGCTTAAATATATTGGCTTAAATGTAACTATGCAAAGGATTTAGAAAGTAACAGATTTAGATGTTAGATTCTTATTTCATAGAATCATAGAGTCCTAGAGTTGGAATAGACTACAGGGGCCATTGAGCCCAGCCTCTTGCCAGACAAGAAGACGCCATCAAATGCTGTCCTGATATATGGCTGTCAGACATTTGTTTAGAAACCTTCAAATGAAGGATATCTTTCAATGTTGATGTGAAACTCAAGATCCTTGACATATGTTTAAGATAAAAATTTAAGATTAACCATTTGTTTTAGAAGGCAATAGGGCAGGGAGGGCAAGAGGTGAGCTGGTAATTAAGATTCCTTGTTGAGACACATGTAAGATATATTACTACTTATTTGTCATTTATAGATGTAACAATATATAGCTCTTTGTGTTCCTTATAAGGACAGGAGGATGTGGGTGTATCTTTTAGGATTGGATATAGCAATCAGCCAATAGGAAATCCAACCAGGCTGATTGGACAGAGGCAGCCACAGGAGGAGCAAAGGGGGCTGGATTAAGGGAATATAAGGGCTGGCCATAATGGCAGGAGCCAGGCCAGAGCTTGGTAACCATATACCACTGTGCCTCTCATTTATTTGTCTGACAAATAAATAATTATTTTAATTTCTCTATTGCTGCGTTGAATATTTCATTCCAGCTAAGCGTTAACCACAAGCAGGGTGCTACAATACAACAGAAACACCATGGCCAGCTTGTATATTTGGCAACCCAGTAAGTCAATGCATGTTTGGAACATTTATGTTTATGATGTAAGCTTTTAAAACACAAACCTCTTCTTCTGTCCTTTTGTTGTTGTTTAGTCGTTTAGTCGTGTCCGACTCTTCGTGACCCCATGGACCAGAGCATACCAGGCACTCCTGTCTTCCATTGCCTCCTGCAGCTTGGTCAAGCTCATGCTGGTAGCTTCGAGAACACTGTCCAACCATCTTGTCCTCTGTCGTCCCCTTCTCCTTGTGCCCTCAATCTTTCCCACCATCAGGGTCTTTTCCAGGGAATCTTCTCTTCTCATGAGGTGACCAAAGTATTGGAGCCTCAGCTTCACAATCTGTCCTTCCAGTGAGCACTCAGGGCTGATTTCCCTAAGAATGGATGGGTTTGATCTTCTTGCAGTCCATGGGACTCTCAAGAGTCTCCTCCAGCACCATAATTCAAAAGCATCAATTCTTCAGTGATCAGCCTTCTTTATGGTCCAGCTCTCACTTCCTTTCACTTTAAAGTTTGTAACCCAGATAGACTGGAAATTTAGCATAATAACAAAGCCTTGCAGCTCACTGGCAGTAACCTTGAAAGATAATAGGGCAGCCAAGAAACAAATTCCTATAGCCAGCAAATATCCCAGCAAATGCATAGCATAAATGTTATTTTTAGTTAGAAAAGTGCACAAGAGAGACTGTTTTACCTTACAGGGACTGAAATGGCACCTCCAATCTTGACTCACCATCTTGAAAAAATTTGAGGTGTGAACAAGCTTGCATGTTGTGATGCCAGTAATCTAGACTTTGTTTCTTTAATATGCAGAGACTCTAGGCCTGTGTAACACCTTAATTTCCCATGCATGTATAGAGGACAATAGAGTTCCTGAAGAATACGGCCTCCCTCCAAGCCTCTATCCAAGAGAAGTCTCACATTGCACAAAGCAGATAAGATCTGCAAGTGTTTCACTTCCCTTAAGAAAAGAGTGCGAACATGCTGGGACTGTGGGTTGGGAATTCTGTCGGCCATGTGATTCCCCAATTCCTCCTTACGAAGCTAACCGCTAGTATAAAATCAATTATATATTGTACAATTCTATGTCTCTATTTTACAATTAAAGGTGCTTCCTTAGGTTGATTCTAGCGACTCAAATTTTAGGAGATGCATTTCTACCATTTGTTTGGTTTCCTAGTTCTCCATCTTCTCCAGCCCTGCACAATTCATGAGACATATTGCTCCCAAAACTTGGGGGAAGGCAAAGCAATTTTGGAGGAAATTGGATCAAATCGCTCAGCACTTTTCTGGTTGATCGACTCAGCAAAGCTGGAGAACTGGATGTGCATACAATAAGTGTCTGTCCTGCAATAGCAGCTATTCGAACCATGTTAGAAATTGTAAACATTGTGTAACAACAACAACAAGAAGTAAAATCATTCCCAATTTATCAGCCTAGACCAAAGCATTTGTTCTGTGGAACATCCAAAGGATGCACAGTGTGTAATAAGCCTTCATTTAACTGAGGAAGGAATCAGCATTTCAAATGTCAACATTTCAATATGGAATACTGAAATTTCAGTTTAATTCTAATTATGATTAGTCCTGTATGATTGTTCTCTCAAAGCAAGCTGATCTTCCTCAAATATTGAAAATAGTTTTTCCATTCAACCTAGATCCAGATCCAGTTTAAAAATAAAAGGTTATCTTCCCTATCAGATGACAGACTCTGCACTAGCAGAGATGACCCAATTCCTTGGTGCTAACCTAGGAAGTTGGACTCATTCAGGGTCCAGAATTTGATCTTTGCAAATTATTTTTAATGGGATGAATTATGACACATAAAGAAGGAAACCAGGGCAGCAGGGGGGTCTAATTTGGGGTGGGGGGATCCAGCCCCTGCAATTTACTGGGGAGATGTATTGTCTTTGCCTCCCATTGTTTCTTTCTTGGAAGTTGCATAGGTAAGGAAACAGAAGAGAGAGAAAACTCTTTTGCTGGAGAGGTGCTGACATATAATTAAGATAGCGCAAGGAGGCTGTTTGGTGCTTGTTCAAAATGATCCATCCCCGTTGACACAATGAGAGCTAATGAACTAAATCTGAAAGCATCAGCATACGATTTTGACAAATGTGGTGTTTTCCTATTGAGAGAGTGGGAAATGATTATAAATGGCCAGCTGGGCTTGTTTTTAGGCATGGACACTTCAGGAACAGTGGCATTATGGCCTCCGCTGGCTCTTGGCGATGTAAATTATTTCACACTTCTGCTTCTGAATCAATTGGGTGTTTCCTCTGCTTAAGCGCTGCTGAAATGGATTCTCTCCCACTCCAGAGTCAAGGCATGTCCTCAGCACTTCAGGGGGGGCTTTTGAAAATGGCTGGGTTTTGTATTTGAAAGCAAAGGGTCACTGAGGATTTAAAATACATTCTATTACTACTCAAATCTTCATTTTCTCTTTAAAGAAAAGTGTTTTATTTTTTATTATAAAAAAGTCTGGACATTCATAAATGAGATGAAGATTTTCAATGCACAGCTAAATTATCGTATCTATATCTTTTTAAAAATATATATATAATATTTATTGGTTTTTATACGTTTTCCAAACATAGCATCCTATCTTAAACAACATAACAGACCTTTGGCTATCACAGCCTAGGACTTCCATCAACCTTGACTGATGGTTTTCTAACTTCCTTTCTAATTTTGCATTTTATTTTAATACTTATTGCTATAAAATCCAAATCCTAAATAAACTCCTTCTTAGTCCTCTTTTGCAATAATTCATATAGTTCTCCTTACAAAACTTCTTGTAACCCTACAAGCGATGTCAATTGATAAAAATTGTCCTTCAAATATATCGTGAATTTCTTCCAGTCCTTCACAAAAGTCTGGTCTTGCTGGTTCTGAATTGTCCCAGTTAATTTCGGCAGCTCGGCATAATCTATCAATTTCATCTGCCACTCTTCTTTTGTTGGTAATTCTTCCTGCTAAATTATCCTATCTATATCTATATGAAATTTCAATAATTTGAGTAGGTCTTGGGATGGCTTAATATGAGAGGAAATAATGGGAAATATATTGATTTGTGGTATTAAAATGAATAATGCAATCTGAATGTTAGATATAAGTTTCTTACTCAGATAAATTCTTTTTTTGGACTCATTCTCATTCTTCTTCAGAAAGTAGATTTGTTATGATTTTTGAAACCCAAGCAAAAAGATATACATGGGCATCAAGTATTTCAGAGGAAGCCTTGTAGCTATAGATGTCTGAAACTTGTCAACTCGCCAATTTGCCCTATAAATGTTTTCATAGAATCATAGAATTGGAAGGGACTGCAAGGATCATCTGGTCCAACCCCCTGCAGTACAGGAATATTTCACCCAATGTGGAGCTTGAACCCACGAGGGGCTTGAACCACAACTCCAAGAATTCCTGACCATTGACCATGATGGCTGGGACTGATGGTCCAAAACATCTTACAGGGCACTGCATTAAGGAAGACTGCCCTAAACTAGTGGACTAAAGAAGTCACAGCAGTGAGACAAAAGCCCTGTTTGGGTGTTTGTCCACCCCACATGGAAGCAAACACATGAAATGGTGCAGGAATACACATCCAATCTTCTCCCCCTGGGGCATTACCTTTATTATGTTAACAACCTTCCATGAGTTTGACAGCAATGGTCTAAAGTGAAGATCATCCTCTACTTGTAACTTCCTGCTCTGAACAGCACAGCAAACATCCATAGGTAAGGGAGGGTTTGTGCTCCAGATCTTCGCCCTCAAACATTTGCAGGGCCCTAAACAGGATAGAGGAGGTATGCTGTGGGAGGCAGGACTTCTCAGAGCACTTTTGCTCCCCCTTGCATGATTGCTTACACATGAGGAGGATGGATGCCTGAATAGGACATTAGTGTTCATGTCTCCACTGTGTATGGCTATCCTGATCTTAATATCCCGCAGATTTCTGCTCTGGCCCCAAGATTCACCTTGTATCCATGCATGTCTAAAATTTCCCACCTGATTTTGACTTGCACTGTCCAGTCTCCATTTTTATCTGCAATTTGGCTCCTGAGCAGCTCTGACTGAAATGTAGTTTCATGTTCCCATATTCACTACAATCCGGAATTTTAAAAAAATGGCTACAACTCTCCATCCTTTTGACCAAAGTAGATAAAATATATAGGCACTGGAGCCCCTCCATAGTTGATTAAGCTTGCCAAATTGTGGACAGATAGGCACAGAGTCATTTTGTGAGCAACGTAAAAGGGATACACTTTCCTCCATGATATTTGTTTGGAGAGAGTGAGGGGCTATTTTTGTGTTTGCCTTTCCTTAAAACAATTAAGATGTGGCTGAGTGGAGTGTCTTCTAGTTTCTACATTAAAAACAACAATAACCACCACCACTCCACAACTTGTCACAAGCTTTTCTTCCTGGTGGCTGTTTGTGTGCTCTGATAGTCTTTACAGACTATTGACAGGTCTTTATAGGTCTCTAATAGGCCTTATAGCGTGAGGCTGTTTAAAACACTGCCCAAATAGTTCTGAAGGCTTTTTGTTACAGTTGTTAATGCAGACCAATGTAGGATGAACATGATTTTCACATTCAGAATAGAGATGATCAGATTTTTATTTCTATGTTCTGTGCAACCAATAGCCCCGAACTTATCAGGGGAATGGCATCTGATGAGTCACACGTTGAGTCAAAAGATGCACATAGATTTCAAGATGCATCCAATACAGTGTCTGTGGATAGTGTAGATCACATGTTGTAGAAATTCTGCTAAAGATGAAACTCTGCCATGTGGAGCTGATCTAATATTGCTACAGCTTTAATCATTAAAGTCTTTCTTGCATGCATTTCCTCTAAAACCAGCAAATGACAATTTTAGCTATAGAACTCTCTCTCATTCAGCAGCTTCAGGTTTCTGTTACCTGGTCTTTTTACTGGCTAATAACGGTGATTCACAGCACTTAGCACCCAGTCTTTTCCATCTCTCAACATATTTTTCTCTAATTGTGGCCATCTGAATGCTCTGTTTACAGTCTTCTGCTTTATGTTTGCAATTATAAGATTCCTAAATGAATCCAAGTGTCCTGTCTTCCCACTCCATATCATATTTTTTTTATATTAATGCTATATTAATCACACCCACCCACCCCAAATATAAGATGATCATCTTACTGTTATGCCAATCAAACTGATCAGTTGCTTTCATAGGCCTCTTCGGATCATCATCAGAGTTGAGGTTACTGTGCAACCAAACAAGTCCAGATCAAATGGTTGGTTACCAGTGGCCTAGGATGTTCATTCTGTTTATAGCCAGATAAACTTCCCCTTATCACATGTCAGGGTTCATGAGACGTATGCACCATTTCCTGTTTCCTATCAACCCTAAAAAGTGATGTGGAGAATTCCTAAAGCCTTCTAAATACAAGAACTCTGAAAGGCACCTGGCAAAAAACTAGAGACATTCCTAACCCCTGGGAGCATATTCCACACACCCAAGAAATTCTCAAACAGGAACACGCAAGAGTGTAAGCTGAGCTCATGGAGGTCTGTGATGGCCTCTGTTTAACCTCTCCCATATTACTTCCCTTACCCAGTCTGCCAGTCCATAACCTTTCTCATTAACGGAACTAATTGCATGAGAACAAATCAAGAGATGGCAGGAACATCTGGCTCGCATACTGTACATGCCACTGTAAGTTAACCTTTCACACTCTGTCAGAAACTATGTGAAAGTATGTCAGGGGTGCAGCTGTGTGTAGAGTTTCACATACAGAGAACTTCTACGGACAGAGAAGAAGGAAGGAAAACAATGCCTAATATATACACACAGAAAGAAAGAAAGAAAGAAAGAGAAAAAGAAAAAGAAAGATAGATGATAGATAGAGATAGATAGATAGATAGATAGATAGATATAGATAGAAAGAAAGAAAGCTCTACTTTTCACTGAAAATGTCTCTGGGCTTTTAACAGATATGAATGAGACATCCATAAGCAGTGAATTTTTAGCCTACAAGGAGTATTAAGGATGGAGGAAATATCACCTATTGATTTCTGTCCAATAGCCCTATTTCACTATAGCTTCTAAAACTTAATTGGAATATTCCAGAAGTGTCGATTCCAACACTCCATACAAACAGCATACCTATCTGTAGTTCTTCGGGTCCTGTGGTTTATTCGTTCATTCCATTGCCTAAAATCTCTTACTGTCAAAAAGTTCTTCCTAATGTTTAGCTGGAATCTCCTTTCTTGTAACTTTCTTGTCCTATCCTTTAAGAGCAGGACAAAACAAACTTGCTCCATCTTCCATTTGACAGCCCTCTAGCTATTGGAAGATGGCTATCATATCTCCTCTCAGTCTCCTCCTATTCAGGCTAAACACACCCAACTTCCTCAACTGTTCCTCTTAAGGCTTGGTTTCCAGATACTTTATCATCTTGGTCGTCCTCCTCCCCCCACCAATAGGGAGAACCATGGATGGAGAAGGAGCTCTATCTTCACACATGTCCCTTTTGCAAGCATAGGAACCACCAGTGGCTTTGCGACTCTGCCATCAGTGCTCCAATGGTGGTATCAGCAAAAGGGAAAGAGACAGGTAAGGCTCTGCATCCTCCATGGGATATGGGAGAAAATATCTTGGTTTGTATATGGGTGTGGGGAAACACTGGACCATGAAAGAAGAAAAAACCCTGGAAAACACTACACCACCTTTCCCCCTTTCAGCACAAGCCCACTAGTGCATTAGATTTAAGAGTCTCCCTCCTCCAGCCCTTCTGGATTGGCATTAATTTGCATTAATACTAAGGCTTTGGGGAACAAAGTTCAGAAGGGGGTAAATCAGCAACTGCACTTAAAAGAACACATTATGTATCAGTTCCTTTGCTTGCCTGAGTGGCATATTTATGCAATCAAAAAGGTTTTTAAAAATCAAGATAGAAATTGGATAGGCAACTTCTTTGTAATTCAGTTTAACTGCCTTTACCATTTATAGTGCCAAAAGAGAGAAAATGAAATGAAATTAAGGAGATGTAGGTTTTCCCTGGTTCGGAGCTCTGGGGGTGGGGGATGATTACCCTGGCTGAATAATGACAGCGCAAAAGTACCAGCAAAAGGCAAAGGAAAATATTTGGGATGTCACTGATGAAACTTGTGCATGCTTCCAGTTGAGAAATAGGAGCTATGGCCCTGGCAGCTGGGAAGGCTAATGGAGTTTGGATGTTTATTGTTTTTATTGGAGCTTGTGTCAATGCATTCATACTATCAGGGCCTGGATCTCTAAGCCTCAGCATGTGCATAGATATCCAAGAGATTTCAACTTGCTGGTCCTCCTCCTCACTGTGGTTTAGTACCAAATACCTGCAAGATGCTTGTCTTTGTCCATCGAGTTTTCTTGGTAGGGATCCTGGAGTGGCTTGCCAGTTCCTGCTCCAGGTGGATCACGTTTAGTTAAAACTCTCCACTATGACCTGTCCATCTTTGGTGGCCCTGCATGGCATAGTTCATAGCTCCTCAGAGTTATTTAAGCCCCAGGCCACAACAAGGCAGTGATCCATGAAGTGATCCATGAAGGCTGATCACCGAAGAATTGATGCTTTTGAATTATGGTGCTGGAGGAGACTCTTGAGAGTCCCATGGACTGCAAGAAGATCAAACCTATCCATTCTTAAGGAAACCAGCCCTGAGTGCTCCCTGGAAGGACAGGTCCTGAAGCTGAGGCTCCAATACTTTGGCCACCTCATGAGAGAAGGCTCCCTAGAAAAGACCCTGATGTTGGGAAAGATTGAGGGCACAAGGAGAAGGGGACGACAGAGGACGAGATGGTTGGACAGTGTTCTCAAAGCTACCAACAGGAGTTTGACCAAACTGTGGGAGGCAGTGGAAGACAGGAGTGCCTGGCGTGCTCTGGTCCATGGGGTCACAAAGAGTCGGACACAACTAAACAACAACAACCTGCAAGATATGCTAAACCTCTTCAACGTCTCTTTCGCATGTTCTTGACATCTAAAATGAGACCCTCAATATTAGACAACCTGATTTGTTCCCAGTCCTTTCTTTATGAATTCCCATCTACTACTCAGAATGAACAGCTATCAGCCTTAGATAAAGACAAAAGAGGTCTGTTTCAGTGGGGAATGCAGCTTTGGAGATGTAAGGTCCAAGGGTAGAAGAATACGAACTTGCTGAATCAAGTTTTCTTGCAAACTGAACCAGACCCACATAATCAGCAAGCCTCAAGTTGACAGCAAGGGAATTAAAGGACTTGTAGGAGGAACTCAGCTGGGTGTCTCAGGAGGAAAGATTTGCTGGGGGGGGGGAGAGGTTGGGGGTGAAGGAAAGGAAGGAAAACCGCAGTGAAAGAGACACCTGTAGCTTAACTGTTCATTTTTCTTCCTTTCTGTCTTCTGGGCTTTCAGCAAAAGGAATGAATGAACGTTTACAGTGATATGATTCTTTCCAGAGGGAGAATTGAATGAAATTGGATGCTAAAGGTCCTGGTTTAGAAATAGAATTAATATGAATGCGTCCAGAATTAACTAGTGTAGAAGCAATCTCTAGCACTGGCTATTTGGATATAGTTCAGAAGATGTGGCTCTGAAGGAACATGCTGTATGAAGGTGGCCATATTGAATACCACCCAAATGATCCAAATGTTGGGTTTTAATATCCACTTATCCAGTTCAGTCGGTCCCCTGAGACATGCCTTTTGTACCATACGTTAAGGTTGCTCCAAAGTTCGTAAGCACAAATTCAATGACCTGTTCCTCTGAATTGTAGAATTCATCCAGTATTTCGTGTTCTGAGTGTTTCCAGTTTTTCTGATGGGGGCAACTGGACTTCTCTGCAAATGGCACTCACACAGGCAACTTCCCTACAGCAACTTCCCTGGGGCAACTTGCTCCTTAACAACTACCAAGTAAACTGCTCAAAGGCAAGTGCCAGTTTGCTCTGGGGTACTAAGATTCATTCTGTAAATACTTAGCCATTGCTATTCAGGTATCTATCTCTGGGGCAACCTTCCCATGTGTGTGAGGCCTAAGGCAGATACATAATCCTAGCATCACAGAAAAATTGAAGTCCGTGGGTAAAAACATAGCTGACAGCTGCTCTCTGGGCTGAGTTCTCCTTTCCTAAGGGTCCCAAAGCTCCATTGGACTCTTTTTTTCCCTGTGGGTGAAGTGAGTTATCTATCTATGTGGGGAGATGGAGAGTAAGCAAAAATGCTGTCAGCATCTATTTGCTAGACCAAGTACGGTATCATAAGCAGAAAGAGAACAGTGTCCCAATTTTTATATGAATGGTAGTCCTATACAAATATGCACAGTGAGTGCCCATAACGTGTGGAAATTAACAGGGGGACAGCTTAGTGCAACACAAAGGAATCTCAGTGGGCACATACCTGGTGGAGACTTCTTTGTTGCTATGCTTCTAAATTTCATCCAGTTCTATGAAAAGGGAGGGAAAGGGGTTTTAGCCACATTAGAGGGAGGGGGGGGGACGGGACAGATTGTAACGAAAGGCAGGCTTTCAGGCAGCAATCAGGAAAAGTGATAGAACATCAGCACAATCATTTGTCCTCCAACCAGAGGTGTTGTTTTTTCTCTAGAAACAGTGGCGTAGCGTGGGGGGTGCAGGGGGGGCCTGCCGCACCGGGCGCAACATCTGGGGGTTAGGGTTAGGGGGCGCAAATCCACGGGTTAGGGGGCACAAATCCACGGGTTAGGGGGCGCAAATCCACGGGTTAGGGGGCGCAAATTACTTGCCTTGCCCCGGGTGCTGACAACCCACGCTACGCCACTGTCTAGAAAAAGAGGTGCCAGAACTCACCATGTTCTCTTGTAATGGCAATGGTGCCCACCTGAGAGGTGCTGGAACTGAGTTTCGGTGAGCTCTGGCTGAAAAAGCCCTGCCTCCAACTATTTGTCTGCTTAAAACCGCTCCCTGCCTCAGTTGCTTTTCCGCCAGCAGAAGAAAAGATACAGGCTCCCCGTCCCCAAAAATATTTTTCCTCATAGCAAGAAAAGCAGCATGAGGGTCAATGTTGTATGCACAAACAACTGGAAAGAAAAGGGTTCAATAGCGCACTTCCACGCTTGATTGCCGGCTCCAAGACTGCTGTCTGCCTGTTTTTGAAACATTAAGCCATTGGGGGGGGGGGAGAGACATGCAACTGCATGTAAAATCTCCTTTGGCCCCAAACTGTCAGCAGGAGGTTGGGCTAGATGATCCTTGTGGTCCCTTCCAATTCTACAATTCTACAATTCTATGATTTGAGATGGATGGAAGGGTTGCACCTCTGTTGAAGGACACACCATGCTCCTTCTGGGGTAGTTTGTTCACTTTTGGTCCCCACCCTGTACTCAGCTCTCACCTGTGGCTCCTAGAATTTGTCAGCATGCAACAGCAGTCACACATTGGGAATAATAATAATAATAATAATAATAATAATAATAATAATAATAATGAAGTCCTGAGCCCACAGGTGCAAAATCAAGTTCTCAGAGCATCACTTGATGGGACTTTGTTTGTTTGCTTGTTTTTAAAAATACCAGAGATATTTTAATTCTCTTTTGAGTGAGCATCTCTGTATTAAAACTATTAGGAACAAATAAACGGTTCACTCTGGAGCATTCTTACATTCCTCAAATGCTGTTCGTTTTGTTTTTAGACCAGGAACAGAGCGGTTCTTCTGCTGGCTCCACATTCAGCGCAGGAAACGAGCAGGGGACAGGGAGAATGTTTGCAATTAGATTCTGTACTTAAGAGGGGAGGGAGAAGGAAAAGAAACGGGAGGGCAAGAAGGGTCATGGTGTTTCCAGGTTTGCTCCAATGAATTCTGCAGCTGTACCAGAAAACCTCAAACTTCTGCCTTATTCACTACCCATATGTACAATCCCACCGCCACCCTTTCACACCCACCCACACATACACTTCTTGTTGCTGGTGAGGGGGTGTGTGGAATCCCTTGACATCGATCATTGCGAAACATATAGCATTTCATTTTCTTGCAGTTTCATTTAAAGAATTTTAATATAGGAAACTTGACATAAACAATGCCACCGGCTTTCCCTAAATAGCTCTAGGGGAAAGTTTAGTCGGTAATACGTACAGTAAATATTTATTATAAGGTAACACACAGGGTTGGTTCCCCCCCCCTTCTTCTCCTTTGCATTTGATGTGTGAGAGACACACACCAAATATTGTAAATATTTATAAAGTATTCAGATTTGATATTATTTGTTCAGGTACAAATGGCTCCAGTTACTAGACTTGTCACAAATAAGGAAAACCACAAGTACTGAATGAAAACACAGTGGAAACATGACATAACCACATCTGTGGACTGAAATAAACATTTTCTACCAAAGGGAACTAAAATGAGAGAGACACTTAAAAAAAGAGAGATCTATTTTAATTTTTTCCTGGGTGTTTTAGAAAAACCAGTTTACTAGCAAATTATTTTTACTTCTGCGTTCTATTTTTAAAATAAATTGTTTACCTTTGGACTAAATTTAAACTATATTTGCGCGATGTGTCTCCACTGACTAGCCTCTTGCAATCCTCACAACCTCTGACTATGCCGGGTAATGTCAAGACTTCCTCTGCCTTCAGTCAATGCTGTTTCATGGCAGGTTGAGCCATCGACAACCATTCTAGGAATTAATTCTGGAAAGGACTACTAATTATCAAAACTTGTCAAAATAAGTCCAGTTCTGCTCTATGCAGGAATCTGCTTCTCCAGTATGTTCCCAACAAGGGAACTGGTCAGTCAGCACCAAGCAGGATTGAACTATGTGTTCACCAGCTGATGAGCAGAGGGTTCAATCCTGCTTTCTTCATCAGTCTGCTTCACAAGTGCATTCCCCACAGGATTGAAGCCCACACCCTGCCCATCAGCTTATACCACCAAGTGACAGTTGATTGACAGGTGGGTGTAGTTTGGGGAAATGGCCTCACTGGGTAATCTGGACCTCCTGGTGGAGCAGGATTGGTGTGTGGACCAGTGATTCCCTTGTTTGGCTTAAAGCAAAGTCACCGGGGGAGGGGGGCTCCTTTCCATAAAATGCAATTGCCATGGCTGAAAGAGGGAAAACTTGAACCTCGTCAGAAAATGAACTCTTGGTTAACTTAAGTGGCTCTTCCATCATAGGTGGGCCTTGGGGTGTGAAATTCCAGTGGCGCCCTGTGCATTGTCAAAATGTGGCACCCACCCACCTCTCACATTCCATTCTAAATAATAGTTGTGTCCCTGAGGCTCTGTGCCCAGCACAACCAAACCGGTCCCACTCTCCTAAATCCTACTCTGCTTCCATTGCTCATAGCAAAGCCCATTGCACACAAATTCATGGGGCATGCACAGAGTTCTAGTTCAACTAAGCTATCCATTTACCATCAGGCAAGAGCCCAATCTCATTTATCTGTTCTTACCATGCTCTTTGGACGCAGGTGGCGCTGTGGGTTAAACCACAGTGCCTAGGACTTGCTGATCAGAAGGTCGGCGGTTGGAATCCCTGCGACGGGGTGACCTCCCGTTGTTCGGTCCCTGCTCCTGCCAACCTAACAGTTCAAAAGCACCTCAAAGTGCAAGTAGATAAAGAGGTACCGCTCCGGTGGGAAGGTAAACGGTGTTTCTGTGTGCTGCTCTGGTTCGCCAGAGTCATGCTGGCCACATGATCCAGAACCTGTGCGCCGGCTCCCTCGGCCAATAAAGCGAGATGAGCGCCGCAACCCCAGAGTCGGTCACGACTGGACCTAATGGTCAGGGGTCCCTTTACCTTTACCTTTACCATGCTCTCAACTACCTTCTGTCACAAGTAACTTTTCAGACACCAGGTTAAGATATTATTGCAAGCTTTCTAATCAAGAGTTCACACGGTACAGGGATTTCCTATAATGAAACACTTGGTACCGAACCTAGGAGTGGCCCCACTGAGCCTTAGCCATTAAGACAGTGTCAATTCCCTTTCAATGTTGCAATTTGATTAATCAGTTTGCTTAGAAAGCAAAGTTCAAAAGCATCCATTGTTTTTCCTGTTGGCAGCTTTCTGGTCCAATGGATGTGCTATTGTGTGTAGTTTTACATAAAGGCAAACCTGAAATCTGCGGAGGTCTTTAGTCATCTTTAGTCTATGGTTAGCGAGTTCTATGTGCTTACCTGCAGTAAGAATAATTGCCTGCTTTACTTAGACATCAGCTCAAAGCATGATTTTTTGTTGATTTACCTTTGAAGCCATTGTTCATGTTCTAGGGTGAATCTAAGCAGATACTTCTCAGTAATTAATGCCTGGTGTCTGCGATGGTATGAGCCTATGTAAAAGACTCCATCTACCACATGAATTTTCCTGAATGCTTGGCTAAGCTACTAAAATGTGTTCAAGTCTTTGAATAGATAATGCAGGCAGATAATTAGGGCTCAGTAAACATGATTATGATAATTAATCTTCTTTGTTATCCTCAGGCTGCAGTCCTATGTATATTCAGTAAGACTGATTTCAGGCCATACATAATATCAGACTGTATGTGTCTTACTGCCATATAGTAGATGTCAGGAATGTGTGCAGGAGCCGGACCCTGTGACTATTAGGGCTTTGCAGGATTGGGGCCTTCCTAAGTTTGTTCTGGAAAGGCAAGGCATGGCCGCAAAGGTGAGGCCGCTTGCTAACTCACTGCACCTGGTGGCAAGAGCCGTGAAGGGATATATGGTCAGCATTTTCCCTTTGGCTCTTTGCCACAGCAACACGTTCCCTGCCTTGCTGTGTTTGGCTCCTTGACTCCTTGCTTCTTGATCGTCGGACCCCTGACTTCGTGACTCCTTACTTCCTGACTCTCAAACACTTGGCTTCTTGAATCCCGGCTCTCTGACCCTCGGACTTTTGGCCTTCTGACTCCTGGCTTCTGGACTCCTGTTCCTGCTCCCACCCCGCCATCTTGCCCCCAGTCCTGATGTCCCCAGCTGGGACTTCGATCGCCTGTAAACCAGACCATGACAGTAGATGGTGATACTTACATGCCCTGAAATGCCCTCCTTGCACTCCACCACTAATAGGAGAGCTACTACAGCAAGCCCCATCACCACCAGTCGAGTTTTTCTCCACCAGTTGAGGTGATTCATCTATGCGCTATCCCATCCAGTGCTATTTGCGGGGGGGGGGGGTGCTGGAACTCACCATGAATGCATCCCTTGTTCTCTTATAATGGCAATGATGCCCACCTGAGAGGTGCTGAAACTGGGTTCTGCTGAGTTCCGGCTGAAAAAAGGCCCTGATCCCACCCACCCCATCATTAATACAGTGTGAGGGGCTAGGATTATGCTCCAAAGTGTGGAGATTTTTTTCATGTATTAGCTGAAAATCTAGCACAATCTATTTTTATTCACAAATTGTTATTGTTCTTCAGCCCCCATCATTTTTCTTCATTAAAAACTCATCTGTTAAGTTTATTTTTTTAAGTTTGCTGCTTTTTAGTTTTGGCACAGACAGGTTATTTTTTTAGCAATACCTCACTGAAACTAATGATAAGTGATCTTCACCTTTAAAAACTTTTGATTCATTACCACTTTTCTCAAGCCATTGGCTGGCTACTAAAAATAAAGTGAAATAATATTCAGGTGCTAAACAGATTATGGTTCACAGCTGGAGGCAAAGGAATTGCAACTCTATCCCAATTATTCTAATTTAATTGGGTGTTAAAACAACCTGGATTCCCAATAGGAGTGCTCAAAACAAGACTGCAGATGTCTAACCAGGGAAGGAGGGGGGCAGAGTCATCCTTACTTTTTAAAGGATTCTTTTAAACCACAAGAAATATTTCAGAGCCTTGGCTTATTTATTGTGAAACCAGTATGCTTCAGTAAGATGCAGTGCACTTTTGTCATTGGGGAGAATAACCCGCATCCAGGGGTTTCTGCTTCTGCTGAAGGTAGAAACTCTAAAATAAGAACTAGACTGGCTCAAGTTACTGAGCTAAGTGGTTACCTACATCCTGGAGCTTACAAAATATTTTTCATGGGGGAATAAGGAATAGATGTAAAAACTCTACATAGTTAATATCCACCTGTGAAACATATAGTCAAGGAATATGTGAGTGGTTGCAAAGTTTATAGACTTTAATAAGTCTGGAAAGGATCTGAAGGCCATCACATGCATGTATGGGTCTATTTCCCTAAATATCTTTGCATTATTCCATCTACTAGAATAATATAATTATGAAGATGACTATATGCCAAAGGTGCCTATAGGATAGGAGATCAGAACTACTGCAAACTACATTCAGATGCAAATGAACTGAACTGAAAGCTAGAAAAACTTCCATGGTATTATGATGATGACAATGGCAACTAAGAAAGAAAGAAATAGTTCCTGGATAAAATTGCCACCGGTGCCCACTACAAAATCAGACTGAAATTTCTTATACAAAACCAGTCCTATAGCTATTAACATTGGTTTTATATGCAGCAAGACTCTTTGTTCCTCTTGACTATCCTAGGAATGCTATTCTAGAGTTGCGGTTTTCTTAAGAGTTTGAACTTTCAGTGGGTAGTTCTACTTACTTAAACATCTCTTGCGATTTTTTTGAAAGAAATATTAATTGAAAGTATTTTAATAAACAAAACTATGATTCATTCTCTCTCTCTCTCTCTCTCTCTCTCTCTCCCCCCCACACACACACACGAAATGTAGATGCAATGAACATTCAATATGTACTCATCATTCCAGAAAGACAAGAAAGGTGGTTCTGAAATGAACACTGTCATTATGGCTCACATTCACCATCCAAAAGAAATGTCAGAGCCTCGTCCAGCATGAGAACTGACTCGCAAATTGGAAATGCAAGACAAAGGGATTAGATTTATGTTGCTGCTTGATAACAAAAAACAGTTTTAAGGCATATATTGCAGTTCTGCTGCTGAAGAAAAACAGATCTAGTCTTGGGGAGGCTATCTATGATGTCATACATAGGAACATATGTAGCTTCTTACACCTAGGTAGACCATTAGTCATAAGATCATAATAGCCCAGCTGGAGCAGAACAAAGGCCTGACTAGTCCATCATCTTGTTCTCGCAGTGGGGAATCGTCATTGAGGTAACTGTTCCTTAACCACTTTCTGGAACTCTCCTCTTATCCTATGACTGCTGAGCATACTGAGGAGTCTTCAATGAAAGACATTATCAAAGTTTTTTTTTCAAAGTCTAGTGTTGTACCTCTGTCTACGGTAAAAGGTAAAAAAGGTAAAGGACCCCTAAACAGTTAAGCTCAGTCAAAGGCTTAAGCTCAGTCAAAGGCGACTCTGGGGTGTGGCGCTCACCTCACTTTCAGGCTGAGGGAGCCGGCGTTTGTCCACAGGCAGTTTGTCCACAGGCAGCTTTCCAGCTCATGTGGCCAGTGTGACTAAACCGCTTCTGGCACAATGGAACACCGTGACGGAAACCAGAGTGCATGGAAACGCCGTTTACCTTCCTGTCGCAGCAAGATTTATCTACTTGCACTGGTATGCTTTTGAACTGCTAGGTTGGCAGGAGCTGGGACAGTGCAACAGGGGCTCACCCCATTGTGTGGATTCAAACCACTGACCTTCTGATCAGCAAGCCCAAGAGGCTCAGTGCTTTAGACCACAGCACTCTGTCTATATGCTCTGAAATAATTCGCGTTAGTGTTTAATGCTCTAAACAACTTAGACCCTAAATATTTGAAACGCTGATTCCTTCCCCACAAACACTCATGGGTGTTAAGACTGTGAGGGTGCCATCTTGGCAGTTCCACTGCCTGCAGAAATTTTGGAATGGTGACTTAGGAGAGAGCTTGCTATGTGGAGGCCCCTAAACTGGTGGAATTTCTCCCCCCCCCAGTGTGACTGGCATCTTAATTATGTAGCTTTTGTTGCACATTGAAGGCACACAACTTTATCCTGGCCTTTGACACCTGAGATAACTATATATATGGGCCCACACTATTTTCATGACTGAAATTAGTTTTAACTGATTTTAATATTATATTTTTAAATGGTTGTAACTTGTCCTTAATAGTGCAAGGCTAATCAAAAATAATACTAATAATATCACAACTCAACTGAACTTAATTACACTTTGTAGAAGGAACGGTATATAAGTGCATTAAATGATAAATATTATCAAGGTGAGGATATTTCCAATACATGCTTTTGAATTTCACTTGGTAGTGCTGGGGTTGCCAAAATCTATTTAGGTTTCTGTTGCAACCATTTTGTGTGTGTATTTGTATTGCTTTTCCAAGGTTCCAGATCTTTCCTCTTAATGTGGAAAATAGACAGAGTACTATAAATATATCCCAGAGTAATTTAGGCAGCTCACTAAAATGTATTCTAAAACCGAAGAGTGCAGTTAAATATGTCGCTCCAGTCACTAATGCTAAAAGGATACCTAATATTATTATTTACTATCAGCACTCAAAGGACAGGAAATTTGGCTATCCACAGTCCTCTTTCTCACATGGCTTCAACTCACCTGCTCTGCCAACCTGTATGAATTACCAACCTGTATGAAAATATATAATGATTTTTTAAAATGCATTTAGTTAGAATAAATTAGAATATTTACGCATAGTTATGCAAAATGTTGAGTTTTCTAGTGCAGAACTGTAGAGCCCCTGGGGATTTTCCAGGTGTTTCCTTGTTCTGATCAGAATGGTTGAATAGTGCTAATGCTTTCCTGACATTCTTATTCATGAAGGGAGAATACCATTACAAATAAGAAGAAAGCAGATGAAGTATAACCAAAGAATGGGGTGATTGTTTCTTTGCAGGACACCTGCACTATTGATTTCAGAGAACAGCAGCCCACAACTCTACAACCGTATTCACAAATGAGCCAGCAGATAGGTTTTTATCACTCTGACAGAGTCCCTCCTGATACCATTTTCCATTCAGCATTTCGCCAGTAAACACAAGAACAATTTTTCCACATCTTGAAAGCCTTCCTAGGAAAGATTGCATCCCATACAACTGCATCCCCCTTAAAAAAAATGCATTAAAAGGCAGATTTTATTTTTCTCAATACACATACAGAACACAAATTAAAAGGAACCTGTTGTTGTTTAGTCGTGTCCGACTCTTCATGACCCCATGGACCAGAGCACGCCAGGCACTCCTGTCTTCCACTGCCTCCCGCAGTTTGGTCAGACTCATGTTTGTAGCTTCGAGAACACTGTCCAACCATCTCGTCCTCTGTCGTCCCCTTCTGCTTGTGCCCTCCATCTTTCCCAACATCAGGGTCTTTTCCAGGGAGTCTTCTCTTCTCATGAGGTGGCCAAAGTATTGGAGCCTCAGCTTCACGATCTGTCCTTCCAGTGAGCACTCAGGGCTGATTTCCTTAAGAATGGATAGGTTTGATCTTCTTGCAGTCCATGGGACTCTCAAGAGTCTCCTCCAGCACCATAATTCAAAAGCATCAATTCTTCGGCGATCAGCCTTCTTGATGGTCCAGCTCTCACTTCCAAACATCACTACTGGGAAAACCATGGCTTTAACTATTTGGACCTTTGTCAGCAAGGTGATGTCTCTGCTTTTTAAGATGCTGCCTAGGTTTGTCATTGCTTTTCTCCCAAGAAGCAGGAGCCTTTTAATTTTGTGACTACAGCCACTATCTGCAGTGATCATGGAACCCAAGAAAATAAAATCTCTCACTGCCTCCATTTCTTCCCCTTCTATTTGTCAGGAGGCGATGGGACCAAATCATAAGGAACCTACCAAATCATAAAATAAATAGTGCATATGAAAATGCACTATCAAACAAATAAAGCAGCTGCAAACAACAGAGCAAAGTAAACCATACTCTAGTCATAACACTTAGAATGGTTGGGCAAATAAATACGTCTCAGTGTGGTGCTGAAATGATAAATGTTGGAACCAGTCATACTTGTGAGGGGGTGATATTCTACAAACTGGGTGCCACCACGGAAAAGGCTCTGTCCCACATCCTCAAAGAGCTAGCTTCTTTCAGTGGTGGAAAGTGGTAAAGGCCCTGCTCTGACTATCTGAAGACAAGGGTGAACTGGTAAAAGCAGAGGCACTCATTCAGATTTATTTATTTTTTCTGGCTTGAAAGTCTAGTTTCATGTGGATTTCAAACCTAAATTCATTTCTGAAAGAGCCTGATTAGTGATTGCTACAGTTGGCTGAGAATGACCTCCTGATGACACCATCAATGGGCCAAGTATGAGCAGCAGAATCAGATAGAGAGGCATCCTCCTTGGCGGCTGTTCCGCAGCTGTAGAACTCCCTTGCTCTGGAGCTTTGCCAGGGCTTGGGTCAGAGCATTTTCCAAAAGAAATGTCAGGCTTCTTTGGAAATCTGGCCAGCTGACAGTGCATAACTTTCTAAAAAGTTTGACTACTTAGGTACTTCCATTCACTCATCCTGCAAACCACTACGCATCCGATTTTAATTGATTCATTTTTAAATTATATTTTTAAAAGGTTGTCCGTGGTGATGTACAACAAAACATAAGCAGCAATGAAATGCAATAGAGAGCAATAAAACGATCCAATAAACTGCAATAAATCAGCAGCGGCACCATTTTCCAAAGCAGAAAGCAAATTAAAAAATGTAGTGGGGGAAAGATTGGTTGATGAGACTTCTTTGCATGCCTCCTAATTCCATAATGTCAGCACCACAAGGGAGGAAACTGCAGCCCTCAAACAGAAATAAGTTTCCCCTGCTGAACTATCTCAGTGGAAGTTATGTAGCTGAAGGAGTTCCCCAAAATACTCCAGTCCTGGGCTGTGTAGTACTTTATAAGTAAGAAGCAGTGCCTTTAATTGTGTCCATAACAATACAAGAAGCCAATGCATGTTCACTCCAGTGAACAATAGAAGCAGTTGCAAGTCAGCTTTTCGTAGTTTAAATCTGGGGTCATGATTCTGCAGCTCTGGTGCTGATGTCATTGGCAGTAGGCATAGTAATCATCTCTTTGTTCACTTTTAATGGGACTTTGTGGCTTGTGAAGGCCAATATATATAACTGTGCACCACCCCTTCACGAGAGAATATTTTCCCTAGAAGGGAGATATATGTGATCTGCAGTGGCGTAGCGTGGGTTGTCAGCACCCAGGGCAAGGCAAGTAATTTGCGCCCCCTAACCCGTGGATTTGCGCCCCCTAACCCGTAGATTTGCGCCCCCTAACCCTAACCCCCAGATGTTGCGCCCGGTGCGGCCGGCCCCCCTGCACCCCCACGCTACGCCACTGGTGATCTGATATGTGTTTGTGTGTGTGTGTGTGTGTGTGTGCGTGCGCGCGTGCGTGCGGTGTGTGTGCAGTGTGTGTGGTTGAAAATACTAAAATGTGATACTAAGTATATTATCACTCACCACAGCATTCATTTATATTTAGGATATTTAATGCCTAAAATTATTAAACCAAACAGAAATGAAATATCTCAGATGGTATTCAACAAAGTTTTTACGCAGAGCACATGCGTTGAAATTGATGAACATTACTAAGTTAGGTCCATTCTTTTTAATGGGTCCACCCTGGGGAAAAACGTACAGCTTCCATCCCTGGTTTTGTTTTGCTTTTTCCTTCTCAAATTCAAGTGCATTGTCCACAACAGTCGTGCCAAAGTTCTGTGTATCTTTTCAAGTTTATAACATAATACAATGTCCATTTGCAATCCCGTCAGAGAGTTCAGTCACTGTCTTTGCTATCTTGATCAAGGAATTCCCAAGAACATAAGAAAAACTAGGACTGGGTTTTTTTTACTCTTTGAAATATGGCAACCCTACAAAAACTTGCTGGATCAGGCCAATGGCCCACTCATCCACCTGGGTCCACTTAAGCCAGCATCCTGTTCTTACAGCGGCCAACTGGGTGCCGCTGGGAACCCCACAAGCAGGTCCTGGGCACCAGCATAGACTCCCTTCCCATGGTTTCCAGCAACTCACCTGATACTGCAGGCATGCCCAATGTAGCTGGGGACTCACCTGGGGCATTCTTGGTTGTCATGACAGTGCCAGGTGAAGGTGTCTATATTTGCTCAAGCATTTGCAGTAATAGTTATCTGGTGCTGGTTTTTGGTGTCTTGCCTTTTCTGCTTCACTTCTTACACATTGTTTTTATTTTTTATCTTATTAAGGTGCTATTTTTGTTTATCAAATTAAGTAAGCTATGCCGGGATTTCTTTTATTTTTGTAGATGGGCTACATCTCACAGTAACCATGCCGACAGGCTTATGCTGCTGTTTAAAGGTTATTTTGAAGGGCTAGTAGTCGATTTAATTCCTGTTTTGCACTGTTTTTAATGATACTTTCTTGCTGTGCCCCACTCTGATACTGCAGTAGATAAGTGATGGCATATAAATACTTTCATAAATGAACCACTCTTCCCTTAGCTATTCTTGCTTCCTGGCACCGACAAAGATTTGATGGATGGATGAAAACCAGAGCAAAGTTTCACTAGTAGACGCACAGTGCTTACCTTATAATCAGAAAGCAATTTTCGCAGTATAGTTTTGCAGCATCTATTGTGAAATGTCCACCAAAAAAACACCCCCAAACCCCCTCAAATGTTGCAGAGTGCAAGGAGAGTTCAGGTTTCAGTAAGACATACACAGAGCCTGATTTAAATTGAGTATATTAAAGCAAGACACACATTTCTTCTTTTCCATTTCTGCTTTCAGTGAGCTTGTTAGCTGTAGGGCATTGAAACAGAAGGTGGCAGTAAAGTATAACCTAGAAGAAAGAGCTGGCTTGAAGATAGGCACTTGTGAAAAAGCCAAGTATGTCTATGTGGATAAAGTACAGCACTTAGCATTTGTTTATAATTCTTCAAGCCTACACTACATTGAACCATCTATAAATGTTTTGTGCATGCATGCATAAATTAATCCACCATTAAGAGGCAGCAAACTAGTATTAAAAATAAAACCTAGAAAGAGCAAATAATACAATATTAGAAGAGGGTTGTTGTTGTTTTTGCTCTTGAAAGAAGCATTTAATTGCTAGAAAGCAGAATTGTTTAAAACAGAAAGAGTCCTGATCTAACAATGTTTACTGTATAAGCAGAATATTTCTTTTGGATATTCCGTTCCATACAGTACATCTAATATGGAGCAACAGACTCCCTATTTCTATACCACCAGAACACGTATTTTTAAAATTCAGTCCACACAGTGCTCACACTACGTTATGTTCAAAGTCTTGTTAGTTGCTTTTGTAAATAGCATTCTATTTTATTTTATTTTTGCTTTTCATTCACGAGTAATGGAAAGAGCATACAACAGTTCTCTGAGTGAAGAAAACATTCTTGACCCATTGCTTGTTTCCTACTGTGAGCCAATTAAACACACGACTTGCCATGAAGAGTGTGATATTTTTATTAGTTTCTAATTTCAAAAAACCCCCACATCAGCTCTCATGATCACAACATTCCTCTCCTTAATAGCCAATAAACAACCATGTTTTTGCCTGAGATTTGGCATTCTGCAGGATTCAGTAATCATATAACCTGTTCCAACCCCCCCCAACCCTGTGTAATTGTAACCCCTTAAAACAACGCGTACAGCAAAAGATGTCATCTCGCCGCAATCCCCATTACTGATAACACTGGTTTAGTAGTTCAGTGTTTTGTCTTTCCTGGGGAAAAGTTCCAACGGCCTTGAGAACCTTCCCCCATCCCTCTGCCCCGATAACAGCTGCTTCCTGGACCCACAGTTCAGCAACAGTTTAAAGCGGGGAGAGGGAAGGAACATCTGAACCCTGCTGGATTTGGTCTCAAGAATTGTTGATCCACATCTTACGAATTCCAACACTACTTCACAGTTTACTACAATGCTGAAAGAAAAAAGAATTCTGGATCTTGACTGTTCACCACTTCTTGTCGTGGAAGTTAAATCTGGCTTCATATTAGAAGCCTTTCTGCTCATAGTTGTAGCCTCTAAAATCCTACTACTTTTAATAGGATATAGGCATTTGCTCCTAGGGATAGGGCTGAAGCCTATTAAAAATGAGATTCTTATTTAAAAGCTTGCTCTAAAACCATAATCTGCACCATGCCTTATTCACCCAATAACAATCACCTTGTTATTATTTGAATCGTCCCAGAAATAAATGTTTTTTTTTTTAGAGTTCTCTCTGTATGAGGAGGCAGTGAAATATATGTAAGCTAAGTATGGACAAAGGAAAAAGTTCTGCAGCGTTCAAAAATAGCATTCTTGCAAGAGACAATACCAGAACATCTTTTCAGGACAGCACAGCCTCATAAGCATAACTGTTATGTCCAGTTCATATTAGAACTTGAGCAAAAACAGAAGACCTCTAATTTTTGCTTGCAGAGTTCAGTTCTGTTAGTTGGGTAGTCTATTGCTGCATTTGATTCTTTAAAACATTCCAAGTTACAAAAGGCTGAAGATAACACCAAAAACAAAACAAAAACCGAGAAGGGGGGAAAGGAGAAAAAGCTAGAGCCTGCAATAAGTTCACATTCCTCTGTTTATCTATTTGATAATGAGACCAATGCCCTTGGCACTCCAGCTACATGAAATACTGAATATCTACAGTTAAAATTATAAACTACTTCAAATGCTGTTGGCGTATCAGTCTTTAAGATAATTTTTTTTAAAGCTGTGTTTAAGAATTGTTGCTTTCTTACCTAACTCCCCCTCCCATAGATTTGAAACTAGCATTGTACCAAAAGCTTTCTAAAATATACTTTTTAAAAGCGAGTTTTCTAGCTTTTGTCAGGCTGGTGTTTATAAAAATGATTTTTTAAAAAGGAATATAGCTAAATTGAGGACACTTTTAGCTTAAGTTCTCAACGTGCTCTCCAAGTTCAATGCTAACTTGTGGAGAAAGTGATAGAAAAAGCTGAGTGTTTGTAATAAACAATCAGTGATTTGATTTTAAATGTATTTCCATATGTTTTTTAAATGAACAATAAAAACCCAATCCCCCACTCTCTGTTTATTTTGCCATTTGATACAACTCTTATCATATGATTTAAAAGAAAACAATATAATTATCATTTGGAAGCCAGCATTTAAAGTCGGAGTGACTATTTAGATGTTATTTAGACTGCTTTTAAAATATGAACTGAAGCTATAGATTTTTTGTCAGGCAGTCATTTTGACATTCAGTCATTTTAATGTTTTTCAGTACCTTTAAATTGATTCTCCCAGCAATATGTTAAGAAAAAATGATTTCACAATTTTTGAAAAGCAAGGCTCTTGGCAGAGGAATACTTGTACAAATACCACTGCACCTATGAAGGCATTCATTTTTAAAATTAATGTTCATATTCTTCATTATTTAGTTTGTTTCCAGTTGTGACTACATGGACCACAAAATCCAAAGCTTGATTGCTGGCCACTGGGAATAGCTAAATTCAATTCCGTGTGTTTTATAGTTTCTAAAATTAACACCAACAGCCATAAAAATTGCTCTGATTCCAGTCATCTGGTTTCTTTGTATCTGTTTTATGACCAGATTCTACCCCACTTCCTTTTTGCATACACAGGAATTAATTAAACTAGCTGTTATCATCTACTGCTGGCTATGACCAATTTATGTGGGATTATAAATATGCTAGATTATTATTATTTAACTCACTGGAACTGGAAAAAAGATTAGCAGGATAGACATGTTTCTTCTTTTAGCAGTTGTCTCATTCTAAAGCTCAATATACAAGAAAACAAATGACATTTATTTCTTGAATCTAATAAACCTAAATGGATTGGGAGGCTTAAAAAAAAATCTGCATGAATTAGAAAACTGATTTCCAGCCAGATGTTTGCAATAGTTTCTTCAGTGCATGTTTAAATCATCAGTTCTCTCCCTAATAAAGGGTCATTTGATTCCTTCAATTCTGTGGTTTTTTAAAAAAATAATTGCTGTGATTCTAGAGAATTTTCAGGTGTGTTTTGCCATTTAAATTTGAAGACAGTACAGAAAAACAGATTCAGATATAAGAAAGCAACAGCAATCCATCACAAGTTAAATTATTATCCTTTCCCCAAAACCTGTTACTACATATTGCAGGTTTAATAACGTATTTTTCAAAATGAAACTATATTGTTCATAATGCTCCTCTCAGATGTTAATTTAGGACGTGCTATCATTGTCCACTTGTTATCCCCATACAAAGCCTTAACAAAAATATTCTTGCATACCAGAACTGCAAAGCCATAAGACATTATTACAATTCTATCTGGTTTTGTGTCATTAAAATGTCTGTGGTTCTTTCCCATCACTGTGTTTTCTCTGAAGATTTGTAAACTATTGTCTTTTGCAACTATTGCATGTTAGGATTTTAACAAACTTTTCATAGCGCTTGTAAATAGAACATTCTAAATATTCTTAAGCACATTGAACACATCACACTGAAATGTTGGTCACTGGCACTCTGCAGGTCTTCACGTAATTGTTTCAGCCATGGATAACATTATTCTTACGGAAACATTAAAATTCTTAAAATGTGCCTGGTGGTGTAATTTGCACATTAGCCTATGTAACAGATAAACATGGCAAGGTACTCCATCTTCTACTAAGATAATAGATGGTCCCGTTGGGGCAGTGACTGGGAGAGAGAAAAATTTCTTGATCAAGCACAATTCAGTATCAACCCATTATGACACTGTAGTTGTTCTGGGAACCACATATCTGCAAACCCTGTGCCATCTTCTGCTTACATGCACCCACATGCATCAGCACTTCAGTTGTCTTCAGTTAGTTCAACCTGTCACCTGCCCTAAATCTGTGGCAGGACAGGTTTTCATCTCTCTGGAGCAATATTAGAAGGATCCCCCCGCCACTCCCCATTTTCACTGATGAGACATTACCTCCTCATCCAGCACCTATAGCTTGATGGCTGTGTGAAAAATGACGTAGGGAGGGAGTCAGTGAAGATTTTGTTATACTTTTTCCTTCCTTTAAATGCCTATGTGTGTTTGCACAGGAGTAAAATATCTAGTGAAGCCTGTTCAAAAATGTAACCTGTTACCTAAGACTATTTCATGACAGAAGTTGAAGAAAAGTACTTTAAGGCCTGTTTGCCAAATTCAGGTTCTCCTGAGCAAAAGGGTTATTTGTTTTTTTATAGTTCAACTTTTTCTCCAAGAAGCTCTGGGCAGTGTGCTTGGTTCTGCCCATGCTCAGTTAATCCCCACATCAACCCTGTGAGGGAGGTTAGGCTGAGACATGGTCAGGGTCACTCTGTGAGATTCATGGCAAGTGGGAATTTGAACTCTGGTGCCCCAAGTCCTAGTGCAATGCTCTCACCCCTACACTACACTGGGTCTTTTAAGGAAGTGTATAACCAAGAAGATCAAACCTATCCATTCTGAAGGAAATCAGCCCTGAGTGCTCACTGGAAGGACAGATCATGAAGCTGAGGCTCCAATACTTTGGCCACCTCACGAGAAGAGAACTCCCTGGAAAAGACCCTGATGTTGGGAAAGATGGAGGGCACAAGGAGAAGGGGACGACAGAGGATGAGATGGTTGGATGGTGTTCTCGAAGCTACCAGCATGAATCTGACCAAACTGCAGAAGGCAGTGGAAGACAGGAGTGCCTGGCGTGCTCTGGTCCATGGGGTCACGAAGAGTCGGACATGACTAAACAACAACAACAACATAACCAAGCAATCCAAGCTGCAAACCTGACAGTCTTGAAACTCTTATTAAATAACATAGTTTATTGTAGAGAAGAAGCTGGAAAATGAAGTAGTATAAAAACGGGCTTAGGTTATACATTTTGTTGCTGCTTGCCTAGGGTGTAATTACCAAGCAAGGCTTTAAGAATGCTTATGTTTCTAGCGTCAAGACCCTTTGAGAGTTGAAAAATGGCACTGGCTAGAAAAGGTATTCGTTTTTGACTACTCAGTTATCCACCGTGTTATATCAAATCATTTGAACTCTGGTAAGGAGCATATCCGATGAGCCTAATATATATGTCAAGGTGAGTTATTTGGTGGCTATTTGGGGATGAAGATGAAGAGAGTTGTTATTTTGCCTACAGTGCACTGTTGAACTGGGACGGTACTTTTGAGCATTTGGGGGGAAAGCATTGGAAAGCACCCACGGTCAACTTGAATTTAAAAATCCACATTGGATGCCTCTCAAGTAAACTTTCCAAACTTCCACATGCACACAGCTTCTACCTGCACTATGCAGCTGGTAGCTGGAAGGTAAATAATAATAATAATAATAATAATAATAATAATAATAATTATTATTATTATTATTAATAATAATAATAATAAATTTATTATTTATACCCCGCCCATCTGGCTGGGTTTCCCCAGCCACTCTGGGCGGCTTCCAAAAGAATATTAAAATACTGTGATACATCAAACATTTGTGTTTAACTTTTGCGTATCATAAGGCTATTTGCCCTTGTTATCCTAATTGCAGAAGCTGCTAGGGCCTACTACCGACTACCCTAGAATTCAAAGGTGATGTCAAATTGACTAGACCGTACTGTAACCAGCTTTGGGTCTACTCAATTTCACCTCCAAGAAGGGAACATTTTGTACTTTTTTCTTTCTTTCTACAGGTTACATATGAATATATTGACACCCTTTGCACTTGCCAAAAAATAATTTACTTTCTCCCAAACCTTTTGAAAGCTAGTGTTCCAGGCATTGCACATGGGAAAGGGGGTGTTGTATTTGTGATGGGTACACTCCAGTAGGCATCACGGCACATACAATAAGAAATTCACCCAGGTACTGAAGCTTGTCATACTGCTGAGGTTTCTTGTGGCATAGCTTGAAGCAACTGGAAATCTAGAAAAAAATCAGTTTGACCAGAGCCACAAAAATGAGTGAATAGGTAATGACAGCTCTACAATACGAACTCTACCTATCTCTGAAAAGCTATAGCCCGTTAACAACCCAAGCCTCAGGATAGTGCAATTCTAAGCCTCTAGAAGAGAATGTATATCCGTGCACTGGGCTATAAAAGGGTTACAACCATTCTTTGTTTCAGTAACTCTTTCACTTCTTGCCTGCAGCACATTGTGCTGATTTAAAGCCTCTCTGGAGGTGTAGAACTGCATGCACTGCCTGCCTCTTTCTGCCAGCAAAATGCTGGCACAAGTAGAACTTCTTTTGACATGCTCTGTGGATCAGGCTGTCTGGCTGCGACCTCAAGTGCAGTTAAATGACCAATCGCAAAATGCTTACAGCAAAGTTACACTGCTGAAGTCAGTGGCACTATTCCCAGTGTAATTGAGCTGAGGACCACACTGAGGACTGCCTCGATGCCTGCAACAACCAAATCTCAAATCGGGAAGCAATTTAGAGACATACATTTCCATCTATAATGAATAGGGGTTGTCCATTTTTATGTATTCAGTTCTGCCAAATTTCCAAAGTCTGGGTGTTTTCATATATTTGGAAGTGCAGCTTTAAATTAACATAATTAAGAGTAAAAATTGTAAACACATGGAGCCTTGATTTTTCATTGTGGGTGTGCCTAAGTAAAGGAAAAAGGAAAAGAGCAAAACCATTCTGCACCAGCTGTAGTTTCCCAACTGGGCAACCAGCTCATGGAACATAACTGCAGTAATATTTTTTATGTGAAGATTGCCTAAATCTTTTTCTAGGAAAAGGTGTCTGTCAAAGAAATGCAAAAAACTAAAGTCTTATCAAGAGGTTACCAGAGCTGAACTATCTGAGTCCATGAATGACCATAGTTGATAAACTAGCTGGAACTGGGTGTAAGCAACCCTTGCCCCTTTGCCTCAAGGGACAGAGATAACTGCAGGAATACACACAAGCCATGAAGCTGCTGCTCCAGGAAGGATGCAAGTCCATCTACAACAAGCCATCTTCTCAACTCCTAGACCCAGGAGCTGCCCACCAGCAGAATCTCTGTCTTACTAGGATTCAGCTCAGTTGGCTTTCATACAGCATACTGCTGCCTCCAGGCATTGGTCCAGTACCTGACTGGCCTCTCCGGATTTATATGTCATCATCATACATCATTCCAAATCTCCCAGATGATGGCTCCAAATGGATATAGATATTAAAGGGTATCAGATATAGAATGGTGCCTTGCAGTATCTCCAGATGCTACTCTCTGTTATAGGTCCTGCAGGTAACAATGAAATTGTCTCAAAGAGCTAATCCAGGAGGATTCACTGGTCAGTGGTATCCAAGGCCACAGAGAGATCATGGAGAACTAGCAGAGTTGACTCCATCCCTCTTGCAATAAATGTCACCAATCAGGGCAACTAAGGCCACTTCAATGAATTCAGTTTGAAGTGGGTCTAGATAACTATACAGATGCACTTGGAGCTGGTCAGCCATCATCTCCACCTTGCCCCTCCAAAGGGACCAGTTTAATCCAGGCAATAGTTGTATAGTTGTTGGCATACGTCTGCCTCAGGAGACAACAGAGAAGTGTGCCTTTGGGGGCAAAGTCAAACCATTGGAGAGTTACAGCACCTGCTGTGGCTGTAGAGACCGATATGGGAGACACATGTTTTATTGCAGCTGGGACAGATGAAAGTGTCTCCCGTTTTGCTGTTAAAGTACATCATGGTGTTTCTTCTCATCCCAGCAGTCATTCCTTCTCCGGCCACTTCTGTGGATGCACAACCTGACTGTCTTGTCTCCAAGCACTGCAATCATCTGCAAGGAATTGCCATACAGCGTTGTTAATGTCACCAGACTTCATGTTATGTTTGCAGACATCTTTGTAACACAGCGTTAGTTTGCCATTGGGCCTGGTGCTCAAAGCCAGCTCCCAGTAGACCACATCCTTTGAGATCCTGCCATACTCCATTCTGTGTACACGACCAAGCCAGCATAGACATCGCTGAGAGAGAAATGCGGACATACTGGGAATGTGGGCTTCGGAGAGCACATCTTTGTTTTGTCCTGCCATCTGATGCCCCAAATCTTCCTGACACAGCACATATGGAAGGCATTGAGGCTTCACTCCTGGCAAGTGTAAATTCCTTATGACTCACTTCATAAAGCAGCATGCTCAATACGCAAGCCTGGTAGACCTTTTGAGAAGGGGCCTCGCCTACCTAAATACCAAAGCATCTACTATTCCTTGGACCCACTCTGCTAGCTCATCTTGGGACATGAATCTGTGTACATGGTGAAGATAATCACTCCAGAAGTTGTGGGGTAAAATGGAAGCAACTTTGATCAAGAAGACTCTGGCTTTAAGGAGGTCGAAATGTCTGTGTTAAGGGCAGAAATATTTGTCTGCCTGGACCCTACAGGAATGTGAGAAACAGAAGGCTTGGCAAAGCTTTAGTCAAGCTGAGATCATATTCCACAGTGAAGAAGATACAAGGCTCATTAGCAGTTCCAAGTGACCTTCGTGGGATTCCCTGTACCCAGATAAGGCGTGAGATCAGTCTTTATGGAAAACTGTTTCTGGGGTGTTTTGTCCTTTGATCTGCTATTCACCAATACAGAACAAATTTTATTTGTGACTAAAGTAGGAATTAAAGGAGTAAATCAGCAATCATGAAAAGGTTTCTGGAATGTTGGGGAACAGAAAGAAGTGATTGTTTCTTCTCTGAAGCTCATCTTTGCTTCACTTCTTTTTCTATACAGTTTTTTCAGATTTGTGTACGTGTGTGTGTGTACATGATGTAACTTATCTCTTCTCTGGAACACACATATAGAGAAAACTTTGCTTTTGGATTCCATTCTTACCGCATGTAATATTTTTATACTGGGTTAGGTTTTTCTGCATCGAGGTGGGGTTTTTTTTGGTACAGCTCTAGTTATTTTTCTCTTGGGTCAGGTTCAGGCTTCACTATATTATTTTTATTTATTTATTTCCATTTTTTACCTGGACTAATTTTCTGTTGGGATTTTCCTGGATCCTATATCCTGGATACCAGACTGACCTCTAGTAACATGCATTTAAGACAGCAGGAGCCTGATTCCTGGAATTTCACTCTGGATTTTCTCTTAGACTGAAAAGGCCATGTAGGAAGGAATGCTGGAATGATGTAGAGCTCTGGTAGAGTTTAAGTGGGTCAGTGTAAATTTCAGCCATGGTTAAGTTTATAGCTCACTTTAATTTTCAATGCTGTAGCATTTGATTGTAGCATCAATTTATATTGCTTCCTTCCCCAGGGTTTATCCACATATAATGTCCTGTTGATTCTCCTTAATAAAATTATATCCTTCATAAACTGAAATACATTTGCTGATTCATTTACAATAAATATTTCCAGGTGTATTTTAGCTTCTCTGGTGTAGTTTTGTCCTCATCCTTTTGGCCACTGGGGCATATGAAGTACTTCATTTTTGGCTAGCTTTTATTAGCTTTGACTAGGGAATGGGGAAGAAATTTGTTTTAGTTCACATTTAAAGTGAACCTACCTGATTCACTTTTTGAAAAAATAAGAGAACTGAAAAACAGCCATCCTTTGAAATCTGCACTCCTCTGAATTTTGTAATGCAGTTCTCCAGGCATGTAATGTGCACATGAATGCATGAATGTAAAGTGTGTATAAAAATGCAAATAAATGTTGAAAATAACATACAAAAATGCACTATCTTGCGAAAAAAATACTTTGCAAAGATGTGTATATTGGGCAAAATTACATTCAAAAATACGTTTGTTAGGAAAAATCCACCCCCAAATCTTGATGCTTTCCATGAGAACTTTAACAAACAAACAAACAAATTTGAAAATGATGTGGAAATGTGGAAAACTGAAAATCTGGAGACTGAGCAAATGACAGAACCCAGACTTGACAGATTCACCCATCCCTAGTCATTATTGTCAACAGACTGGACACCTACAAGAGCCTTGTCAGGTCACAACTGAAACTGAAACTGATCCCCAAAATCAGGACCAAACAGTGCTCTGGACACCTCTACTACCCTTGCCTAAAATATTCCCAGGCTAAGGTTTCAGTGAATCACTAGAAACACACATGAAATGACCTCATGTCTTCACTCATCCATATATTATTACTTTGCTTTTTCCCAGTTTTTCCCAGTCTATTAATAAAATAATATTTCTTAGAGAAATATTACTTTTAAAACTAGATGTCACTGAACCTCAGAATGAAACAATTGGATGACATGTGAGGCTTTGGAGGTCTAAAAACTTTGAGAAATATTCTGATCATGTTTCTTTTGTGGTTAATGATTCCAAAGAGCACTTATTCCAAGCTCTACCTTTCAAGCCCTTAGGCCAGATGAACCTCTGAATGTGGAGGTCAACCCTCTAGCTACTAGGAGTCTTTAACCAATTGGGTTTACCTTGAAGCTCAATATTGTGAAATGACCCTAATGTCCCATTTTGTGCAAGAAATACACACCTTAGAGCACAGGTACAAAAGGAGAGATTAGACACTGAGCCCAGACACAGAGTTGCCAGAGTTTAAGGTATCAGTACTTATAAACATCCCTCTTAATTAGATTAAGCCGTGCCACTTATTGTTTCAAAAATTAACTGATGCTTAGTGCAATGGACTAAAATAGCCATTCTTAAAAAGTAGCAACTGAGAGTCAGGGCTCTGAAATAACATAAGCCAGAATCCTTGTAGGCTATTTCCCCCTCCCACCAGATGGAAGTGGGAATTGGGTATGAAGGAGCCATACATACCACAGCCCTGTGGGAATGCAGCAAAAGATGCATCTTTCATGGAGCTCTCTCTCTGTGTAAAAGGGGCCAGAATATTCTTAGATGGATGAATAAGTAGCAGAGATTGATAGTGAGGCCTGGTCCACCCTGCACAAGTTAACATCCGCTGAACATACATGGCTTCCAGTGCCACCACTATATGACATGAAAGCTTTCAGCACCAGAAATTGTGTGTGTGTGTGTGTGTGTGTGTGTGTGAGAGAGAGAGAGAGAGAGAGAGAGAGAGAGAGAGAGAGATTGTACCTGCATTCTAGAACTCCTTTCCCAATAGAGACTTGATTGGGTCCTCCCTTAAAGAGGACACGTATTGTGGTCAGACCTGGAAACTGACACCCTGTGTTGTGGGTGGGTACGATTGGTCAGCCACAACACCTGATTGGTAGGTTCCTTGAAGCTGGGTGCAATCTGGCCAATGGGATGCAGTCCAAACGGTTTGAGGGACCTATTTATGCCCATGCATGTGACCCAGAGCTTCCTCTTTCGGCGCGTGCATTCGGAACACCCACCCACCTCTCCCTACTTTTAGTGGTTTGCGCTTGACCATGCTATGTCGTCGTGTGTCGTCTGTCTTTGGGACAGGGGCATGGCAGGAATTTTCCCCACTTGGCTGATTGGCTGTTGCCATTTGCGTTTCGCCTGCCGCATAGCAAACCATCACAACTTGTAAGGTTGCGGATAGGCTCTGGTTCAGGTGATAGGGATGCTCTCGCCATCCCTATGTGAAGGGTATTCCTTTAAAGGAATCCAGGGACTCGATGGTTTGGTCAACCCCTGAGAGGGGGTTGTGCCCGTGCCTGAGTCCAGGGCGACATTTGGGTGGCAGAGATAGCCTGTTCCCAACTTTCTGCTTATCCAGGTGTTCACCCTTTGCTGACCTATGCTGGAACTCTGGGTCAGTGCTACCTGCATGTAAGGGAGCTAGTCGAACCAGAGGCTATGCAACCAGTCACTTTCTGTAATCAATAAATTTGTGGCCTAAATTCTGCCAAAAACCAGAACCAAAATTTGATTCAAGTGTGAATTTATTTAGGGGGGAGGTTGAAAGGTCTGAACACGCAATTAGGCTCTTTCTACTGAGATGTTAGGAGATTAGTGAGAGTTCATCAATTCCACTAGGTCATTCCAAGTTCTGGCTCTTAGGAGAAATTTTGCTGCTGAATTTTCATGAGGGCTTAAAAAATAAACAAATCAGAACAGATATAACAATGCAGAGAACTGAAGTTAAGACCGGAGAGATCCGAAATGGAATGAAAATGAAATTGACAGATTCAGCTATTCCCTAAGGGGCTGAACCATCTTCATTCCACCATGTGTCAGAGGCGCTGCAGCCAGCTCACTTGGCACGTCCCCTTTCAGGGCTGGGTCTATAAAATTTGAAAAATGAAATGAAAATAATTCTGGTGGGCTCCAGATTTGCCCTACTCTGTTGGATACCAGACTTGACAGATATCTTCCCTCCGTTCCATGGGTAGAAAATTAAGTAACATGGCACAAAGTAGAAGAAATCAGTCGTAAGAAAAGAGCTGTTGATAATTTTAGGCCAAAACTTATTATTTAGCGAAGACAGCTTTATTGTATAGAAACAAACACAGCTGTTTATAAAGGGGAAACCATCTTGGAATGCCCAACCAGCAAAATAGAAGTGAAATTTTTTAACCTTTCAACTGTTGCAATCCCCATGATGGCATTATAAAGCACAAGGCTACTGAAGTGCTAAATGTTCATTCTCTTTTTGGAACATATTATGATAGCCCAGCCCACCTCAAAAGGAAGCAAATCAGGACTAGTAAATATTCAATGAAGAGTTTTATTTTAGCTCTTATAAAGGGAATATCCACAGCTTTCTTCAGGCTGATTTAAATCAGGCGGAAACTAGAGCGATGGGCATAAAATGAAATAATGGATACATTATTTCTAGTGGGATTTACATCACCATTCAGCCTAATTCTTGATACTCCATACTTCATATTAGAAATTTCTTCAGGGGAAAGAAATAACAGTTTGTCTTCTTGAGAACAAAGAACAAAGTGTCTCTGAGCTCTCAAGAACCTCAGCTATCATTACGAAGAGAAAGAATCTGTCCATTATCAAAAAGGTCCCATAAGAAAACTAGAATCTCTCACCAAGTCATTCTTCAGCAAGCTAAAAATGCTTCTGAATGTAAGAACAGAAACTCTAGTTTCGCACAGCAAAAACCTTTTTAATCCTATAAAGAGTTAGAAGGTATAATTCTGCCAACACTTGTCTCCTGGTTTTCTACCACCGCAACTACTTACTACTGTGCTTATAACCAGTCCTACATAAGATATGGTTTAAGTCATTAAATTAGCTATACAGCACATCTTTATTCAAAGCAGTTTTGTGACAAAGTCAGGTTGGACATTCTACTTCAAAAGTGTGCTGTAAATGAACATTTCTGTAAACTGCCCTAGATTACTTTGGGAGAGATTGGGTAGTAATGATACTAATGATAAAAATAATAATATCACACAATATGTGTGTGATGTATGTGTGTATATTGTGTTTGGCTTTTCTTCTTTTTACTGCTGATTTAGTTTATTGCTAAACAAATGAAATTTACTACCATTGCTACTGCTACTATTACTACCATTACTAAAATAACTCCCAGTGCCAATGTAGCCCTATATAAATATTCTAATCTATCTAAATATCTAATAATCTGAATGTTTTACATTTCCTCCAAAGGGGGGGGGGGGATTCTGCTAAAAGAAAGACTTTGCATTAGCCATTCCAAATTTAACATGTGCATTTCATTTTAAACCAACTTTTCTGTAAGCCGGTTAAGAACTGGTCTGAAATCACGCCATCTTTCTGCCTTTGTTCACAATCTTGTGTGAAGAGCATCTCGCTTCTCTGCTTTGTTGCCTCAGAACAAAACAGTTAAGCTACATACTATAATGGAAGGCCAGTTTGCCACCCAATCGGGTTTCTTGTCCCAGCATGAGAGGTGCATGCTGGATGGAAACACTGAAGAATGGGTGCCGCCTGGCTATTATTTAAAAACTATGGTGATGAAGTGCTGATGAAAAAGGGCATCTCCCAGCATCATAGTCTGTAGCCTGCCAGTTAGCTTCCAGGCCCAATTCAAAGCGTTGTCTTTGACCTATGAAGCCTTAAATGGCTCAGGACCGCAATACCTCAAGGACTGCCTCTCCCTATATAAACCGACCCAGACCCTGTATTCATCATTATGAAGCAGCAGTTCCCATGAGACTTTTTCAGAGCAGGGAGCCAGGTAGGTGTTTCAGAGTGCTAGAGAAATGTTTGCTACAGTGCCCTCAACCACCTCACAATGATAAGTTCAAAACGCTGCACTGACAAACTCTAAAAAAATTCTCAAGTACCCTTTGGATGAGCCCTCTTTCACACACAAAATTGAGAAACTGGAGGACAGATTTTGGCACTGCATTTGCTAGAGCTGTAGATGAAACATGAACACAAAAAGTGATGTATCAGTCATCATTTTTACCTATAGACGTGATACCTATGGTAAGCTGTGTTGATCCATAATCAGTATCTTTGGTCACCACAGGAAACCCAATTTAAACTAATTATATCATCTGAAGGGATGCTTCACATCCTTCATCATATATAGCTGGATGGGTGCTAACTATTGCTCCTTTGCTGCTGGTCAACCAGCCCCTGGCATCACTTGTATACAGAAGCTTCAGAAGATTACCCCAGGCCATCTCTGTAGTTCTTCCTTGGTTTCCTTGTTCTGTTTCCTGAGTTTCCCCTTAAACATTCTCTCTCTCTTTTTCCCTGTTCCTCACTGTATCTTATATTATCTGTGTCACAGTTTAAGATTATTCCCTCCCTGTCCACACATCTCCCTTTATCTGCTGCTGCTTCTCTCCTGGATCCTGTCCTACTTCTGCTATGCTCCTGACCTCTTCCTTTTTGCCCACTACTTTTAACTCCACACCACAGCTTTTGCCTCAGTGTTATTTCAAAGAGTACATGTTCCCCTTCAGTTCAAATGAAATCTGTCCTACCCCTTACTGGGCTCTTCCAAAATAAACCTTAATTGTCCAGTCCAACTAAAGCCCTCCTCTCTAAGAGGCTTAATCAAAGTCCATGGGAATCAGTAAAAGCCTCTGGACTTATATGCTTGAATTTGACCTTACTGTACACACATTCATATAACTGCAAGTTTTCTACTGGTGTGTTTCCATGTGAAATATCATCAACAGACTGTTTGGTTCCCCATATCAGTTTGCATCAAGTTGGTACCCTCCAGATGTTTTGGACTACAACTCCCATCAGTCCCAGCCAGATGAAGGCTACTCTAAATTAATGGAGCAATGCAGTGAGAGTAGTGGAGAAATAATAGAATTGCTGAATACCCCATTCTTCTTCTACAGCCATCAGACCACTGATGGTGTAGCAAGGACAGACATGGATATTTTCCTGGCTGCAACAAGGAAGTTTCCATGAATAGACCTTCTACTCTGCCTGTGAAAAGGGAGATCTGCAAAATTATCTGTCCCCAAGGCACATTCTCCCAGGGATAAAGAACCTAGATTAGACTAGGTGGGTTTTGGATTACACTGCTGTACATGACAAAAGTTAGAGACAGAAGTCAGTCTATTGGCTAACCCTGCGTATCCTTATTTATCAATTTAGTCTGGAAGACAATCATTGGATAAATTAGATAGTTGTGTATACACAGAAGCCAGAAACTCATAGCAAAGCAGCAAAGCCCAAGCTTTGGGAAATGGAAAATTCTACCCGAACATTCTTAAAAGCATTACCACACCTGTATTTGGCTGTAGCTCTCCCATGTTCTTGAGCCCTTTATTTCAGCCTGTTACTTCATAATCTATATAAAATGCTGGATGTCTATTGAGTCTCGGCTCACACATTGTCCAAACTAAAAACTGAAGAGTCTACTGTTCTGGAGTCCGCATACGACTTGGAACACAGTTCTGGTACATTCATCCATCATCACACCATTTCTAATCCATAAAGTATAACATGTCACAGCCCTCTTCATTGATTTCTGCCATATTGAAGTAGGAGGAGGTACACTGGTAACATTTTGTATCCTAGTGGTTGAATCCAAGTAAGTCATACTCAGAGTAGGCATATTGAAATCAATGGACATGAATAACTTTAAACCCATTGATTTGAATGGGTGGACTCTGAGTATGACTTAGCTGAAATCAACCTTAGGTCGGTTACCAAATGTAACATTTCAAATCCTGCAGATTCTTGTCTACTTAAACACTATTCTCATACATGCTTATATATAATTCTGAATTTAGAACATATATACATCCAGCATACTTCTATCAGAACTGTTACAAATACTGCTGAGTGATAGTTATCCAGTACTGCAAATTTCAGAATATTAAACAAATGAGAGAAATGATGAGTTTCAGAAAGAAAAAGGCAAAATATTTTATTTCTTTTTCTCTGATCTCCCTTTTAACCTTTATTTTCTTTCTAACTATCTAAGAGTTCCTCCATTCCTAAGGTTGATATGTTTTCTCTTTCTCTCTTGTGTTTTTCAGCAATAGGCCCCTTTATTCCACCAAGTCTTCTTTGATATCAATAAGGACATCTACTGAAAAATTAATATGGTGTGATAAAGCCCAAGGTATTTAAATTAATGAGATGTTAAATACTATGTAGCTTTATCTGTAATTAGATGACATAGATCAAATTTTATCCCAAGAGCACTTCACAATTTTTGATATCTTATATTTAGAGCTCAATCCTGAGATAAAGTCAGTACAGCAGTAGGATTTTCTTAATTTACTTCTAATGGGACATGATCCACTGATTCCACTCCTACTACAGATAGATCATGCTCTGTAGAGCCCTTTCCTCCAGCCACATGCAAACATGGATACATCAATAGGTAGGTGTATAATTATGGGACTGAGTCTCTCCCATTTCCCCATGAAGCCTTTTCTCCTGACTTTGAAAGACGTTTATTGCACTTGGGGTAGGAATAACTTGCATGGAGGTGGGATGAGGAGGAAGAGAGTGATATGTGGGCTATAACAGGATTTAAACTAGCAGCAAAAAATATTCCAGGATTCAAATTCTGATGTGAAATATCCCAAATTTCACCTCCCTGACTAATGTGCAGATCAGAACGTACCCATTATCCACCAGCTTTTGCACTTCCAGCATAGCCTCCAAAAATGTAACAAAAGGCATTTAGAAATGTATATTCTGAGAGAGAAATATGTTTGAAACATACATTAAATACATAGGATTATGGTCAATTCTGCCTATGTGCAAGCCAGAGATCCACCAGATTTGGGGGGCAAATGGGGGGGGGAACACTGCAGGGGATTGGAGAAGGTTTTTTGTTGCATGAGATTCCACCATGTTTTAAATCCAAATTTTTGTGTGGATTTAAAAGCAAATCCACAGATGAATGTTGAAATGGGGCCGAATAGTTGCACATCCACTGAATCAGCCTCATAGGCACGATCTGTATTTTACGATGTGTGATCTTCACTAGAATGGCAAGCTGATTTACTTTTGACTTAATTAGGACAACAACTTTCCAGTCCAATGCCTAAGACATAAAGAGATGCATGTTTACATGTTTTGCTCTGTGATTAGGACAAGGTGAAAACAAATATAATGATCCCCTAGAGTAACACTTGTTAATTTAGTACTAGAAGTCCAAAACATTACTATTTTATAGCTATCAGACTGACCACAGGTTACTTGAAGATTAAAAACACTAGGATACATATTTTCTCTTTTGTGTACTTCAATGCCATTCTTGAATAAGAGCACCAGAAAACTCCTTTTTTTGGGGGGGGGGAATGGAATAACCTTGGTTTTTTTTAAAAAAAACCCAAACAAAATGTTCCATGCACAACTTTGTGAGGGTCATCGGTGTTTACTATAATACATCTGCTAGTTATAAACACATTATAGTTTCCCCCCATTTGAACTGTTGGTCTTAAAACAATTCCCCAGAGCTTGGTGCAGTTTGAATAACCCAGGAACTGAGGGGAATGAAACATGAGCAGGGCAATCCTATGAACGTTTCTTCAGAAGTAGGTCCCACAGAATTTGGTGGGGCTAAGTCCCTGACAAGTGTCTGTGGAACTACGCTATATCATACAAATTAGAGGGGGGGAAGGTAGTTCACAGGGGAATTATTCCCCTTATATTATTCCCATCACATTCATTTTGTAATTATTATTTTTCTTTTGCATCCTCACACACCATGGTGTTCAAAGGAATAGGTACTTCATGGACAGGATAATGAACCACAAAACTGGCACTAATCATACTGTCTTATTCAAGAACTTACAACACTTATAACGTTAATAGATGGCACAATTTAGCCATTACCTTTCTCATAGTTTCTTAAAAGGGGCAAAGAAACCAAGAAATAATAAAGCAGGACTTCCTTATTTGGTTGAAATAATGGCCAATGTACCTGAACTTCAAACAAACCCCTTTGACTTTTTACATCTGTACTCACTTATCTTGATCTCATCTTATCTCTCGAATGGATCTCCTTAACACAAAGTGATCATGTATTTAGGTCTGATGATGTCTTGTCTGAAATAATTTATATTCTTGGAAAAGTGTGTAAATATAGGCAAAAGCTTTCAGCACCCATCACAAGTGGCTTTCTCCCACAAAGTCAGAAAAATGAACATGTAAACTGACTACTGTTTACAATGAAGAAGGAAATAGGAAAGGGTTAATAATCACATACTCCTCTCTAACAACGTCTCAATTTAGTAACATTGACCCTTGATTATATTTTAGACCAAATTGTGTTCTTTCATGGAGATATCATATGGTGAAATAACAATTACTTTTTCCTCAAAGTAGTTGCATGTAGTGAAGCAAGAATTAAAATGAGTATTAAAGGAGATTATAAATTACAATGAAAGTTGGCACTGTTGAAGTAGTACTGAGCGCATAAATTTCAACCCTACTTCCTAAAGAGATAAAAGAAAAGCTTCACTTACCTCCTCTTCTAGCATGGCAGGTCAATAGAGAGTTCAAACACCTGATTCCAGCAGGTTTCTGGTAGAATTCTGGAAACAGGTTTCTGTCTAGAAGGGCCCCAAAGGTTCATGGTACCAATTGGGACCATTGATGCAAATCACTTACAGAGGCAACTGTTTGCACCATATTTTGTTACAGGGAAGCAATGTAAACATTGGTTGCTTTCATACATAATGGTGAGCCATTCAATGTGGTGTACTAAACCATATGGCGCATGGGTCAGATGTTGGGACATGTGGCCTGAACACTCCCACTTTGATTTAACAGGAAAACAAATGATGATGTGGTTGGGTTGGCTTAGCATTAAATTCAAATCCAAATCCATGATCATTCTTTGTTTTGCCCAACCAAACCACAGCTGAGAAGCCAACAGCAAACCATGGTTTCCTAATAATGAGGTTTTATGGGGGTTTTGAACAAAACAAACCACAATTGCAGGTTTGGATGCAATGCTTAAGCCCAATGCTTCACAATTTGCATTCTTGCTTGAGTCAGAGAGGATCAGAGGAGGAGCTCTTGGGCTGCGTGCACTAGAACAAAGCTTCTGCACAAGATAACTGCCATAGTTAGTGGAAGCTAAGAACTTTATCGCCCCTTTATAACCTCTTTCAAACAAGAATGGAACAGTAACAGGAAATTCTCCCAGTTATACAGTAATTAACTGCAGTGTCACCTAGTAACTAAACTATAGAACCTTCTCTAAAATTTGTAACGTTTCACTTAGCTATATTTCTCATGACACAATATCTAAGTTTGTAAAATGCCAGATGTAGTTACATATAGATGGATTTTTTTAAAAAAAGAAAGCACATAAATGCCATTGGAAATGAAGAAGATTCTGCCTTAAACAAAATTAGAAATTCCATCAAATATCTTCAGAATCCTTCCTTTAACTTTCTTTTCCTTCTTTCTCCAACTTCCCTGACTAAAGGGCATATTTCTTTCAAGCCTATGAAGGTAGGATGTTTTTGCCCAGCACAAGGAGACGAAGCTGTTAGCTACTTTGTTAGAGAAGCTCTGTTATTCCAGCACTTCTATAGAATTACCCGCTCTTTCTCACTGCTTCTTTTAAAGCTCTTCCCAGTTCAAGCTGCTGCATGCCCCTGCTAATAACGTCTTGTCATGCAGTGACAGAATTATGCTCTCACACTGGTTTCACATGTCACAAATAATTGCTCTCATTGCTCATCATATTGAAGTTGTCAGGACTCTCTTACGCCTGTAATTTGTGCGAGTTGATCATACTTTGGTAAATCAACAGGTCACGGCCTCTGGCCTCTGGCCCCAGTGACTGGTTGAGACCGACCTACAAATCTTATGACAGGGACAACAGAGAGGGTATGAACTATTCAAGGGATTGTGTCTATCAACTGCTGTCTGGAAAACTCATTCTTCTCTCCTTCGGTCATGTTTAAAGTCTTCTACCTCAAGTGTAGAACTGTATCTGCCATTTCTTCCCATCTGTTCTTTGTGGGGGGGTGGGGTGAGATTTGTGTAGGGTGTGTATATATTTGCACGTGCACTGAAGCAATTGTGTGCACACATTATGGTACTCTGGAATGTTTTTGTTAAACCACATACATCCATGCCAAATGCTTACATACTCCATACGTTTCAAATGAAAGACCCCAGAGCAGGAGATTAAAAAAAGAGAACCAGTCTTCATCCAGCACAAATGAATTGCATTCATCGTTGCTATATACCCCGGTTAAACTTCCTTGGCAGTTTTATGAGTTACTTTTATAAAACTTTATTGACAAACACAGGCTGAAGTATGGCCGTAGTCTCAAATGCTGTTTTCATCAAGGCACAAGATATACAGTTGAGTTTCATTTTGAATGCCTCAGAAAGAAAGAAAAAACGAGGCATGTTATTTTTGACTGAGACTTTTATTGTGAATGAGAGGCCAATCCAGGCATCATTGTTACTCAAGGTCTTCAATAGCTCAGCAGCTCTATACACCTGAGGAAGAGGAGACCTATGAACCTGTGCACGAGGAATACTGCACAGATCAGCTGGAGGGAGGTCAGAAATGAATTGTTTTTAACTTAGATGCTTTAACAGCAAGTTGTCAAAAGCAGCATGCCCTGAAGAAACATGTATCTGAACACAGAAAAGGATTCGCCATCAATTCCAAGCCTAGTTGCAAAACATCACCGGCGGTTCAAATGTTTACTTCTCGGGAAAAGTTTTTTAGTGCCGTTGTTTTAAGCGCACAATGAACAGAAGCATCCTTTGTGGCTGCATCCCTCCAAATGTCTGCCTGAACGTTACCTCCCTCTGCTTTCATGAGAGATACAAATGGCGAGAGGAAAGGATTGGTATCACGTACTTATTATTCCAATTGCAAAGGCAACAGCTGGCTCTGGGTCCTTTGATTGCCAGGTGTTTGTCTGATGCCACATGTTCATTTGAGGGCCTTTTGTAAATACACTGAATAAATGAAAGCAAAAAGACTCCCAACATTTCCAGTTTTTTTAAAAAAAATTCAAATGCAGTGACAAAATGCAGCAACAAAAGTGATAAGCTTCCCTTTTAGGGACATAAAGCCTCAGTGATTAGTGATGCACAGAAAGGAGGCTTGTTATAAATAAATGGGTTTATTGGGAAAACATTCATAAAACTTTCCCCCATCTACAAGCAATTTGTCTATTCACTGGCACAGCAAGGGAAATAAATTAGGAGGATGCGGCTCCTCCATGTTTCTGTGCCTTTTAAAGGTGCAACACAATTCCCCACATTTTCTCCCCAAACACCCCAAATTGTAAGCCCTAACTGCAGCTCTCATCACCCCTGACCATTGGTCCTGCTGCCTGGGGTTGCTGGGAGTTGTAGCCTGAAAAATATCTAGAGGGCTTCAGGTTCCTCATCCCTGGATAATTAACAAAGGAAGCTTTTTGTTTTATTTTCAGTTTCAAAAATCTGCTTCTTTCTTTGTGTTACTACAACCCTTTTTACAGATATGAAAAATGGTGATGAAACACCTGCAAACAGGAACAATGGAGATTTTTTAAAATGCATTTGACTTGTTAAAAAAAAAAGTAAACATCTGAAGATTTAAAACCCTTTCTCTGAGTTTTTAAATGACTTCTAGTTGACTCTGAATATTAAGACAAGCTCAGTCATGAACCCTTCCCCTAGATCTGAAGTAAAGGAGCTGGGCAAAACACAGCCTTTCCTCTGTGAGATCAATTGCACAAATGGAAAAGATGTGGTCCTCATCTCACTTCATGGTACATTCACTTGACACCCTGATGCTGTCATGGGACGTTCCCTATTACTGTCCTGTGACAGCGAGCATGATCTGTAATATAATGGAACAGACAGCTGTCCTGATCCAGAGAAGCGTCATACACTACTATTCATGCAGTGTCCGCTACTTCTTCACACACACACACACACACACACACACACACACACACACACACACACTCCCTGTTGCTAAAAAGGTGATCAATGCTGACAGTTTTGATAGTGCTGATTGCCTGTGCCTACCAGAATACATGTTTCCTCCTGATTAACCCTCTAAAAAATTTCCTAGGCTTAATTCCCCAACCTTTTTCTTTTTATAATGGGGTTGGAGAGAGTTAAAGAGCATGAGTTCTACAGTTCGGCGTCTGAGAGGAAAACTCTGAGGGAAAAGTGTTTTGCATGCCCCCGCAGGATTGTGGTCCTGGGAAAACCAGGTTGTATTTTGAAAGCTCACGAGAAGAGACATGACAGCTTGAAAAGGGAACAAAAGAAAGGGTGTCCCTTATACTGAGGAACATTTGAGAGTTCTGCCTTGAGGACAATAAACGGGAAATGATGATTTACAAGGAAAAGGGAGTTTAATTTGAAAACAAGTCTGAATCTAAATATAACTGGAACATTGCCAAGTGGTACTCTGGTGGAAGTGAACCACAAATCTTGGAGGCAGTTTTGTACTGTACGAGAGGAAAAGCTAAGAACTTTGAAGAAATGTGGTCTTTGTTCTCAGAGTTATATGATTAAGCGTGAGACATGTTTCAAAATGTTTATTCTTTTATTTGTAATTCCCAAGAGCAATTCAGCATAACTTGGTTTAATGATGGCTCCAATTTGAGTTGCAATACATCCAGCTATATGCTTTTGGTTTCTTCTCTTACCCAACCACATTCACTGATTCCAGCAATGAAATACAAGTATGCAAAATGAGAAAGCACTTTGTACAGCATGCTTCCCGGTGACTTTCTGGACAACAACCAAGGCAGCTAATAATGTTCTTGAAGAATCTGAATCTGTGGCAGACAGAGATCAGTTGAAGGACAGTTTCAGAAGCAAGGTATCATGGATCATCTCATCTTTGACCTTTCTCCTCCTCCTTCCCCACATCAGTTGAGAAACAACAATCTTCTTGTCTCACATTCTCTTCTTCATCCCTGCTTTCCTCCCACCATACATGAGAAGCAGTAGCGGCCTGACAGCTGATGAAACAAAACTTGTTACATCCCAAGTGAGCTATTTTTGTCTCCTAAAATTTCTCTCCTTGTTGAAGGCCTGACCTGGCCTTTTTAAAAAGAAGAAGAAGAAGAAGTTTACCAGGTGGGCCGGGCAAACCAATTAAGCATTGTTAGGAAAGAAATGGACTGACTGTGGAAAGTGTGGAGTGAAACACAAGATACCTGGATTGAATTCTTTCTTTTTCCACAGATTTCTTTTCATAGGTACAACAGTTCGCCTCAGTGCAGTGATGGAAAAAGAAGAGGAATAAATGAGAGAAAAAGACCTTCTCTGCTGCTTCATACCTATCAAATACTCATTGTTGTTAGAGGCATCCTATCTTGGTTGACACTGTCCCACCTACCATCCAAATGATTTGGGACAGAGAGCGTTGAGAGGAATCAAAAGGGCGGATTTTACGAGGGTGAGGAATGCTGAATAGAAAATGAGATGGATACAAAATGAAACACCATGTGAGGCAAAGTGAGATGTCTTTTTGTAAGAGTCTGCCAAAATCTGAGTGTAAAGTCCTCCATTTTGGGTGGATTCTACATTTTCTTACATGGTTCCAGGACTTTGTCTTACTCACATATAAAATCGAATAAATCATCACTATCCTGTATTTAATTTTATTATTGGAGCGCAATGATACATTGACATATTCAGGAAGCTTGCGATGTAGTTACAGTACTGTAACCTTAAACTCCCCCTTTCAGTTTAACAATGTTCACTTACTCAGCAGAAAATCTCTTGGCAGTTTACAAAAGGTATTAATTAACAAATACCTATAAAACCAAACATGAAAAAAACAACAACCATGAGATAATTTTAGGCCCCCTTAGCCACATTAACAAACCACAACAGCAGCAGCCACCCTGCCCAGAACGTCTTGTTTAAGGACCCCTAAGGTAATCCCTACAGCGAGGCAGGGAGGGTGGAGCTGGGGGTGGAAAGCCTTGCTGTCACGGCTAAAGCAGAAGTGTGGTGGGAGAGCGGGATGCTTATCACAAATAGGACAAGGAGTAGCGGTGGTGGGGGAAGATGAAGAGGGGACAGCAGCTCAGATGGTACAATCTCTTACACTAGCCATGGGAAATTTGTAATTTTTAAAAAGCATTTCAAAGGCCTGCGTATACTACAGGACCAGGGACGCGGGTGGCGCTGTGAGTTAAACCACAGAGCCTAGGACTTGCCGATCAGAAGGTCGGCAGTTCGAATCCCTGTGACGGAGGAGCTCCCGTTGCTCGGTCCCTGCTCCTGCCAGCCTAGCAGTTTGAAAGCACGTCAAAGTGCAAGTAAATAAAGAGGTACCGCTCTGGCGGGAAGGTAAACGGCGATTCCGTGCGCTGCTCTGGTTCACCAGAAGTGGCTTAGTCATGCTGGCCACATGACCCGGAAGCTGTACGCCGGCTCCCTTGTCAATAAAGTGAGATGAGTGCCACAACCCCAGAGTCGGCCACGACTGGACCTAACGGTCAGGGGTCCCTTTACCTTTATACTCCAGGACCACCCAGTTTTCATTCTGAAAGAATCTTCATTGCAAACGTTTGTAGAATCCATATTGTTTCCTCTTTCAGCAAAGTGTGTGCTACCACGTTGCCATGATGTACGTCTCAAGGCAGATCTTTCTTAAAATCTCTTGCAGCCATTATGCAAATCAGTTGGGGCTCACTTTTCTTTTAGATTTCTCAAAGCTGCCATAAAGACTCTCAACTTTTAAAACAGATACATGTTAAATGCTGCAATAAAGAATGAAGGTGTTGGAGCTCAACCTGGGGAAAGCTGCAAACTGCAACCAGAGCAAATATAATGTAGCATTCTATCAGGCATATGATTTGTTTGTTATATGACCTTCTATGTACCACTTTATACATAAAATGGCTTTTCAAAGGCTGTCTGTGGGCCATGAAGGCTGTGATGTAAGTGGACTGTGATTCATCAGTCTGGCTTAGTTCATGGTCCATTCAGTTATCCAATATGCAAGCTTTTCATTTGTGTGCTCAGTTGTAAAGTGAGGACAATGCAAATGGCTAATTTCAAGGCCATGTAAAATGCCATAAACATCCTCTGTAATCCGACACTAAATGAGTGTCCCAAAGTCAAGATGATGAGAATTCTCCATTCACTAAGAAGTTAATGGACATGTTTTGTTTCTAAAATACCAACAGTCAGGCAATGGGAAAGGTGGCCCATGTTGTTGTGAGGAATATTCCTGGGAAGCAATGTAACTCCAAAGCTTTACAAACTGAATTAGGTGTAATCCTTATGGGATCACTAACAGCTCATAAATAACTTTTAATGAGTTTTCCAGCCAGCACAACATTTCCACGTGGGGGAAAGTCGGAGATGAGATGAGAGAGAACTGGAGTTTGCTTTATAAAATAAAAGAGAAACTTTAAAGAAAGGAATATTTCTATACAGAAAGATTAGTACCTAAAATATTTAATTATGTGACAAAGCTAGGCAAAGTCTAGGAATAAGTCATTGCAAATACATAGACATTGACCACTAATCTATGGGAACATATAGATCTACATCGCAAGCATGTTCCAGAGTTAAGCAGGGATATAAATCAAGGTTTGCAAATGTCATTTAAGTTTTCACCTGTCCCAAGATTCAGAATTATTGGCTTCCCAATGAAAAGCATATGTTGCGTCTCTAGTCTGGGGAATAGTAATGAAGTGAGGCAGACACTCTCCAGTTCTCCACTACCATCTCTTCCCCTCTTTATTTCCCATCGAGTCAAAATAATTACTGAATCCTTGAGGGAGCATTTCTTTCACTCTGCCGATAACTGCTGCCATGTTGCCCCTTCATGAGCTGCTCTTCTTCCTTGTGGGACTGTGATTTGATTTATGAGAAAATAGTGGGCAAATTGCGATGTCCATGTTGATGGATGACATCATTTGGGCCATTTTGCTGATCATGTATGACTAACATTTTTTTCGTAGTGTTCTTGCAATTGATCAACTGCAGCACAGCAGCTGAGTTAAAAAAAGAGAGAGGAGGTGACAATTGCCTTTGCCATGTAGGAACTGCAATAGAACTTGCATAGCAGAAACTTCTCCTCTAGTTAGAAGTGCAACGATGAGAATGTGCACTCTTCATACTTTTGATATAAAGATAAGAGAATATACATTTCATAGACTTCAAATTGTGTGACATAAATATGACAAAGGTGGCAAATTTAAGCACTCTGGCTATCATAGTAAAACACAGAAGGGAGGGTATGCTGTTGAAACTTTCAGTGATGCCTTAGATATGATTCTGATTATACTCTTTAATTAGTTATGTTTATATATACTTTTCCAAGCAGAGAATTAAATATAGCAAAACATAGACACTCAGGATGTCTTAAAATCATCAAGATTACACTGCTTTATAGATGTTTTGGACTCCAACCCCCTGCTTTATTTTAATGTTGTTAATGTTTGATGTGTATCCCCCCCCCTCTGTATTTTGTTGGAAGCCACCCAGAGTGGCTGGGTAACACAGTCAGATAGATGGGGGTATAAGAATTTATTATTATTAATTGGCCATGCTAGATGGGACAGATGGAATTAGAGTCTAATGACATATGTAAGGAACAGGGGTTGGGGAAGCACAGGGTGGTTTCCTTAAACTCAGGCTAGTGTTCTCTGCACCACTGATATTAAAAATCAAAACTCAAATTTTTATGGTTATATGGTTTGTAAGTGAAATCTGAATTTTATCATCAAAATTAAATAACTGAAACTTGATTTCAAGACCAGAAGGATTGTCGTGTTGGTCTGCTGTAGCAAATCCGACATCTAACACTGGTTCTGACCCGACTGCACTGGTAGCCAATTTCTTTCAAAGCCCAATACAAAGTGCTGGTTTTGACCTCAAAAGCTTATGGAGCCTTTTCTCATCTGAACCTACCCAGACCCTGAGGTCATAATCTGATGGCCTTTTCTCTGTGCTACCTTCTGAGGGAGATCCAGAAGCTGGTGAAGAGAGAACACACCTTTCTTACAGTAGCTCTCAGTCTATGGAATGCTATCCCCAGGGAGGTCTGCCTAACAACAACTTGGTTATGGTTGTGGCACTAGGCACAGGTGTTACTGTTTCCCTGAAACTTAAATCTGAGCATCACATTTCTTTTCATTTGTCCTTGCCTGCCAAGCAGTTTGCCAGGTCATCCAGGAAGTGAACTGTCTTGGTTCAAGTAGAGCTGAGCCTAAATGATTGAACTCCAACTTTGCCAGTTTGTTGATAACATGTACAATTTCTTTTGGGTGTGGGGGGGTATGATTTCAGTGCTTTGGGGCATGCAAGGTCAAAGAGGTGAAGTGTGGGACAAATGAATCAGAAAAAGCACTCCTTGGTGCTGGTGGGAGCTGTTGTTTTTTTAAACAGCAACAACAACATCCTCATAGTGATGCAGACTCTTCATGAAGCCAAAGCAGAGTCACCACCAGACCATGAGATTAGTGCCAGCAGTATCAAATAAACTATATCTGAGACATTTGCCTTGCACCCAGCGTCCCTGCCAGATTTCTATGATTGTTCTTCATGCACCAGACATTCATTCTATAGTAGCCTGATCCAGGTCCTTTAGTAGCTCTTTAGAACAGCCCATGACTATCTAAGAATAAAAAGGTAAAGAGACCCCTGACCATTAGGTTCAGTTGTGGCCGACTCTGGGGTTGCGGCGCTCATCTCGCTTTATTGGCCAAGGGAGCTGGTGTACAGCATGACTAAGCCGCTTCTGGCGAACCAGAGCAGCGCACGGAAACGCTGTTTACCTTCCCGCCAGAGCGGTACCTATTTATCTACTTGCACTTTGACATGCTTTCAAACTGCTAGGTTGGCAGGAGCAGGGACTGAGCAACGAGAGCTCACTCTGTCGCGGGGATTTGAACTGCTGACTTTCTGATTGGCTAGTCCTAGGCTCTGTGGTTTAACTCACAGCGCCACCCACGTCTATCTAAGAATAGACTGGATCAAATATTCTATGCACATCGCAAAATGCCTAAAATGTTCCTTTTCCTGGCTTATTCTGATAGCTGAACTATTCATTGACTGTACTCCGATGATAGTTTTCTGGTGGTTTTTTAAAGTGGAAACAGTGTTTTCTTTGTTTTACTTAATTCTGCCTTGGATATAGATATAATATTACATAATAAGGTAAATGAATTTTTATTTTATTTTTTAAAACCTCCCTGCCCCATGTACCAGAATACATACTTTTTTTAAAAAAAGAACTTATGGGCCAGTCCTAATTTACAGTGGGGGGTTTTCCTTTAAGTCTCACTTTTCATCTTTGCCTGTGGTGCACTGCTAATTTCCTGCCTTAGTTAGGTTGGGCTTTACCACCACTGAGTTTGGAACTCTGCCATTGTTTCACAGGCTGAGCCATAATTTTAATCTGCATACTAGCTATAATTCTTCTACGGTCTGCAATCTCAAGTTTTAATGTAGGGTAGCTTTTTTTTTTAATTGCGTGACATTCATGGCCTGTCCTGACATCATATTGATCCTAGCAATCAGTATTGCGACTGGTGTCCTTGTGGTAATAGATGAGGCTGCTGCCCACCTATAAGACAAGCTGGTCTCTCTCCCAGTGTCACAGAATTAAGCTCTGCCTCAAAAGCCAGTTGCATTTCAATAGGGTCATTATGCAGAGATATCCCCACTGCTATCTTTCCCGCAACTCACAGGCAGAAACATCAAACCCCTGGCAGATGTGCACATGAGCAAAGCAACAAGTCTTACTTTAGCTATGGTTGTTGCAGCTGCTGGAGAAATAAGCCAGTACTGCAAGGTGATTTGAGAAAAATTACTGGCTTTGCCATTAGCCTTTGGTGAACCAGAGAGTAACTTCATTAGCATTATGCAAGTGCATGGCTGCTGACTTGTTAGCCACTCTTACTGATGTCAACCTTGCCAACAAAGGTACGTATAGTTAAAGCTATGGTTTTCCCAGTAGTGATGAATGGAAGTGAGAGCTGGACCATAAAGAAGGCTGATCGCCGAAGAATTGATGCTTTTGAATTATGGTGCTGGAGGAGACTCTTGAGAGTCCCATGGACTGCAAGAAGATCAAACCTATCCATTCTTAAGGAAATCAGCCCTGAGTGCTCACTGGAAGGACAGATCATGAAGCTGAGGCTCCAATACTTTGGCCACCTCATAAGAAGAGAAGACTCCCTGGAAAAGACCCTGATGTTTGGAAAGATGGAGGGCACAAGGAGAAGGGAACGACAGAGGATGAGATGGTTGGATAGTGTTCTCGAAGCTACCAGCATGAGTTTGACCAAACTGCAGGAGGCAGTGGAAGACAGGGGTGCCTGGCGTGCTCTGGTCCATGGGATCACAAAGAGTCGGACACGATTAAACAACTAAACAACAACAACTGATGTCAGCAGCACCGAGTAAGTGCATGCTTTGCCCAGTGTTCATTGAGACCTTTTCTGCCTCTGCCACTGAAATATACTCGGAGTCCTGTAGTGATTTCATGCTCTTTATTGCAGCTTTTAAAACTGTGATTGAATTGCCCCCAAACCTAAGGCTTTTTTACACAATGAGTCCTGTCTGATTGACTGATTCTGCTTTCCTCCTGGAGCCTGATTGGTCTTTTCCTGCAGGCCAATCAGTTGTTGCATCCTACCAGCCTAATAGGTTGATTAACTTCTTCCTGGAGCCTGATTGGTCTTCTCCTGCAAGCCAATCTGCTGTTGCATTCTAGGATCCTACTTGCCTATTCTTCTGGGATCCAAGGTTAGTACATAACAGCCACCATGGCTTGTTCTACCACCATGGCCTGATGACTATTGGTAAGGAATTGCCTTGCAGAAGCAGGCAGCCATTCTCAACAGCAAACTATTTCATCTGTGACAGCTCTTGGGGTCTCAAATTTCAGTGGCTCCCTGTGCGATGCCAAATTTCAGCGCCCACCCACCCCTCTCACCATTCATCAGTGCTGGATTTACGTAGAAGCTAAACAAGCTACGGCTTAGGCCCCACTCTCTTAGGGGCCCCCCAAAAAATTAAAGGGTAAAAAACTGGATGTACATTTCCAAAATATAAAAAACAAGATAAAAAACAAGATAAAAAACAAATAAAATAAAAACCTACATACAGCAACAGTGTTTTGTAGGCTCCTATGATGTAAGTAATGGGCCCCACCTGCCAGCCTGCTCCCTAAAATATCACTGGTTTGCTCATTTCTATATATGGGGTGCCTACATTCTGCATGGACTGGTTGTATGGCAATATGTAGCATGCAGCTGCAGACTGCATTGCAGCACAGTTGAATGTAGGTCAAGCTGTTGCACCTGTTATCTAATATTAAAGAGTGTTTGGAGACTGATGATTGGGCAGCATAGGCTAAGGGTATGAGTCTTATGCCTACTGACTGATTTGCGTAATACATAATTTATTTATTTATTTTGAGCCCATTATGGCTTTAGATACCTATTAGGTCCATAATTTACCATATAGCATATAAAAGGTAAAGGTACCCCTGCCCGTACGGGCCAGTCGTGTCCGACTCTAGGGTTGTGCACCCATCTCACTTAAGAGGCCGGGGGCCAGCGCTGTCCGGAGACACTTCTGGGTCACGTGGCCAGTGTGACGAAGCTGCTCTGGCGAGCCGGCACCAGCGCAGCACATGGAAACGCCGTTTACCTTCCCGCTATAAAGCGGTACCTATTTATCTACTTGCACTTAGGAGTGCTTTCGAACTGCTAAGTGGGCAGGAGCTGGGACTGAACGACGAGAGCTCACCCTGCCACGGGGATTAGAACCGCCGACCATGCGATCGGCAAGCCCTAGGCGCTGAGGTTTTACCCACAGCGCCACCCGCGTCCCAAATATAGCATATATTCAACACAAAAAACAGTGACAATTTGTTGTTGACAAAGGACAACTGGACATATAAAGGGCCCCCTTACCTTTAGTAGCTTAGGGCCTCATCAAACCTAAATCCGGCCCTATGCTACCTCCTAGTTGTGGTGCCCAGTGCAACTGAACTGGTTGCACACACCCCCCCCCCAAAGTTGGCCTCTGCCTTCATGAACACGCTACTAGGTCTTGATGCATTTGTCTAGCAGTACAAAGGACTGCTGGAGCACTGGTGGCATGAGTGAGCCCCAGAACCACAGAACTAATCCCTCTTGACCAAGCCTGATACAGTGCCCCACGGAAGCAAAGAATTGCTCTGTATTATTGGGCTGCAGAAAACAACCATTATTTATTATTTCCACCAATATAGTTTTCAAAAAGTGAGAAGGAGGGAGGGAGGAAGAGAGAGATGGGGTCAGCGATGAGCTCACTAAGGAAAGAGCTTAAGAATGGTTTTATCAAACAGTGATAAAACATGAGAGGGAGGAAAATATGACCAGATGTTTCTAAATCCCTCTTTTTATATGGATGTGTATTTTAACCAATTATTTTTATATGTATATTATTTGCAAAATATCCACTTATTTGTAGACACATTTCCCTCCCTTCTACCCTATTTTTCACATTTTACTGGAAGAAGCAATACATGAAATTTTAGAAGGCTTAGGTTTTCTCCACGTTTCCAAAATGCAGGGATCTGTTTTTCTCATTTGCTGCATGCTGGAATGATAGAATCTCTTCACTTGGTAAAACACTTCACACTCATTTCAGCATCTCATTGTTTTATTGCAGCGTCAAAGCCATTGAAGGTGCTTTTTAATGGGGACGTGATTTTTCCTCTGGTGCTGCACTCCTTCAGCCAGTTTTGCCACACTGAGCGTTTAATTTTCCAAGGAATTTACTTTTCATCCTTCCTCCAAGGCAAAATATAAAGTGCACAGCTTTATTGCCCTGAACATACCCAAAATCTATTGCTCTTTATGCTATTATTTATATAGCTAGCTCCACAAAAGTGAAATAAACAGGGTCAAAAAGAAGGATTCATACTAACATTGGGGTTTCAGAGTCAGGGCAGATCTTCCTATAAAGTCAAAAAGAATTGATAACCTGTAGCTCCCTTGGTTTTTTGAGACCTGAGGATATAGGGCGGTATACAAATTTAATTAATAATAATAGTAAAAATAATAATTTCTTGTGTATACTTTAATTGGTCCAGAAACATAGGATGTGCACCTGGTATTTTTTTATTTCAATGTCCTATCCCAAAAGGTTGTTTTTAAACTCTGAAGATAGTCTTTCATGCCCACTATCCTGATCAAAATAATGGGAAAATCTTGTCCTTTCAGAGAGGAGATTTTGTCTTTCCAGCATCTCTTTCAAAGACTTTAATAAATGCCATGCTCTTATCCTATTCCTTAGCCCCATACTTGAACAAACCACAGGTATGAAGGGGAATATTTTCCCCCCTCTATCCATAGGGTGCATTCATATTTCCACCTTAGTGCACAGTGAAGTTGTGTGTTTTCCTGGTGCTTTCCACAGCTGCCCCCTGCCCTGCCACCACTGCCAAACCAGAATTTCCCTCATGTAGAGGACCAATCCATTGGTATTAAATGCAGCTCTCCTTCAAGTACACACCAAAAGCATGGGTGTTGGGGGCAGAGGCATGTCAGAGACTGGGCCTGTGCCCCAGAGCCCCTCTCACATGACCCAAATCTGTGGAGGCATCACCTAAATCCCCATTTTGGAAGGTTCCCTTGGGAAAAGCTTGCGTGACAATATGTGAGAATGCCAGACAGCAATTATCTTCCTGTTTACCACAAGCTTGGGCTTCCTAAACTGCAGAATTTCCCCACACATTCTTTCCAATTCCTCAGAAACAGATGTTGTGATGTTCAGGTCAGTGTTCTGAATCTGATGTGCTGTTTACAAGTGTCAATAGAAAAACTGTGTGATTGCCCTTTTTTAACTAGTACAAATGCTCCCTGCTGTTTCACAGGGAATAAAATTCACTGAACTCTCTGCTTAGCTTTCTGAAGGCACTTGCACTTAGCCATTCACAGGAGTTTAAGGACCAGCTTGCCACTATAAGGAGCACATCTTGACCTGCAGCAGTGTATAATCACTCAATTTGCAATGACACAAATGGTCTCATATAAACAGTGTATCCTTCTCCTATAGAGATCTGCTAGGCTTCCCATTAACTATGACACTACCTTAGGTATCCAGCCCCTCCAAGTTCCTATTTTCCAGAGACATCCCTGATTTAGAGAAGCTATCCTGGTTTCTGATTTGATCCTGGAATGTCCCACTTTTCTTTAGCATGTCCCTATTTTAATTGGAGAAATGTTGGAGGGTATGGAGTCATCCAACTCCCGAGCTGTCTGAAGCCAATCCTGTATAGGGAAGTTTTTAAAATATTTAATGTTTTTATCTATGTTGGAAGCTGCCCAGAGTGGTGGGGCAACCCAGTAAGATGTGTGGGGTATAAATAGTAAAATTAGCATTATGGAACAGGATGTCCCTATTTTTGTCAGAGAAATGTTGGAGGGTTTGCAAGATACGTCCCACAAAAAAGTCACAAAGCTATGCATCTTTAGAAAGTCAATTAAAACCTTAATTCAGTCCATCTTTATGAATTTTCTAGCTTTGAAATGAAATGAATGATATTTTCACTTTAAAATGTCAAGTGCTTGGAGCACTGATTTTAAAAGGAGATTCTTTGGCCACACTTTTAAAAAGAACAAGTGAAGTTAGACTTTTGCATTTCTATTTGCACTTTTTAATTCTTTCCTGGGTTTTATGCAGCTTAAGAAAAGTACAGATCTGGATTTTTCAGGCCCTTTCCTTAGCACTGAAATAGTTTACTAAAAAGCTTACAAAACTATGTGATGATTCCAGGCATCTGAATTAGATCCCAGCCAATATTCCTTCCAAACCAAAACAAAGCTATACCATGTGTTACGGGTGTGGTTTGATTAGCTGGCAAAGTTGTTCCTATGCCAACCTCTTGTGTGTAATGAACTGGTCTCCCTCCCGGATAACAGGGAGGTCCCATTGTACAGTGGTACCTCAGGTTAAGAACTTAATTCGTTCTGGAGGTTTGTTTTTAATCTGAAACTGTTCTTAACCTGAAGCACCACTTTAGCTAATGGGGGCGCCGCGCTGCCACCGCACGATTTCTGTTCTCATCCTGAAGCAAAGTTCTTAACCTGAGGTACTATTTCTGGGTTTGCAGAGTCTGTAACCTGAAGCGTCTGTAACCTGAAGCATCTGTAACCCAAGGTACCACTGTATATGCAGAGTACACTATAATTCCTGCTTGAAGTCTGTTTCTGTTTAAAATGCAAGGAGTTAAGTGGTAAATTCAGCATTCTTTGTTTGACCAAAATGGGGGAAATGAGCTTACAATCAACTCATGATGGGAAGCAACTCACAGTCAGGCAAATTGCCATATAGTGATTTGGTTTTAGGTACAGCAAAGAACAGGTTGAAGCTGTATTCCGGTAGCACTGAATGCTAAATCATGGGGCTGAAATTACTAGTGCTTTTTCAAATTCCTAAATCATCATCATCTGAAAGTGGCTTCAATTGAAAAAATATTTTTTAAAAAACCAAAAACCTGTGGGGAGAGATGCCCCCAAACAGTGTGGTGAGGACTGAATATTTCTGTGACTGGTCACAGAGTACTGCTTACTGACTGTTGAGATGAGAAATAGAAAAGTGCAGGGAATGGAATCCTGGACACAGTGAGCATGCCACACTGTAACATTTGGTTGCTGCTCCCACTAAAAAAACATTGCTTTCTCTCTGTTCCAGCACCATCAACTCCAACCCTTGGATTTCAGCTCTAACTGGCTAGTTTTGGGGTCATTTTCTTCTAACTTCTCAGGATGTCGACTCTGCATTGCTTTCCAACACTTCCCACTTCTTTCCACAGTGCTTATGCAGGCGGTTTGACCTCTGGCCCTTGCAATATGAAGGACAGCAACAGTGGAACAAGTCCCAAAAAGTTCACGGGAAGGACTTGGACCCATGGATTTTATTCTCAGTCCCTATCCATTAACTGCTCCATTGTTCTCTGCTGTTATATGCAGCTAATGAAATTCCCGTGATCCGAATGAGGAAAAACCTGTTTTTATAGGCACCGAGTGCAGTATATAATTTTTCTATAGAGAAAAGAAAAGAAAACAACCACAATGATCATGAGGTTCACACATTGTAACAGATATTTATTTTGTTTGGAGAGCATACCTCGCCTCGCAATGTATCTGGATGAAAAAGAAACTCATTTAATTATGTATAGGGCCTCGACTCCCAAAAGAAATGGGTTATGTAAAAACTGATGCTTGTTTATGTGTTCAATGCATTCAATTGCAAAAGAACAGCTCCCCACCAAGCTATCATTACCTATGTCTATGCATTTTTATTTGAATTTTATTTGGCTTCTATTGGAAGCTGGTTCCTTTGATACCAAAAATCTATACTCCTTCTATCAGATGAGTTTTGTTGTTGATGTTGCTGTGCAGTCAAAATGCAACATTACACAGACACTGCCTGATTTCCCTAGGAATTTTTCATGTGGATCAAATTTGTGCTTGATTCCAATGCAAAGTGAAAAGTGGGGGGGGGGGAGAGAGATATTATTCCGGAAGTACTTTTTTTTTTTAAGGCTGTTTCTTCTCTTTCCCCCTGTATGTTGATGAGAAGGAGAACAAGACCAATTTGATCAAACGCCTTTCCCTGCTGCAAATTACATATAAGATAATACAAGCAATACATATAAGATAATATTTCCATAAGGATTGATTATAAAAAAACCATGAACTGTATTGAAACCCCTAAAATGGGGGCAAACTAAATAAATCCACTGAAGTATGCAGATTCAGGCATGAATATTGATAAGGGTAAAGTTGGGGGCTAGAGAAGAAAAGTTGTGTTGTGGAGCAATTAAATGCTGTTCTTATTGTTTGCATTAATGAATGATTATTTTTTAAAAAAACACTTTAATGTACATAGCTTGTTTGCATGAATGAACTTTGAACATTCTAGTCTTCTGACAAATAGTCACTCATATTGCTGGATCATCTTCATTAATGAGAGCCATTTTTCATCGTGTTTGGTTTTCAGTACAAAAAAAAAAAAATCATTTCAAAGGGTGCAAAATTCTATGCAGGGAAGGCTGTCTTTCTGTCTTACAAAATGTTTTGCAGTTTTGTTCCATTGCTCTGTTCCACAACAGCACCTTAAAAATACACAGAGACCTTAAAAAGACCTTGCTATCACTCTTAATTCCTTCTGCTCCTTTTATTCACTCTTTTAAAAAGCAGGGGGGAAATCCAGAAAATTACAAGCCCATTAGCTTAATGTCTGTTCCAGCAATATTAAAGATTAAATTACCAAGTATATAAAAGTCTTGCTGAAGAGAAATCAACATGGCTTCTACAAAGGCCATCCCTTCTGTAATAAACTGTCAGCATTTTTTGAGTGTCAGTAAGCATGTAGAAAAAGTGATCCAACAGAAATGGTGTACAGTGGTACCTCAGGTTACATACGCTTCAGGTTACATACTCTGCTAACCTAGAAATATTACCTCAGGTTGAGAACTTTGCTTCAGGATGAGAACAGAAATCGTGCTCTGGCGGCGCAGCAGCAGCAGCAGCAGGAGGCCCCATTAGCTAAAGTGGTGCTTCAGGTTAAGAACAGTTTCAGGTTAAGAATGGACCTCCGGAACGAATTAAGTACTTAATCCGGGGTACCACTGTACTTGGGCTTTCGAAAAGGCTTCCTCACTGGCATCTCCAGAGTCGGGATGGCGGAGAATTCCAACCAAAGTAAAAATGGGTGCGGAAATTGCTACTGTTTGCATATTTGCTCATTGTCAGTTGAGTAAGTTTAGCAGACATGGGTCGGATCCTCTTATGGACTGGTAACAGGTTAAATGACAGCAAGCAAAGAACAGGAGTAAATGGCCATTTCTCACAATGGAGGAATGTAAGAGTGCTGCCACCTCCCAAAGATCGGCACTGGGACCGATGCTCTTTAATCTGTCCATAAGTGATCAAGAGTTAAGAGTGAAAAGGCCAAGTCTGGGGTGGTAAGAACAAAGAAGGGATTGCATAGAGTTCCAAAAGGATCTCTGCAAAATGGGTGAATGAACGACAAAATGGCAAAATTGATGTAAGTGTAAGATGGTTCATGGGGTGAGAGTGGCATTGTCACATACAAACCAATCAGGAATGAGCCCACATTCTTGGGTTCATGCTGGGTAGTGCAATGAGAACATTAACCTAGTATGTGGGAGCTTTGAAGAAAGTTGATTCTATGCTAGGGATCACTAGGAAATGGATGGAAGTAAAACTGCCAGTATCATAATACTTGAAATGCCGGGTAAAATTCTGGTTAAAGGTAAAGGGACCCTTGACCATTAAGTCCAGTCATGAATGACTCTGGGGTTGCGGCGCTCATCTCGCTTTACTGGCTGAGGGGGGCGACGTTTGTCCGCAGACAGCTTCCGGGTCATGTGGCCAGCATGACTAAGCCACTTCTGGTGAACCAGAGCAGTGCACAGAAACGCCATTTACCTTCCCGCCAGAGCGGTACCTATTTATCTACTTGCACTCTGACGTGCTTTCAAACTGCTAGGTTGGCAGGATCAGGGACTGAACAACAGGAGCTCACCCTGTCACTGGGATTTGAACCACCAACCTTCTGATCGGCAAGCCCTAGGCTCTGTGGTTTAGACCACAGCGCCATCAGCGTCCCTACAATTCTGGTTGCCACATCTCAAAAAAAGGGTATTGTAACCCTGGAAAAGGTGCAGAAAAGGGCAGCCAAATGATTAAGGGGCAGTGTGCTGGTCCCATGGGTTACCAGAGAGGAGAGGTCCAAGTCTGGTCTGTGGTCAAAGGTGCAATGTGGAGGCAGTCCGTAGTAGCTGAAGCTGGGTGCAGGGCAGGGAGCTGGGCGAAGTCAGGGTCAGGCATGCAAGCAGGGCACCAGGGTGGGTCAGGAGCTCAGGCAAGTAAGCAGGACAGGAACAGGCTACCAGCAATGTTGCTCCCGCAACCTGGGACTGGGGCTGGCTGGCTTTTATCTGCCCCGAGGCATAGGGTGGCCCCAGTCCACAGGTGACTCGCCTCTCCTGGCCTGGAGGAGAGCACTCCTCTTGCGGGAACTTAGTTCCCTCTGCCCTGAGCCTCTGCAGCTCAGGAGAGGCTGGAGGGTTACCGGACCCAGAGGCAACCCCAGCTTCCTCTGACTGGGCTGAGAGTGGAGCACCTGCAGGCAATGAGTCCTCCATCACCTCAGGAGCCAGAGCAGACTCAGCTGGTGCCTGCACCTGAGGATCCAGCACAGGTGAGGACCCTTCAGGCTCAAGCCCCAGCCCCGGCTCAGCTGGTTCTGGAGGCGGGGGGTCCTGTGCAGGCTGGGATCCCTCAGGTTCAGCATCCGAGTCCGAATCCCAGGCCATCACAGGCAGCAGCACTTATGTGACCTCCATCTCTGGCATCAGAGAGGCAAGGGGGCAATGAGGCTGGTGCAGTGCAAACACACCAGCAGGGGTACTGAATTAGGTCTGGTAGTAGATTTGCAGTGTACCAACTTCATTGCCCCCTGGCCTCTTGGTAATCGGTGGTGGTGACAGTGACAGGAGGTCAAGTAAGCACTGTCAGCTGCTACTGCATATGGAATTTTTTAGTCTAGAAAAAAAGGCAAGGAAGGGAGGGATGTTGCAGGAAGTGGAAAAAGTAGATAGGGAGGGGAAAGGTTTTCTCCATCTTTCATAATATTAGGAGCCCAGCATCCTCCAATGAAGCTGAATGGTGGGAGATTCAGGACAGACAAAATCAAGTATTATTATTTTTTTACATAGCACCCTGTTAAACTGTAGATATTGCTGCCACAAGATTTAATGCCCATCGTTAACACAGGTAACTTTAAAAAAGAGGATTGGACAAAATTCATGGAGGGAGGATGAGACTATAAATGGCTCAGTGATGATGGTTATAGGCTCCCTTCAGTATTATGCTTCCTCCTTGTCTCGTTGGATTTAAAGGGAAGTGGAGAATGGGCTTGGGGAAACGAGTTGCAGCTGGAAGAAAGGAAGGAGGGTTGAGACTGGGGCTGGGTGTAGTGTAGATCCATGTGTTTTTAGGAACATTAAATTGTCATTGGCTGTGAAATAAGCAGAGCTGTCTCCCTATTTCCAGTGCAAGCAGACGAAAACTTGAATAGCACTATCCATGACTACAACATAGGTGAAAGCAACGTCCTTCCCCCCTTGTAAGATCTTAATTGGGGTGGTCCCGTGTAGCTTCTGTACATGTCTGAGTAACACTGTTTAGTGTGCATGCACACGAAAGCTCATACCAATAACAAGCTTAGTTGGTCTCTAAGGTGCTACTGGAAGGAATTTTTTTATACTGTTTCTATACCGTTATAGCACCGTGTATATGAGTGGTGATATTAGTGCTAGTTTCTCAGTCCCTCTGATTATTTTTTAAAAAATTAAAAAATGTGTATGCATTAAAACTGTAATGCCTTTCAGGCAGCAAAAATAATCTTATGCTGGTTTTGTTTTTAAATAGTTCAAGAAAGCAAGCAATGGTGATTTAACTTCAGGATACATATAATGTGAATATTACAGATTGTTATATATGGAATTTGTTTCCTTACTGACGGAATTCTCATCCTTCAAAAATACTTGTGCTTGGCCTAATATATGTGTGTATACACACTCGCACTGCATGAAATCAGTTTGCAGCATGGGAACATACAGTTAGAAACACAGCGGTCCATTAGGTGGCATAATTGTAACAATGGAAGTCTAACAAAATAAACAATGCCAAAAGCATTTTTTGTCAACTGTTTTCTTTCGATCCCTACATTTTAAAAGAAAAACAAAGGAAAGGAAATCTAGATGGCATATCTTGTTAAAGATTGGGCCGATATTTAAAATAATCAGTCAGATGATCACAGGCATTTTATATCTGTGTTCAGGATTGAATTACCTGGATCTAACACAGTTTTAAGCAAAATATATCTCTTCTTGAGGCTGCCTCAACCCACACGTCTGCACTGCCACAATCCCTATGTTTGTAAGGCATTCAAAAGTCATGCTAGATTCCAAATGACCCTTATGCCTTAAAAATATGTCAGATTAAAGTCACCGAACATCTCAAAGCCGTAAGATATTTGAAATCAGAACTGAAACTGAACTGTTGTATATATTCCCTTCCTGAGAGCCAAGTATAAAAAACGGGGGGGGGGGAGGCAGTGTGACCCCATGCACTGCTTGAAACACTTGCCATTAATACTTCTATCTCGTGAATTATATGGAACAGCCTGAATTAAGCAAAAATCTAAAATTAACAATTAAGATTAGGTAAAAGGCAATAGATTTCCTCCAGGCTCACATTATAAAGATATGTTTTTATAGACGAAAAAAAGGTCAGTTATAACTATTAAACTTGTGTATTGTTTTATTCTAAGCCCTTCCAGTGGCCTCTCTAAGGGACTGTTTAGTTTGTATTACACTCTAATAAATTCCAGGTGCAGAGGACAAACTGAATAATAAGAACCTGATGGACCAGGCCAGTTAAAAATAATGTGGTACATTCTTGGTTCTCTGTATTTAATTTATTGTTAATCATTGTTATTACTAACATTTATTGGGTAGTTTTTCTAGATTTATTAGGCACTACATTTAACAGTGTTATCGCTTGTAACTGACTATCAGTGGAATAGAAAACATATTTTCTTAAAGAGTCTCACCCTAATTAGTGGGTTGCTTCTCTATTGAAACAAAACAGACCTTGGGAGGCTTTTAAAAAATAGGTTCAGTGTAAAGGTTCTGCGAGGAAACTCTTTTTTCCAGGCCACCTGTTGGAAGAGATAAAGCATCAGAATCGCTTTGTCCTGCTTGGTGCTGAATTTAGCTAAAAGCTGAAAGGAAGGGTGGCAGGGGGAGGAAATCAAAGTTAAAAAGGAAGAGTGAAATCTTCCCCAACAGTTTAACAACTTGAACCCTAGTGAAATTTGTAGGAGTGTTCTGTTAACTTGTGAATAATCAGGATAAAAAACACACACAAATGAGCAGCCTGTCAATCTGAACTGTATTGTATTACAGAATAGTGACACAAATTCCCCTAGAGTTAATTTATTTCAAAGACATGACAGCTCATATGTTGGGGGACATTAGGATTCCATCGCCTTCATTTGTGTATCTAATGGCGGTAGATTCTGAATAATTGAAGCTGGGGTGTTTGTGCTGATATCTGAGGATTCTACATCCCAATCCTTCTTCTTTTTTTAACCTACCAGCTGAAAGGGGCGATGGCAGCAGTGGAGTAGCACATGTGTCATCATCATCATCACCATCATTACTGTTATTCTTATATATACATGCCAAATTTGGCATTTACATGCGGAAGTGGTTTCAAAGCTTCTTACAAGTATGAAGTAATTTATAAAAGCCATACATATTCTAAATATCACAACAAAACCATTCCATTAAAACATTTTAAAAGGGTCATAATTTACATTTACAACAAAACACCTAACAATGCTGTTAAAAGAACAGTTCAAAAAATTAGATCAGGAGATCAGTGGAGGCACACAAATGGAATAATTCATTAGAGCCAATTTTACTAGCGTATCCACTGCTGGTTGATTCCTTCTGTCTCTTGGTAGAAGGACGGCCCAAGGAACACGTACAGCTGGGAAGTCTACTGGTTATTTCCTAGGCCCAATATGTTGATTATGATAATAGAATCATAGAATTGTAGAGTTGGAAGGGAACCCGAAGGTCGTCTAGTCTAACCCCCTGCAATGCGAGAATCTCAAGTAGATCGTCCATGACAGATGGCCCTCCAAACTCTGCTTAATAACATCCATGGAAGGAGCACCCACCACCTCTTGTGGGCGTCTGTTCCACTGTCAAATAGCTCTTACCGTCAGAACGTTTTTCCTGATGTTGAATCAGAATCTCATTTCTTGTAACTCGTGAAAGCCAAAATTAAATAGAAATCTGCATTCTAAAGAGATACATTTTGGGGATAAGAGCCAGGAAGCATATGAAGAGAAACAGGGGGATTTTTTTTCTCGGTTGAGTTGTTGGTAGCTGCTGGCATAAACGCTTAAACAAATCTATTCATGTCAAAAAGCTTGAATACTTTTTTTTGCTTTTAAAAAGAATGAAGAAGAAAAGAGTGGCTTTTTGACCTGTACTGGTAACATTTCTGTAGTTGTTATGAGGGATAAATAATAAATAACCCCAACGAATGCTCTTAAAACACACCGCTTGATTTTAAAGCATTGAGTCTTGCCTTTATCCAAGCATGCTGGCAGTAGTAGCACATGTGGCAGGATGGAGCCATGGAGCTGCTGTCCCAACACCGTGGTTGCTGCTGCTGAGCTAGACAGGGCTGGGGGGTGGGCAGGGTTGGTGCCAGGTCAGGGTCATGCTGGTACACAAGTTAAGACTGCTGCTGCTGCCAATCCAATGCCTGGCCCAGACCTTGCCTCCTCGCCAGACCCTACCACATAAACAGCAGCTACATCAGTTATAGGAGGGCAGCTCTGTTACTCTACACTTGCCACTACTGGCTGCAGGAAATCTTAATTATCTTTTGACACCCACTCTCTTTTTTTGCAGCAATCTGAACTACCACACCTGGCTTTGCAGTGAATGTCTTAGATCAACTTTAGTGGAACATCTACAAAAACATAACTCACCATTCATGAAGCTTGAGTTCTTTGCATGATTTAGTTTGGGGAATCTGGGTCCTATGCTTGTAACTTCTGGGTGATGGGAGCAAATTCGGCAGGTTTAGCCTTTTCTAGTATGGAAATACAGTTTTGAGGAAAGCTTCTCCTGTTGACATTCTGCCAGACAGTTCATTACTCATATTTCACCCCTGATTTATTTTGGCGCCCTCCACCCCACCAGCACAGCGTGTTCTCTTTCATAGAGAGCACGTGTCGTGGTGGGGTCTGACAGGCCACCCCTCTGTTGCTGGGCGGGTTAGTATGGATGGCCATCCGCAGTGATTGGGCAGTTGGGTTACTGGGCAAATTTTGGTGTTGCCATTTAGGGGGATGGACCAAAGATTATAAAATCAAGTCATACAGCACTGACTGGGCTTTTTTGCTGCGTGCATCGGATCACCCACCCTCCCTCCCTAATTTAGGGCTATTGCGTTGACCTTGCTATGCCTGACATGGGGTTGCCTGCTTTTGGGGCAGGGGCCTTGTAGGAATTTTGTCCATTTGGCTGATTGGCTGGTGCCATTTGGTTTTTGCCTACTGTGTAGCAAATCGTCACAACTTGTAAGGTTGTGGTTAGGCATTGGTTAAAAAATTAGTTGGTGGAGGGGTAAGGATTGGCGGTGCCTGCCCCTCCAATGCTGCTGTGGAAAGGGAATTCCGTTAAAGGAATCCAGGGGCTTGCCATTCTTTCATCCGTACCCCTGAATGGGGCTTAGGGCCGTGCAAGCCCCCGGGAGCATGCAGGGGGGGGGTGAGGGTCTGGTGCCCGGCTCTATGCTCTCCCCAATATTGTTTTCCCTTACTGGCTTTTGCTGGAATCTGGAAGTCAGTTCTGTCCCTAGGCGTGGGGACAGATAGTCATAACCAATGCCTAAGCAACCACTCACATTTATGTATTTTAATAAAGTTGTGGCCAAAATTATGCCAAAAACCTTAAACAAAAATTATGTGTGAATTGTGAATTATTTAGGGGTGGCTTGGGGGACCTCGACACGCAAAAGAAGACAGAAAAGTGTACATGAAATACATGGAAATCTGTGCCATCTTTTGTGAGTGGCATAGAGGGCCCAATCCATATATGGTGCACTGGGCCCAGAAACTCCTGTTGCTACTCGTAGTTGCGATATTGCCAGTGTCTGTTAAGAGCCACAAACAAACAATAAATTACGAAAAGCACATCTAGACACTGCTGCAACCTAGAATCCTGGGAACAAAATTGGACTTGATTTATCAGTGATAGAGACAGTCCATCAATAGAGCATCTGATCTGTCCATTCAGACAATAGAGCAGGGATAGCTAAATATCATCACTTCAGTTAAAAAGAAAGATCTGAACAAGGTGCACGTAGTTTAAATGGTGAGGAGGGGAGGAAGGCAAGGTAATAAATAATCAAGCAGCTTCAGTTGTCAAGGCCAGAATGGCCTAATTTTGCTCTGTGACGTGACTGAGTTATGAGGAATTAGAGCAGGATGAAATTAGGAATGGACACCTGGCTAATAACCATTAGTGCATGCAAATAAAATCAGGCACACTTAAGTGCCTTGAAGATCCATGCAATAAATATTTGTGGGGGGATAAAATGAACAGGAACTGCATACTTTTAAAGCAAGATATTACATAAATGTGGCACCAGCTGAACAGATGGCTGTTGGGAACAGGCAAATACATCTCTACTTTCCTTCTACTATCCTTGACCACAGAGGTCCGGAATTGTTGAGTTTTGCATCTCCTTAGTTGAAAAGTACTCTTTTTTTGTAACCTGATGCCCTAGCATTACTCTAAACTGGGTTGTGATGGGAAGGACATAACTAGTCATTGCCAAAGGGGATATCTGAATAAGTGCTTGGTTGGACTTCCCTGTCCTAATGAAACGTGGATCAGTGATAGATCCTGCAGTTTTCACTCATTCACTAACCTACGAAAGAAATTGAGATTATGATCCATCATAAATAATATTGATCAACCCCAATAAACCCTTGTAAATAAAATATCTTGTCTTCCTTTTGTATACGTTTCCATACAATACTTTTTAACCTCTACTCTCTCAGTAAAAACAAAACAAAAAATCTATTGGGATCAGAGACCAGGTTAGTGAACGGAACTTGCTCACTCACAAAGCACAAGGTGAGCTTCCAGCATTTTTTATTATCTGACTGGAAGAAATAACCAGCTTCAGTAACTTTGCAACAATGTCTCAAATGGTTCCGTTCTCGTCAGTGTCAGCCAGGTGCCATTTCTAATACATCAAAGGTATTCATCATACAATGGGCCGGTTCCCTTTTGCTTCTGCTTAGCTGTGGCATCTAAATGGCGATATCAAAGAATCACAGAGTTGTAAGGGATGCCAAGGATCATTTAGTCCCACCCCCATCACTAAAACTTGTACTGCCTGACTTGGAAATGCAAACCTTGGGAGTTTGTAATGCCCACTTCAATAATCTGTCCCTCGGGTACTAAACCCTTGCATTCTTCCTTGAGATTTTGATCTTATCTAGAGAAGAATTAAATTCATTCCTTCTTCTAACCCAGCCCGAACACCCTCCATAATTTTTTTAAAATGTTGTAAAGCAAATTTTAAAAAAGCAGAGATCTCCAGTGCTGTCTACAAACAAGGGAAATGACATATTAATTGCTCTCCCTGGACTTCCTACTATTCATACTGGTGGGGAATTTCAAGTAGCCATCATTGCAGCATGGTAGTCAATACGGAGATCCTATGTCTATAGGATGACACATTCAAATGAACAGAGAGGGAAGGGGAGATGGACCCTTCCCTGCACACAATAATATTCATGCAACAAGATGTCTGTTCAATTAAATGAATGGGGAGCCCATTAGAAGCTATAGAGTCTTCTCATGGCTCATAGTGGCATCTGGTATATGAAAGCTATTTAATTTTTAGCATCAGCTAGTAAAATTATTTATCATCTTTGGAAGGCTGCATTAAACAGAGCAGGGTAGACTGTTACGTTGATGATCTTTGTTGCAAATTGTCTTTAAAAAGTCAGCCAACTTTTTGAAAAGCAACATGTTCTAAATCTATTTTATTAAATATAAAGCGTGATTTACAGAGAACTTTCTGCACCATAATGAAAAGAAAGACTGGCTTGGCTCTGTTCATAATGAGGAGACTTAGCACATATTATGGTTAAATGTATTGTGGTATTCTTATTGGATCCGTTCCTGGCAATTGCCTGAAGGAGAGCTGAGCAAATAGGCCAAAGCATCATGTATAATGTGCCTCTGATTCGGTGGTCACAGATCACAAAAGTCAATGAAAATATTACAAGGGATTGCATCAGTACAAATTCGTGGTGTTTCAGAAACCAATCCACAAATTCTATTCTAATAAGCAATGCTTATTTATGCCATTTGAAGCCAGGGACAGCTCATCTGGGAATATTCCTGATTTTCATCTTAGTCAATTTCTCTATTGGATGCAATTCAACAAAAGTTGTTGTTCTCTCTAGATGTTGGAGAAAGGAGGAGAAAGGGGGTTAGGGCTTTTTTATATGACTTGTTTATTTTGCTTGTTATGGAGATGGGAAGCCACAACAGGGAACTGAAAAACACAGTTCAGGATAATGCATAAGAAGAGTTGTTGCAGATAGCTTTGCATTTCACTGAAATTGCTTTGGTGCTCATGGGCTGATGGCATGATGTGGAGACCCCAAGGGAAACAGACGATTCCCCTTTCAAGCCATTTGCTTCCTGGCCTTCCTCCCTTTCGCATCTATGTCCTTTCTCCTTACCCCCAAATCCTATGGACTTATTAGCAGTTCTTGCTCCTGTGGTGCCTGGGCCTGATGGGAGTTGTAGTCCAAAACTTCCGAAGGGCACCAGGTTGATGAAGGCAGTTACAGGAAATTTTAAAGGGGGTGCACAGACTCTTGACTGCTGTCTAAACTGAACAAGAACTTCCCAGGCTGTCAATCTCTCTCACTCTCTCTGCTCCACTTAATAACCTGTATGTGACCTGAGCTGTGTTACAAATAGAACTTTTAAATCTGTCAGTTTCACGCTGCTTCTTTTCCCCATCTCCATGACTCCTCTGTGAACTGTACACTGCGTTCCAGATAAAGTACCCAATGCAAAACAGCCCATGAAATGCAAAGCAATTGGAAACAACTTGGAAATGAACAGGAGAAATGACACTAGCAAGATTCCATGCATTTTTGTTGAAATTAATGCACCCAAATTGTTTTTGTTTTGTTTTTCATTTGGGGGTGGCTCATGTTCTTTTATCCAGCAATTTAAATTTCCTCTTATCAGGGAAAGAAAGGCATTATCCTTCCACTGTTTGCTCCAGGAGCAATAGTTTCAGTTTAAGAATCTTGAATCTCACCCTGGGACAAGCAGACCCTCCAAGTGCCCCTATTTTCCAGGAACAGTCCTAGATTTAGAGAAGCCATCCTGGTTTCTGATTTGATCTTGGAATGTCCCAGTTTTCCTTAGGACATCCATATTTTCATTGGAGACATGTTGGAGGGTATGGAGTTACGAAACCTCCTAGCCAAGGCGATAAGTAACTATACAGTGGTACCTTGGGTTAAGTACTTAATTCGTTCCGGAGGTCCGTTCTTAACCTGAAACTGTTCTTAAACTGAAGCACAACTTTAGCTAATGGGGCCTCCCACTGCCGCCACGCCGCCAGAGCACAATTTCTGTTCTCATCCTGAAGCAAAGTTCTTAACCCGAGGTACTATTTCTGGGTTAGTGGAGTCTGTAACCTGAAACGTATGTAATCTGAAGCGTATGTAACCCGAGGTACCACTGTACAACCTTTAGAAGACATCTGAAGGCAGCCCTGTATAGGGAAGTTTTTTAATGTTGAATGTTTTATATGTTGGAAGCTTCCCAGAGTGACTGGGGCAACCCAGCCAGATGAGTGGAGTATCATCATCATCATTTGAATAGGACATCCCTATTTTCACTGGAGAAATGTTGGAGGGTATGTGACAAGTAGGGACCAGGAATAAGAATGGATTTGGCAATAGAGTCTCAGAGGTAGGGGGGAAAGCTATTGAGAAGCAATGGAGAAAGTTCAGAACTCCCATAACCTGACAGGGACACTAAGGAATGGTGTGTTGCCTTGGACCCTGTATCATGAGTCGAGCTCACCACCCCAAGGTAATTTAAAGGCAGATCCATTCCTTGCCTATCAGTGAGCTCCAGTGAAACAACACTTGGCCCAGTGAATAAGAGAAGTATCACCAAAAGGTTATAGATAAACGGTATGGGAAGTGAAAGTGAGTGGCAGATGTCACTGGTTTTATTCTCTCTCCTTAACTTGCTGTTTGAAAATCCTCCTCATATGTGACCTGGAAAAAAAAGGCAGCAAAATGAAAACAGGCATCAACAAAGAACTCTGTGTAAGATTTCAAAAAAATGTAAATTAATGACTGGCAGAAAGAATCTCCAAAGGAAACAACATCCTACTTTAAGCATCACCATCAACAAAAGCTCAACAGCATATGTTAACTTTAATATAAAAAGATAATAGCAATCTTTTAAAAGTGACTTGAGGGGGGAAAAAGGAAACCTTGCGAGGTGCTTTCCTTTTCAACTCAGCTAAAGAGGGAAAATGATGGGAGATTTTTTAAAAATAAAATGTTCACATTGTGTTCTTAAACAAAGCTGAGATAGGTACAAATTTTAAATGAAAGCAGTGATGATCTCCAGCTAACAAGGCAGAAAACCTGATTTGTAACACATGATTACATCTAAACTTATTCCAGTGTTGCCCTATTGATTCAACTAAATTCCTCAGATCATAATTGAGGTAAATTTTTCATGCTTTTATTTTTGAAAGTGATATCATAATTATGATTGATTCATTAGCCTCCTTGTTCCTTTAATGTGAGCTTTTATCTCTGTGCTTCCATGAATACCTCCAGCTAAGTGTTACTTTTCGCTGTTAAGAATTCACAGGACTGGGTCGACAACCAGATGTAAAGGTTCTCTTGTTGTAATAAAGAGTTCAACAATTGACCTTGCAACTATGCTTTCTTCCACAGATATAGCACCTGCTTTGTAAAAGATACAGCCAAAGCTACCTGTTCCCACTCTTGACACTCATATCTGCTATTGCTTATATATAATATATGTGTGTGTGTGTGTGTGTGTGTGTATACACACACACAATTTTTTACTTTTTTCATATATTTATTTGCTATTTATTTATTTAAGCATTTTTAAGACAACAGAAGCTTCTATGTTTTTAAGGCCAGAAGACATTTTACTATAATCTTGGCTTGTGGGTTCAGTCTATGTTTGATATTATCAGATGACTACCGTGTGCCATCATAAGTGTATGAACAAAGTTGTCCTCTTCTAGGTCTCCCCTTTCCCGATCCTCTGGAGCAGGACATGGGAAGAAGGATGATTTCACTGGACACAGCACATTGTTTTTGAGAAGTCAAAAGTAGTCTGATGTATGTTCTTACTGCCCACACCACATCCTCGTGTAATTTTAGATCAGAAAAACATATGCCTTAATTTCTCATTCATAGGTTAGGAGAGACTTAAACTTCCTCCCTTGATTATTATGAGTCTTGTCTAGCATACCTCTCTTCCTTTAAGTGTAGTAGTCTTCACTGAATATCTGTCTTGGAAAAATCCAATCAGGCTTACAGTAGTCCAAGCAATGTGGGCTTTTCTTAAATCCTTATGGGGAAAAGCAGGCTCATGAATTCTGACCATTAGTATCTTATACATATAAATTGCAATTGCCACATGGTGAGGAAATCTGAGGAATTACTGCTTTGTATCTTGCTAAAATCTTACAAAACCATTTCCTGAAAAACCTGATTTGTCTTTCATATGGTATGCTGGTTGAGAGCCAAGGCATGTTTCCCTCAGCTGAAAGACAGGATTTAAGTTGTTTTCTGGTAAAACTTATAGCCAAAGAGCCAATATAGCCATCAGTGAGTTTTAGAACAAACACTTCCACATGACTGAGAATGTCGCCCTGGGTCCCATGCTACCCGGAAAAGGGAGATCCAGCCATAAGAGAGGGTACCTCTTTTCCCATTTAAGTTTTTGAAAGGCTATCCCTTCTCTATCAGACTCCATGTTTCCCTGGGGCTTCTCTGAATCCTCTTCAGGTGATGTGTCATTAAAGCTTCTCTGGTCCTCAGTAGTGACAGAGCTTCATGCTCCAGCACCGGGGGCGGAGAGCAGGCGGGGGCGGGGCTGGCACGCATCCTGGGGGTGGAGCGCCCAGCGCGGGCGGGGAGCAGCTGCGATGGAATCCTACCTGGATCGCGCTGCCGGGGGCGGTGCGCTCCCCTCCGCTCCCCCCTGCCAATGGTCCTCAGACAGTTTGGCTAGTTAAGATATGCAAGTCAGGACTCCAGTGCCTTAAGGACCGCCTCTCCCCATATGAACCAACATGGACCCTGTGATCATCATCTGAGACCCTTCTTCATATACCCCCTTCATGGGAAGTCCAGAGGGAGTCAATACAAGAGAACAGGCCTTTTCCATGGTGGCTCCATGCTTATGGAATGCTCTGATTATATTTCTTTAGGTACCAGGCAAAAACCTTCCTTACCCCCCCCCCCAAAAAAAAGACCTTTGGCTTTTAATTAGCAATTGCCTTTGTGCATAAGATGTTTTAATCCCTTTAAAAAAAACACAGGACTTTCTTTTAGCTTTTTCTTTCTTTTATCCTGGTTTTGATGTATCTGTTTGCTTTTTGGTTTTTACTGTAAGTCGCTCAGGGTTACTTTGGTTAAAAACTGACCAACAAAAATAAACAACAACATGGAGTTCTATGACACTGTTGCATGTACTCATCAAATATTTGCAAACCGTGTGGCCAAAAGGCTATCTGGTGATGGATGGGTGTGGTACAGTTGTTCATGCTGCAACAATCCAAAGCATTCATCCACATCTGTTCAGAGCCCTCTTGAGACACAGCAAATAAACTTGGCTTGAAACTGACCCAGAGCAGCTTTGGGCTGGGATGGTAAAAGCTTTGCAGTGATAAATAGGTAACTTCGTGCTTCTGGAGGTAAGGCTGCTTCTAGCTAACAGCAGTCAGGAAGAAGCCTCTAATGTTAGTGTGTTGTTCTGTAACAAGCTACCACAATACCCATTATCCTTTAGAGATATAAGTATTGACTTGCGAAGACAGAAGACTGACCTTTGGTGCACTGTTTATTCCTTTATTGTGCTTTCTGTATTTCTGTACAATCTTAAAATCACATACTGCCTCTCTCCATGCAAACCATGTTACAGAAGTTATGAAGGCATCAATGAAGGCAACTGGGTCTGCAGCTGAAAGCAAAGGTTTGAAAAATCACATTTCAAGTCGACTAAGGATTATCTGAATTTCCTGTGAGAGACATAATTAAATGGTCTGCTGTTCCCCTTCTACAAACTGCCAATGAAACAAGGAAAGGATCATAGGAGCCTACTATATACAGAGTCAGACCACTAGTCTATCTAGTTCAGTATTGTCAACACTGACTGGCAGTGACTCTTCAAGGCTTCAGGTGGAAATCTCTCACAGTCATAGGTGCTAACTTCTAAGGGCCAAGGAAGTTTCAGGGGGCCCGTTGTATTTTTTTGAGCGGACCAGGCCCCCTCAATTTTCAGAAGCTGTTCGTCTCTTCCCCCTGGCTCCTCGCCACATCACACACGTGTCAGGATGTTGCACAACATCACGTCGGGCCGCCTCAATGCTCTGGGGAAGCAGGTGCCTGGAAATGCTGGGAATTGAACCTGGAGACTTCTGCTTGCAAAACAAATGCTATACCACTGAGCCACATCCCTTCCCAATGTCACCAGGTTGGATTTGATCAATCACCATGCTCCCCTTCCCCTGTAATCAGAGGCAGTTAGTAATGACTGAGAGACGACCCAGAAATACAAAAATACCACACGGTGCAGTCTCTTAATATTCTGTTACCCTGTACACACACCTCCCACATCCAGTTCAGCATAAACATGTTGCAGAGCATGGAGTTGGGCCACCGGTTTGGTCCTTTCTCCAGTGTTGCCCCTGATTCCTTCATCAACCGTGCATGACACAGTTTCCGAAGGAAGCCTGATACAAAAGGTCCTGCTTGCAAGTAGAGGCTGTTGAGCAATCGAGACAACTGACTGTGCAGCAGCTCATGCATCTGTAGGGCTTGTAAGCAGGGCTTTTAAGACCTCTGGCTGCAGGTGTGATCCCATGTTTTAAATGGAAAACTTCCTTGACCTAGAAAAACTAGAACATCAAGAGAAGGCAAGGTCACCTGCCTCTCCCTGACCTTGGGGAATGTCAGAAAGAAAGCTGCTTTGCATTTTTGAACGCTCCTGTTATCAAAGGCTTATGGAGGAACCAAAAACCAAGTAACCAACGTACGGTAAATAGAATGTGTACAAAGATGTTATTTTTCGAAGTATCTGAGCCTTAGCTAAAGTTTTCCCATGCCAGCTTAACCATGGTTTAAAAGAAAGAAAGACAGTCAAACAAATTGTAGGAGAAACAACAGGTCACTGGCAGAATGAGAGGGAGGTTTACGACACCTTGAGAGGTGAAAATATAGGAGCAGGAGAACGCAGAGCTCTGAAGAAGGGGTCTTGTAGAGAAAGATGAGAAGCTGGAGCAAAGATCCTCTGTACCCCAACTGGCTCAGAAAGCCAGGGATCTCATTGAAAACTGGAGCCAATTCCACAAAGTGCCCCACGACTTGACGCAATCAAAGTCCTGGGCCCCTGTGATTTCTCTCCTTCCCTTCCCTCCTCTTTCCATTTGCTGTTTTATTATATCCCTCTCTTGTTTGACTGTGGTTAAGTTGGGGGATTTGTTTTTCTTTATTTCATTCCACCTTTCCCTTTTTCTTTTATGTCCTAAATTGTTATTCAGCTGTTTTCATTTAAATTATGTTTATGTACAGTTACTCACAGTTCTGGCTGTTGCCTCCTCCCCCCTGTGACTGTCTCTGATGCTCACACATTCGCGTTGGCTCCTTTACAGTAGATGCCTGGAGCAGTAAATGAAAGCAACTCTTTTATCACTGAGCCCTTTCACCTCCATTTTTAAAAAATATTTCTTATTAAGGTGCCAACTAGTTCCAGCTCCTTCTTCAAACGTAAGATGCCTTGCTCAAAACACAAACAACTGAACACACACAAAATGGTTAAACTGCAACAATAGCCAATCTTTTCCCTTACTTTTTTACCTTTTTTTTTTTTTTAGCAGGGCTATGAAACTTGTAGGGGGTATTTCAGGGGCTCCATTGTATCACTCAAAAAAACCACATGTGGCCAATCTACTTTAGCCTATGGCTAAACAAATCCCAGATCATGGAACAAACCTGCCTATGTTATTAACTAATGGGCTGAGAAAAAATGCTAAACATTTGTTTAGGATATGTTAGGGGAAACAATATTCACATTCTCTGACACAGCACAGAAACCTCATTTGTCCATTTTCACGCTGAAATCTGTGGAGATTCAGACCCATCTGTGTGACTGAGGAAATTAATTTCCAACGGAATCTTCCTACCTTGGTTGCCCAAACTCTGAAGCATTGGAAGTGCTGTCCAAATCAACTGATACCCTTGTATGCTTCTATTTTCTGTTCATAGCAGGGTCTGGGAAATGTGTTGCATGTGGCCAAATTAATTGATTCTCAAGTGGTCATTACTGGTGGCTGAAGTTATTCCACAGAATATGTGTGATGGCTGAAGGTGCAGCTACTGACAGGATATTGTTGTTGTTGTTGTTAGTGCTTGTATTTCATTTATTTTATGAATCTCTTCCCATGAGGCACGCTGAAGTTATTTACAATAAAAACATATGTAGAACAATGGCATTACACACACACACAGTGCATTTTTTAAAAAATGTAACTATAGTATCAACATTCTAAACATGGAAAACGTTGAAGCAATTTGCTTTAAAAGTAAGAGGAAAACAATTTGTCCTGTGCACTTGAAAAGAGAAAAAGGAAGATATGGCATAAAAGTGGTTGGATCCTGTAATGTGTATGGGTTGCTCGTGCGTAAGTTGCCGCCTCTCCAGGCTTTGTTGCCTTGCTAAACCTTTCAGTCTGGGCAGCCCTTCACTTCGTGGCTGCCTCAGTCGCTAGCAGAATCCGTCAGTGGGCGTTTCTTAAATCTTTTCCAACATAAAAGTTGTTTGACACCCAGTCTCCTCCTACTCTCTCTGTGCAGAAGTCTTCTGCACAGGGTGGGCGTGGGTAGCGGAGGACCCGTGCTCTCCCCGCTGGTGTCCGGTGAAGAGTCCTGGAGCCCTTTCGCCGATTCCCCCATCAGCCCCTCTATATCCCTGGTGTTGCGCTGATTTGCTTCCCCATCTGCGGAGCTGCCTCTCTCCCTGCTGGGCCCTTCTCCAGCATCATTTGAGAGCCTTCCCTCCGCCTCTAGCTCCAATGTCAGTTCCCTGACAGATCCCATTTGTGGAATCCGCTGTCTTGAAAAGTGCCCTTCTACAGCAAAGGGATTTTCCCCACAGTAAAAGGGGGGGGGGATCACTGATGGAGGAATGGATGCATGAGCTTAACTCTAAAGCAGCAAGGAACATAAAAGCTCACATCTCCTGTTTACAATGCTATCCAGACATGACTAAAATAGGAAACAAACTGACAAGGAAGTATAATAAAACAGCAGAGTAAAATGCAGTTAGCATGGGTGAATTTCAAGCAAGGATGGATAATACAAAGAATTACATAACACTAGAGCTGAAATATATCCAAGTCAGAAGAAAATAGCAGCCTGATCCCAGACATTAAAAAGCTCCTGCCTATCATTATAGAAGATTATGTTGTTATTCAATTACATAATAGGTGGTTGCACAATTCATTCAATTGTAAACAGATTCTTTTTTTAAAAAAACCATTTTATCCCATAAAAAGCATAATTTTAGTCACACAAGCAATTTAGCTGATGTTGTTGTTTGCCGAAATACTTTTATTGGCGTCTTTCTCTATATAGGTTATACTTTTCATACACCTAATTGGATGGTTGCCAGTGTCTCCAACAAATGAGAGGGTTGAAAAGAGCACTTCCTCTTTTCCTCTTTTATATTTGTCTTGCCTGCTAAAAGCAAACCATAATACTTTCACTCACGCTCACTTAGAAATCATGGACACATATATTCCACAATACACTTTGGAGGGACAGTAGGAGTCGTCATTTACAAAATAAAGAAAGCTTGGAGTAACTGGGAATGGATGTTTATGTGGAAGGACAATGAGCTCAGCCCATTTCTAGTACAGTGGTACCCCGGGTTACAGAGGCTTCAGGTTACAGACACTTCAGGTTACAGACTCCGCTAACCCAGAAATAGTATCTCAGGTTAAGAACTTTGCTTCAGGATGAGAACAGAAATCATGCAGTGGCAGCAGGAGGCCCCATTAGCTAAAGTGGTACCTCAGGTTAAGAACGGACCTCCAGAACAAATTAAGTTCTTAACCCGAGGTACCACTGTACTCAGAACAAAGTCCTGTGCTGCATAGAGGCACCATGTTGTATATACCTTTTGACTTCAGGTAGTGGATCTTGGAGTTTTAGTAAAAACACAAAGTAGATTCTGCAAGCCATGGTCTAGGTCCCACTTGGAGCTATCCAGGGTGCTATCTGCTTTGCTTGTTTGTCTTCTGGATAGCTTCTAGATTTTGCATATCTGGACCTACCCTCTACCAGGCCTTGCCCTACTGGAACTTGACCTCAACTTGACCTGAATTTGCTTATCAGATCTTGAACACCAACGTGGGAATCCTGCCAGCAGTGGTAACTAAACTCATCCCCCCTATGCTATTCTGGTGTTTTAAGGGTGAAACTACATGTTACAATGAACATGAGACCTATGGACCCAAACAGTAACCACAGAGTTGAATTTCTCCTCCATCTCTAGAACCCCTATCACTACTCTCTGTGCAAACCTACCTGGCATCATTCTGTTCTGCATTTGTCCACTCCTGCCTATAGCAGCCAGTGGTTTGGACTGGGCTGGGAAAGTGCAAAGGATGTCAAGACACAAGATGAAGAATCATGGAATCACAGAATTGTAGAGCTGGAAGGTACTCTGAGGCAGTCATCTAGTCCAAACCCCTGCAATGCAGGAATCCCAACTAAAGCATCCAAGACATTCAGCAGGGGTAACTTGAAACATAAGGATCACAGTATATGAGGAATGTTGTATAAGACCACCATTCTCCAGCCCAGTGTCCTAATGGTTCAGACTACAATTCCCAGTAGCCACAGCCAACATAGTCAATTGTCAGGAATAATCAGAGTTAAAATCCAGCAACTTCTGGAAGGCACCTGTTTGGAGAAGCCTGTGTTTATGGAAGCATTGGAAGAACTTGAAAAGGGTTGCCTTTTAGGGGGCAGCAACTCCATGTGACTTGTCATGGGTAGGTGTGTCCCAACATTTGATTTGAGCAATACTGTGTGTTGCTACATGATAAAACTAGATATAGAAGACCTTTGAATCCCAATAAATGTTTTCTACCCTCTGTGTATAAAGTATTTTATTTACCTGTGTTTCCCCCCCCCCCCCCACAAACAGTCATCACACTATAATTTTTTTATCTGCCAAAGGGCACTGTCACTGTAGTTGAAAAGAAATCCTATTGCTCCCGTAGGTGTTTCTAAATGGTAATGGACTTTGACTGTAAGTCATATCCTTCCAATTTCATTCTTCAAACATGACCTCTGGAGAGACCATGTTGATCCCTATGGCTATAAGATTCCCTTGGTGTTTCAGTGATCTGAACGCACAAAAATTCAATGGAAATAAATCCCAATTAGATATCCATTAACAACTGTAAAAAGATCACTGGGTCCATTACCAGCTGCCTTAAGACATTTTAACTCTAATTTTTCAAAAAAATAAAATCTCCCATCTTCCACTTATTTATCTCTTTAATCAGGCTAGCACAAAGAAAAACCTACATCACATTTCAGTATCATTAGCTTAACTGCAGTTCCCTTTCAGGATGTTTTATTATGTTTTGACTCATTTACAAGATTCTTTTATTACTATTTTTTATTATTTTACAAGTAACGCTAAAGGGCCTTGGTGAAGAACAGGCCCCATTCATGTAAACTGCTTCGCAGACATGACATACCGGTAAACAGAAAATATTTGAAAATTGAAAATTTGAGTTTAGTTTCATGCATCATGAAATGACCTCTAATGGGATGTTGGAAGACTCCTGAAGGCTGACTTCATACTATGTCAATTAAAAAACAACCCAAAAATACAAAAGCACAGAGAGAATGGCGAGGTAGATGTGAGTAGCTGTTTTCCTGCCACAGAAATCAGATGTGAGACTGCTCCCCATTTCCTGTCGTTGTCCCCCATAATATTCCATGGTTACTTTGTAGATCGCAGTGCCTTGGATTAATCAATGTGAAGTCATTTCATGATGTACGATGCACACTTATTGGCAATGCCTCAGTGAGTGCCACTCAACAAGCTCCACAGTCACTAGCTGAATGTTATTGTGATTGAGGTTTCAGCCCAGCAAGGTTAACAGCAACCTTACCGATCACTTTATTATCATGTGCCTATTTTGCAGCTTCCCTGCCGTGCAGTTGTTACCATGCTGCAGTTAAGCAGTCTCTGAACGCATTATTGAACTGGGCTGGGGCAACAGAAACATCATGCACTTGTTGACTTTCTTCAAAAGATACAAATCAGATTTCATTCCAAATAGAACATGTGCAGTGTCCCATCTGCATCTCTTGCTGCAGGGGGCAACGTTCTGTTCCCTTTCCCTGGCTATGAACTTCAGCTGCTAGACAGTCAAAGTGCACCTTGCTCAAAGACAGGTAAGTGGTTTGATGGAACTGCTTCTCCCTCCCAACATGCTTATCTGAGTGGCAGTGGCGGCAGTGGCAGGGGAGAATGAAGAGGAGAAAGAATAATCAACTGCTGCCCCCCTGGTGATTGCCTCATTCTGCCTAATGTTAGGGGCAGCCCTACTCAGGGTCTGAGAGGGAGATGGAAGGAACCAGACAGGTCAGCTGTAGCCTGCCATCAGCACACAGGTATTAGAAGATTCTATGCCAAACATACACAGTTCCTGGTCAATGTATTATACACAACCCTTTGTTGCTGTTATTTTAAAGGATAGTAACTGCAGTTATGCAAATCTTGCTTATATATTTTCATTTGGTTAAGGGTGCAGTCCTGATACTATCCCTAAGACTGTTGCAGTGGGCTGTGGAGTGCAACCAATATTCTCAGTTTCATTAAACTAATTAATCCCCAGGACAATAGTCTTTCCTCCTGCTCAGGTTTGGAGAACACGCCTATGTAATGCCCAGTCAGCACCTCCATTCATATCCTGAATTGCCTGAATCAAAAGATGGCAACTGTATTGGGGAAATGGCATGCTCATAACAGTATCTTCTGCATAGGGAAGCGTTTTCTGTATTTATTTTATTCATTTATTAAATTTGCCCAGCTGAAAATTTGTAATCCCAAAAATATCTACTTTTATGTTCATTGTCTTCCACCTGGCTGCTACAAGGAGACGTAACAACTCACACACTGATAGTAATGTTTGAAGGAAAGATATCTCAATCAGAAATGTCACTATAGTCAGCATTAGTATTGCAAGATAATAGAAGGACATAGTAAAAGAGGATTTCTTCCAGGAGGACACAATATTTATTCCACACATTGGGATTAGTGGGCAGAATGCAGCAGCACCAAACAGGTACCCACCTTCTTATGGGATTATTTCTATATCTATGGAAGGTCCAGCCAGTTCCTATTTCTTTCCACGGCAAGCTATCCCTGATAATATCTTTCCATTATACGTTTAGGGTGTAGCTGTTTCATTTTCTCCATGGGATCTCAGAGCTTTGTGCTGCTCAAAGAAACTTGGTGTTTGCTAATATAATTGCTGTTGAATCTTTGTGCATATAATATTTTCTTTTTTCTTTGTTTCACAAGGAAGGTAGAGACGACTGTGGAGAAAAGTTGCAGATAAGAGGGAAGAGAATACCAATCATAGGTAAGAAAATCCTATGGAAATTTTGTTTGGGACTCCTGCCTGCCCAAAAATGCACCAGTAGTGAGTGGCTTAATGGGGCAGAGTTGTGAATCAATCCCAACACTAGAATCACTACAGTTTACATGGATGGGGTGGGACAAGGGAAGGCAAGATCACAGCTTCATGGATGCACCAATGCAGCCATTTTGGTACTTCCACTGGTGTGTTAATGATGCCCTGGACTTACCCTTGCCCTCCTCTGACCAGGTGCAGCCCAGATGTTCACCACACCAAGCTTCCTAAAACAACACAGATATCATCAAACAGCTCATTCAGGTGGCCTATGGTATTTTATTAACATTCTGTACTACTGAGGGCACCAAATAAAAACAACTTCTTCTTCTCCTTCTTCTCCTCCTCTTCCTCCTCCTCCTTCTTCTACCTGAGAGGTGCCGGAACTGAGTTCCAGCTGGAAAAAAAGCCCTGATTATAGCAAACTAAGACCATTGTGAAATTAGGTTTACAAATGACTGTTAAAAAAAAAACTAACCGTAAATGCGATCATGCTTGGTTATTCTTTTTTAAAAAAATGCTTTGCATTATCCATCTTTTTATCAGTTATGACAGTAAATGAACAAACTCAGTGAAAGCACTCAAGCTTTAAAATTCATGTTATCTCTGAGCTCATCATCTGCTCTGTGGAGGAAGCTATTTCCATTTCACTCTGACTTCCCAGAAATACTTATTTGCTTCATCACAGGGAACCTATTTGCTCTGTATACTGGCTGTTATACGCTGCTGTGGATGGTGCTTCCCAAAAATGGGATGCTCCAAGTCCCACCACCACCCCAGGCCTCTCCCACTAGTGGAGTCAGAGCCTGGTAGGTCAGGAAACAGAGCTAACAGAAAACAGTGGCCATCTAAGGTAAATATTGCAAGTTCACTGACAGCAAACAATACCACCCACGCACAATGTCAGACCCACCCACAGATTGATCTAACTCAGAACTGCAGTTGCGCTACAGTCAGAAAGCAGGAAATGACCTATATGCTGATGTTGCATGCCACCTGAACCTCTGATTGGTGCAAGATTCCAGGGGCTCCAAACATTTACTCAGGGCTCAGTTTCTTCAGAATGAGAGACTGTGGAGACTGTGGTGTCTTTATGACATATGGCTTATTTACACATATATACAACCTGAGCCTACGATGGAGAGATTCACAGCATTAACATACCAAGAGGGTCTTTTTTCTTCTCCCATAGCCACAACCTTGGATTCCAGTAGAAACCAGACATGGTTCCATCTTCAAACTGCCCAGCCCATGGTCTATATCATAGAATCATAGAACTGTAGAGTTGGAAGGGACCCAAAGTGTCATTTAGCTAAAGCATCCATGACAGATGGCCATCCAACCTCTGCTTTAAACCTTCAGTGAAAGAGAGTCCACAGACCATTCTAATACTGAACAGTCCTTACTGTCAGAAAGTTATTCTTGATGTTTAGTTGGGATCTCCTTTCTTGAGCTTTTTATACATGTGTGGAGCTGTTTGTAACCTACTTTTAAACAGGCCTGGTAAATGTGTAAATAATAGTCATATTCTGAAAATCTAGCAACAGCAGATGAAGAATCCCTGTTCTAACAAATTTCATTCCATTTATTATTATTATTAACTGCTTTCAAATACTGGTTAGTTTATGCTTTGTGAGAGGTCACAGTCTTGGAAGTTTCTAAAGATCTACTTTCAGTTTTATTGCAGAAGAAGATGTCTTCTCCAAACAGAAGTGTTTGCTGGGGAAGTCATTTCTCTCGCTGCCTCTGAAATGAAGATTTCTGGAAACTCTTGTTGAAGAACAATATTATCTTTTTCCAGGGTTGCACAATGAGTGCCTTCGGTTCAGAACATTTGCATGCAATTACATAGCACATCCACTTCTTTCTGATCAAATGATAGGGCTTGTGTGCTGAGGACTGACATACAATAAAAATAGTTATGTTCTCATTGCCAAGGCCAGCATGAACTGCTCTTCAGATTTCTTGGTGGAAACAAAGTTATTTAAAAGCTACATATTACCTGCCCCGCTAAGAAATACTTAAGGGCCAAGTGTTCTAAACTGTTACTCTCAAAATAATTTATTCTTTTTGTTCATAAAAAGATGTGGAACTCCTCATCTTCCCATCATAATTGACTTAACGGAAATCTCTGATGACAAATTGATTTTTTTTTAACCTGCCAAGTTTCTACACAGTTAAGATGAAGCAATCGTTAATTTATTCCTGCCGCTTAAGCCCAACAAACCACTCAAACAGCTGCTCTCCATCAGCATTTATGAACATTATAATAACAGCAGCACTAGATGTTTGTAGGCAGATTGGTAAAGTGAGCCCATTGTTGCCTGAACTTGGTATCTGACTTTAGCATAATGAGTTTCGTTTTGTTTGTTATGTGACAAGTCCTTAAATAATCTATTGCCTTGTGAGGTAAGTTCTGCAAGATTCTGGAGGAATTAAATACCTTTGATTCAGTCATTGTCTTTCATTATGTTGCTGCTTGTCACCCAGTTTACTGTCACAAACAAAGTAGTTTACCATTTTAGATGCACATGTGTGTTTAAGATTCTTGATCTTTCTCAAGAACCACACATACTAATCCAATCTAATCCTTAAAAAGTAAACAGGTTGAAATCTGAGAAGTTCACATCTAATGTACCAGGCCTCAAGCAGAAGTTTGCATCTGTTTCAGTTCCTCTCCTTCCAGCATTTGGAACAGCATTTAAATTGTATGTCCTGAACAAAGATGCATATTTTCCTGGAGATGTAACAAAATAGGCAACAAGAAGCGACGAGATTGCTAAAGTATAAAACAGATCTTTCCAAACTTTTCAAGTTGGTGACACACGTTTCGGACATACATCATTTCGCGACACAGTAATTCAGTTTTACTAGCAAACCGGAGGTTAAATTAACTCCTTTCCAGACCTGGGAAGAGTGTGGGGAGCGTTTGTGTGACACACCTACACACTGCATCCGACATACTAACGTGTCGTGACACACAGTTTGGAAAGTTCTGGTATAAGTTCTGGCATGTCAAACAGGTCGATCGTGATCTACTGGCCCTCGTGGGACGTCCATTGGTGATTGCGGTCTATCACTAGATCCTTAGCGATTGACCCCCCCAAAAAAAAACTTTGCCTCCCCCCAGAAAGTGCTCAACAACTTTGCCTGGCAATGACAATGGGTAGATCACAGCCTGTATTTTTATACTGTGAGTAGATCGCAGTCTCTTGGGAGTTGGATGTGCCTAGCATAAAACATAGCATTTGACTATTGATTCAAAACCCCAAAATGTATTTTATATGATTGATTTTTTATTTCTATTCTTTGTATATTGTATTGTTGTTTTATTGCTATGGCTGATGGCTGACGCAAATAAAGATTCATTCATTCACAGCACCAGCAAATGAAAAATTGCATACTTTTTGTTTTGATTTTGGGGTTATTTCTTTCTGGGCATATACATTGTAGCATACACTGACACCAGCTAACCAATTGTCTAGTGCCACCTCTGTTGGTGTCGGGGTAGGTGTGAAAAAAAATGGATTCTAACTATGGTAACAATGGCAAAGGCAGGCAGAACTTCTTAGTTCTTAATGGACTATACAAAACGGTGTTCTGTTCCTTTCTCATTTGTTCCTCTGGAAAATTCCACTATCAAAATAGCTTTCAAGGCTACATTTCGTAAATTTTTAAAAATATACAAACATATGCCAAAGTATCTGATACACTATTAAAGTACGAGTTGTTAATTTTAAATGGATAAAACATTCCTATCTAATCTTCCACACATTTGTATCAACAGGAGTTATTCCAGTGTTGGGGTTTTATTTCCAAAAGGCATTTTGGATTTGGAAATTGTTGTGGCTTTTAGCAAACTTCAGTTACACAACGTTAAAACCCAGGTTTCCCTACCCCTCTACATGTCCTTGTGTTTTCAGGAGAGTTGCCAATAAGCAACAAGATCCCTCAGTTGCCTTACAACAGGAATCTCTTGCGGCACATATATTCATTTGCTTCTATCACAGTGGTTTTTGTTTGCTCACTTGTTTTTTAAAGGTTGTTCTTTGCCAAAGAATATTGATAATAACCCCTTCCAGTGAAGAGAGTCTGCAAGTTTAACAATCACTTGAGCAGTTTGTAAAAAAAAGGACATAGTTTCCTGTAGAATGTGAAAACTGAAATGTAACATTAAGGTGATTTACAGGTATTGATCATTTCCTATAGGTAGGTTGATGCTTTGTTAGGGATAATAAATGTCTGAGAGGAGCTGTACAAATCTTCCAGTAGGGATGAGGGAGAAATTCAGTCCACATTTAAAGGTTAACCTACATAATTTGCACTTTCTGAAACAATCCACGAACCATAGCGCAGCCATCCGTCAAAATTTTCACTACTCCAAATTTTGTAGCACAGTTGTCCAACCAAATGATGTGTGCAAAAATGCACATACTAGGTAATGTGTACATAAAACTGCATACATTTGTGAAAAGAACATACACAAATGCATTATATTAGAGAGAATCGTTTTGTGTAAAAAAAAATGTGTGTTTGAGGAAAAATTCACACTGTAATGCTGATGAATTTACACAAGAACCCTTTTAAAACAACAACATCTTGCAAACTGCTGGGGAAATGTGGATAATTGAATTTAAGATTGGAAAAATGAGAAACTGAGAAAAAACCAGATTTGAGAGGTACACTTGTTCCTACCTTCCAGTACCATATTATTAAGGCGAAACTACCTTTTAAAAATGTGCCTGTATTAAAGACAATCCACACAACAAGCAAACCCATAATAAGTGTTCAGATGATATATTCAGTAAGTGTGCAACCTGTGTACACAAATGATTGAGGCGTTTGCTGTTTACATGCATAAATTTTAAAATGTCACTGCCAGTACCAAATTAAAAGGTATTTGTCCATTGCATCCTAAAAGAATTCATTTGCATGGACTGTTAGTAGAGCTTAGAAAAATCCTCTTGGGGAAAGAAGGGAATTCAGAAGCTGATCTTCAAAATGTAGCTGAGGTGTTTAGGCTTGTCATTTCAGAATTGGATTGTGGGTCAAATAAATGAAAGCTTGCAGGCTCAATCACTTAAAGCACAATCCAATACAAAGCAGCTGGAGGAGGAGGTGGTGGAGGAGGAGACACAGGATGAAGGAAGATCTGTGGGTGGAGGGGGGCATTACCCCATTCTTTGCACCCTATTTAAAATATGTTTACAGCATACAACCGCATGGCACCAGCCCTTTCATTAAAAGCAGTCAATTACCAAAAGCCTGTTGGAACAAAAAGGTCTTCACCTGCCAGAGGAAGGACAGCAAGGAGGGAGCCAGTCTAGCTTCTCCAGGGAAGGAATTCCAGAGCCTGGGAGCATCTACTGAAAAAGCCCTCTCTCATGTCCCCAGCAAACAGGATTGTGAGGATGGTGGGACTGAGAAGGGCCTCCCCTAAAGATCTCAAAACCTGGGCAGGTTTGTATGCGGGAATATGGTCCTTCAGATAGCTTGGGCCTAACTGCAAACTAGAAGTCCCCACCCTCTTTTTTGAAAGATATTTAGTGCATCACTTTAGGAGTCCTCTTTATCAACCAGCAGCTATGCTGTACTTCACAGGCCCCCATTCCGCAAACTGAACAGCAAGATAGCAAAAAAACAAAATAAAATCCTTCTTTTGGGCTTTCTTTTGAGTTGAAGACTGTATAGTCTCAGAGGGCTGTCCCAGCTGCTGGAAATTCCTCTATTGCTGTTGATGTATAACATTGTTCCAAAACAAATAACTCCAAGCCCCACATTTCACCCATCTGTTTTGCATTTGAAGAAGTTAGCGTTCCAGTCAAGAATGTGTTAAGAGACTGAGAGAATAAGCCGGACCCACAAAGACTTATGCAGTTGCTTTTTTTAAAAAGCAAACAAACAATGGAGTGTTTTCCTGAGTCTTTAATACAGAACGATTCTATGGAGGATTAATAAGACCTGATAGATGGGGATCCCCCTGTATCCTGCTTCTTATGAAAAATCTGGATCTCCATATCTGCCTCTGGAGCTGACTTCTGCTTGGTGACTCTCTAGCCATAGGAAGTCCTAAAACGTACCCCGGACTTGCTTATAAAACAGCAACTCCTTCCCACCCCCCCTCACTGCCTCTTCTTCTTGCAGTTTCCCAGGCCTGATGCAAGCCCTCGGACGGCAGGAAACTTAACTCGACTGCTCTGCAGCTTTTGTTTTCCGTAATTGCCCCTCACACGGTGCACTGTGGGGACCGCTGAATGCATTTCAGACATTTTCTTTGGCAGTCATGCTCCGTGTTGTGTTAAGGGTTCATTAATCTGCTTGCCACTAGGCTCTTGAAAAGAGAAAATTGTTTCACACTTGCTGAAAGACAGAGAAAAAGGGTTTCAGGAGTGGGAAGGAAACAGGTTGTCTGGGAAGTGTGATAGAAGGGAGATATCCCATTTTTGGGGAGGTCACATTTTTGTCTCTTGATCAAATATTCAAGGTATGTAACAGACCCTTCTTGCCATTAATTAGCCAGTTAATAGGACTTGGCTGCTGTTCATAAACTTAGATTGTGTGACGGCCTGTTTCAAGCCTGGATTCTGACCTGGATAAAACACAATGTGTGTGTGTGTGTGTGTGTGTAGGATGAAACTGAAACCGTAAAAGTAAATATTAGTGTGAAGAGAGTTTATAAAGAGTGTGCTGAGGCACTGGTTAATTTATTTTTTAAAGAGAAAAACAAAGAGAAGGAGAGTGTGTCAGAAATGTATTACATGCATCAGAAATCATCAGTTGCTTCAGCCATCTTGTAAAGGCTTTGTCCAGGCTTTCCCTGATTTCCTGTTTTTATGTGCTTTTATATTCCTGATTTTATACTGCATTTTTTTAAAAAAAATGATACTGTTTTTATGTTGTACACCACTTAGATTTTTTTTTAAAAAAATTAAGTGCATAAACATTATTCTGGAAAGGAAAATATGCTGTTTCTGTTATATGTTTCATTTGCATATTTTATTTTACATCACCATATAAACATACACACCCACACACACACCAGGATATACCCCGGATATACCCAGATGCTTGGTATCTGTTGAGCAGGGACTTGTCCATGCACAAGTCTGCCGGCAAGAGTCACACAGAGGTCTGAAATGAGCCAGGATCCTGGAGTTGTGCCAGAGATTCAGAGTCAAAGCATATGCTGGGAATTGGAGCCTAGAAACAAGCAGGTGCCAGAACTGAGGAGTAGCCAGGCATGCAGCTGTGAGGCAAAGCAGGAACTCAGGACCACAGTGCCAACATCTTCACCCAGAACATCAGCCAACAATGAGGGGGCCCTCCAGATTCATCAGACCAGGGATCCCCATGTTGAGCAGCCTGGATTCTGACTAAGAGAGGCCAGTCTGATTCATTGATCCAGTATCACTGGAGGACAACCCAGGTGTTGGCATCATGACCAAGCCTGAGCACAGCAGATCAGAGGCTCTTGATGCATAACCAGGAAGCTCTTTTATGCTCAGCCCTTCCCATTCTGAGTGGGGCTGATGGGAGCTGGAATACAACAACATCTGGAAGGCCTGGGGTTCACCACCCCTGTTTTAGACACAATAAGCAGAGACACATCTGGATTCAAACCTCTTTCAGAAACTCCATGAGGGGAAAAAGAGTTCCTCAAAGATGTGTTTCTCAGTAAAGGAGACAAGCTGATAACTTTATTAGGCCATGTGCTCTGCACACTTCTAAGGTGCAATGCTCTTGTCTTGAGACAAGAAAGAAACTCTTGTAAAACATAACGGTGTGCATATTCTCTCTAGCAGATCCAATAAGATGCATTGTTCATCTTCTACTTGCAGTCAGTGACATTTTTAGTGATGCATCTTAGCATATCATTTTCTTCTAAAGATTGAAAAAGATGGGATGTGCATATAGATTTTTGTACAGAAATGACATATTATAGAAAGGAAAGGCGAGACACATAAAATTACCCTGGGTCATCAATTGTTGGTGGGTGAAACAACTAGATAATAACACTAAGCTTTCTTCAAGACTACCAATGATGCTCAAAAGCCACTTATCCTAGGACTATCACAGCCACAACACTTTCTTTACTATGGAGTAAAGGTCTTTTTCGCTTTATTTTATGTTTCTTTCATCATTGCTGGAGGTTAAAGAGTCATGAACACACTGTAGTACTATATCTCTTGTGGCTGATTCATTATAGATTAAACCTGAATGGTATATTCATTTTATACAATACAAAGAGGCCCATATTTTCCAAGATAATTGAGAGACAGCTACATAAATGCCAAACACTTCATCCTCTGCATTATTATGATTAATTTTCCTCCTATTGCCATGCAGCTTTATACAAGGTCCTGGATTCCATTCAGGAACTAGTGTTCCCCTTCTAATGCCATTGTCCTTTGAGAACATAACTCTTGGATGCAGGTGGTCCAGCGTAAACAAGGCCATCTGACCAAAGTTGAGGCCTAAAGGAAATATGCGGACAACAATCCAGCCAAAGTCCTCCTGATTCTATGGATAGTTAGCCATGTCTGTAACCACTGAAACCAGTGGGATTTTAAATGTGTTTAAATTTTTCTGATCTTATGCATTGTTATTTTATTATTCCTTGACATAGCTAGATGTCCACAGAGCAACTGCAAATACTGAACTGAAACCAACACTAATGTCAAAGGAAGAATCATCTCCACTAAAACCTGGATCCTAAACACAGTTATTCTGCAGTAAATTCCATACCCTCCAACATTTATTTGATGAAAATAAATTATTATTATTATTATTATTATTATTATTATTATTATTATTATTAATACCCCGCTCATCTGGGTGGCTTCCAACAGAACATTAAAAACACTGTAAAAGATCAAACATTAAAAACTTCCCTAAACAGGGTTGCTTTCAGATGTCTTTTAAGAGTCATCTGACGGGAGAGTTTTCCACAGAACGGGCGCCAGTACCCAGGAAAAGCAGGACATTTCAGGATCAAACAAGAAACCAAGATGGCTTCTGTAAATCCTGGACTGTCCCTGGAAAATAGGGACACTTGGGGGGGGGGTCTGAAATGCCATTGATACTTCCAGATTGGGGTGCCAAGGTTTGCAGTATTTGGGTGATGTAGGCTGCTGCATTATACACGCTTACCTGGGAGTAAGTCTCATTAGCTTATTGACACTTAGGAGTGAGTAGACATGCATAGGAATGCACTGTTAGACATTGCAGAATACATTACAGTGTACCACATATATACACATTTCATATGAATTCTAGTGTTACTTTCTCTTCACTAAGTCACCATCTGTGCTATACATCCCTGGGAAGAGGGACTGATTGTTAAACCACTCTGGGAATTGTAGCTCTGACGCCTCCTCCCGCTTCTCAGTGGCCCCACCTGAGATACAATTCTGCTGTCACTCACTACCTGAGTTCACTGTTAGAAGGAGTGCTTATACTTTGCTATCTCTTCAATATTCTCCTCTCCTCATCCTACAGAAGTGAAATTCTAAGAAAAATAAGTAACTGCTGTTATCAACCGACAGTGAGGGTGCATTGCCACAGGGATGAGCACATGGTTTATATCCACAACATCTCATTCCTTTGTTCCTGCTGGCAATTTAGAACTTTTATGAGACAGTCATAGTAACAATCAGTGTCGATGACGGTAAAAGGGCTAATGCACCCGTCCTTCTCACAGCCACTTCATAACAAACATTAAACAGCCCATTCAATTGCCTAAGAGCTGCTATATAGCACTATGGAATCAAGAGAAAAGATGGCCACTTCCTCAAATCATGTACTCTTATCTATAAGGTTAATGTATCCTGTTTTATTTTGCATGGTTTTAACGCCTTTGAACGGCAGTCATGTAGTTTAGTAATACCCAATGATATTCTGAATAGTCTAATCTGGTTCAAAACTCTTTTCATGGTTGGGTTGGTGCCTTACGATGCTCATGCAGTGTGCAAGTGGGGTTTAGGTTAATGTTACCTGGCCTTGATCTGCATTTCCATCTGCTGGCAACCTCCTATCTGCACTGAAACAACAAATATTTGGTTAATAGAAATTCAGAGGAGAAAGAGGTTGGTACAGCTGATTCAGAGATCTTGAAAAAAAAGCAGTTTCAATTTAACAAAAAACAAAACAGGCTAGTCTTCAACTCATATTGCAGTTCTTGGTCTTGGCAACTGTGCAGGGAGTGAAGTTCAAAACTGACCTCAAAAGAAATGGAATACTTGCTTTTTTCCTGTAGGTACTTAAGTTCTATAAAGTAAAATGTAAAGGATGACCCAGCCACACAGACAGAAAGCCAGGTGGCTAGACGTAGATGTCTATTCCCCTTTGCTTTTTCACTTTCTCCAGCACTTAAAATTCCCTAGGACGGGCTGCGCATATGAAGTCACTGACCAGAGTGTGGATGTGTGAGTTCCTGTGTGCATTTTGGTGGCCTCCTTAAGAGCCTTACCCCCAAATAAGTTAGGTCTTTGGGGCCAAAAGAAAACAAATGTTAAGACGATGTTCCTTGGTGTTGATATCCTCAATATAGAGCAGAGCCAAAATTTCCATGAGGTTTCATTTTCATGTCCAAATGTGTATTTCCAACCATTTGTAGAATATCTAAGCAAAATCAAATGATGTCTCTGCTTTATTTCCAAGTCCTAGGCACTAATTGCTGCTCAAACAGAACAACGGAAATACATATTTTTTAAAATGAAGATTTTATGGTTTCATGGGACGGGCAGTCCCAGCTAGCTCCAAATCTCAGGAAAGTTCCTGAACCCCAGGAGCAGAAAAGTACAAAGCCCCTGAATTTCTCCAGTGTATATCAGGAAGACCCTGCCCACCCACCGCAGCTATCTGCTGTAGTTCCAGTTCATCTGTTACAAGATGTTCTAGAGAGCCTCCAATTTTTTTATTCCAAACAATTGTTGCTGCAGGGGGAGTAGTGGTGCAATTATTTGCATCTGGTACACAGTGCCACTTGCAGGTTATTATGTGAAATAGCGAGATGGGAATCTGTGAGCTGTCAGGCCCCATTCAAGGCACAAAGCTAATGTACAAAGCCCTGAAAAGCCTGTGACATAAGTACTTGCAGAATTCTTTCCCCAATACTTACTGGCACACAGCAGCAGAGAAAGCCGCTCGGGCGCCTGGGGTGGTGCACCCAGTGACAGGGCAAGCAGTCCATAGGAGTGGGGCAAGGTGGGGCGGGG